>NC_080430.1:111836183-112176984 GCF_028018845.1 Melospiza georgiana | reverse complement strand
TTGAGTAATCTGGTTTTGAGTTTAGCTCTGTGATGTTTCATTAAGGGCAAACTGACTGCCTTTAATGAGAACAAAATTTTTGAAAGTTGCTAAATAGTATTAAGTTCAAGAACCTGGAGTACTTTTGTCGTCATTAGCTTACCAGAAAGGAAGTGTAAATTGACAGCCTTCATGCAAAAGTTTTCAGTTTTTAATCTTTCATTTCCAGTGCTGTTCATTACACACTCTCATACTTGCTCTGTTCCCCACCCAAGCAGAGTCCAGTGCATAGCACTGGGAGGGAAAGTTTGAAACAAGAGATGCATTGCTTAGTCAGATGGCTTGGCAGTAAACATTTCAAGTCCACAGCTCTGGTGAGGATTAGCAGTAGATATGCCAGAACTATCTGTTAGATCCTTTGTGAAGTTTCTGAGCTCTGAATCATAGTTCCTTGGCCTGACAGGAGTGTTGTGACAACTTACCATCTAGTAAAACCTTTTTTTTCTTTTTTTTTTTTTTTTTTTGTGTTCATATACCTCTTATTCTAGTCCCCTTTTAGCCAATGTATAACCAAATTCTCATCTATATTTTGGGAATTGTGAATAAAGTTACTGACTTGGATGAAAAGAAATGGTTGATTCTTTGGTTTTTTTTTGTTTTTTTTTTTTTTTTTTTTTCCTGAAAATAGTTTCTGCAAACAGAAAGGCATGTTTTAATTTTTTTCAGTCACATTGGAAATCAACATCTGTAGGATTATGAGGCAATTGAGATTTAAAAGTGATGACTTTAATGAAGGTAGAAGACACCTTCCTGTGGTGTTAATACCTCATGGGAGATCTGCTATCTTCTCACATTGTAGACTTTTGGGGATAGAGTTTGCAAATCTGCCATTTTTCAACCCAAGTTATATTACATATTTCAGGATTCTCCTAAGTTCATACAGTTCTGTAGTAGGAAGAAACATAAACTGTTCTAAACTTCCAAGCAGATTCTAATGTCTTAATTTTGATAATGCCTATACATCTCACTTGGCAGTTTTGACATTTACTACTTGAAACAGATTTTTCAGATCACAGGGAGGTCTATCATCAGCACTGCTTTTTTTTCTGCCTTATAATTGTAGTCAGCATGCTGGAGAGGCTCTAAATAGGCTCTATCCTTTACCTCAGTGGCAGTATTTTTGTGTTCAGGCGGCATTGCTGACTTTTTTAGCACTGCTGACTCTCACCACCTTTTGCATTCTTTTGGACTGGCACTTAAGCACTGGAGGTGCTGAATTTTTTTTAACTTACACTTGATGCAGTAAAAAATGCAATAGGAAAGGCATAATGGGTATAACCATTCAAAAATGGTTGCTTGCCAGATGAAGAAAGACCAAGGTTTTTATCAAGTGCTGTCCTGTGTGACCAGAATAGTGTTTTCATTTAATCAGCGAGGAGACCACTTACTGTTGTTACCCATGGCACACTCAAAGCAGGAAACAGTAATGTACATGCTGCCATGGGCACTTATAAGCATTTTAAAGTGGCAGAATCAAAAGCAAGCAGAATTGAAATGGGACATGTAATTTATATCCCTCAGACATGCTTATTTGCTGAAGTTTGTAATAGCAGCTTTCCAAGCTCTGGAATTCATTGAATTTCTGAACTTATGGTTTATCTGTAATAGAGTTGTATACTTGACTCACAGAGACTCTGTCTCAGCAAAAACATTAATTGCATCACAGCCACTAAATAAGGAAAGAGCAACCCTTGTGGAGTCCTACACTTGTATATTTACTGTTCTGGCTTCTCAGATTTGCTAACATCCACTTTCCTAATGTATTGAGGAAATTTTAATTCACCTTTAAGACTAGACACTGCACAGAAGAACAAAGGCTGTAAGTTCCTACTTCCTATTCCACATAGTTTTCTTCTACTTCTTCCCAGTTTATTACCTATTTTTAAACTGAATTTCTGTATGTGACTATCAGTGGCACTTATTTTACTCTCTGCTGAGGTAGGGAATTTTCCTGAAAATTTCCTCTGTTAATGTGAGTGGAGACAACTGAGTGGAAAGGATCTGACAGAATTGTTCCAGAGTGAAAAACAATTGTTTTGCAAAAACCTGCCTCATTTTACTAACATTATAAAATGAAAACTCGGGGAAAAAAAAGAAAATTATAGGAAATGTTTTCACTTCTTTTGAGGAGCTTTCATGTCCTAACTTTTAGTATGCAGTTGCAAGTAACAATAAAATTGCTTTAATTTAAATAATACAAGTCTTTAGATGATACTTTTTTGTGTAAAAAACAAACCAAACAAGAAAATTAGATTGTAATTTTGAAATTCTGAACTATAGAGTGACAATGATGATCATGAAGACTCTAATGAGTCTGAACTATTAGAGAAATATTGTTACTGAAAGTTATGCTATCAACTCAATTGAACTATTTTTATTATTATAGAGATACTCAAAATATTGGACTGACAGGGCACTTTGATCTCAGTTGCTCTTTGTTTTATGTGCCTAAATAGCAATTGGCAACTACTGACAATGTGTATAAATTACAAACAAAAAATAAAAAATACTTGCAAGTCTTCTTCAAAATAGCTCTGAAATAAAACTTGAATTACAATACTAGAATCCATTGAACTTCAGCAGAGCTCTTGCTTTTTGTACATCTGGGAATGTATCAGTATATTTTACCAATTCTCTCTTGGTTTGTTTTGGTTTTTTTTTTGTTTATTTGTTTTGTTTTGGTGGTTTTTTTTGTTTTGTTTTTTGTTTTTTTGTTTTTTTTTTTTGTTTGTTTTGTTTTTGGTTTTTTTTGGTAGTTAAGATTTTTTTCCTTATTTCTACTCTGTTATGGTCATCTAGTGACAAGCACAATATTAACAGACATATGCTTTTTCATATTTCAAGAGGAAGCTTCTACTAAGCTTTCTGGAATTCAGTAAACAGGCAAATCCAGCAATTTGTTCTGTAAACTTTGGGCACCCAGGTCAGAATGTGGGTTAAATGTTGTTAAGGACATATAATGCTCAAAGCAGCCATTTCTGTTTATTCTTATGGCTTCTCCCTTCCTGATGAAGGGGGTATAATGAGCCTTTCCATAGCCTCTGCTCTTATGGAAGAGCAGGCAGCAATTTGCTGAGGGGATGCAGAGCTGTCAAACAATTACTTATTTTGCTTGTGCTCAGGGCTTCACCCTTCCAGAAAGAAATTCAGACTGACATCACTGTTTGAACCCACACAACACACTAAACCTGGTGGGGTATATTTTAAAGGGCTTGATTAGAAATTCCAGGTTTGGGGGCATCCAGTCTGTGCAGAACTTCTTCTACTGACTCCAACTTGATCTCTCATCATTGCTTTTGTCTTCTGGCAAATCCTGATGAAGTAAAATTCTACACTACACACCCACGCTAGGTCCAAATGGTAGATAAATTTAACATAATTCCTTTCAGCTCCATTTGTGTTGCAGTTTTGGCACCAAATGTGCACCTACATGTTACTCTTTGTCTGCTACTGGCACAGCACCAGATTCTTCATGCTGCCAGGAACAGTGGCAGCTGCTGCTTTTGCTAAAGCATAAGCCTCTTCCTGCTGGACAAGGAAGAGGAGAGTGCAAGATCTCTTAGGTTACCTCTTTTTTTATAGAAAAGGCTTCATATTTCTCCCTTTCACAATACATTGCAATCTCAAACATCTTTGTTGCTGATGTGTTCTGTGCAGGGTCGGAATTTTAGTGACTCTCAAACCTAAGAGTCCTATTTGCCTGCCTGAGCCCTATTTGCTTGCCTGTCTCCCATGCTTCCTCAGTTCCTAGATTCTTATTAATAGACTGCTCTGCAGTCTGGAGTCCTCTTTGGGATGAGCACAAGACAATACCTCTGGCACCACTCAGGGTTCTCGGGCTGAGAATTGTCCTTCCTGAGAAGGAACTGCTTGTTCTTGCAGTGCTTGCCCAGGAGTGGAGCTCTAAGCCATGTTCTTGCTGCCAGATGACATTTTTGCCTGTCAAATATGATCCTATATGAGTCATAAAAACTTTTAGAAGAATTGCAGTTTTTTGCCTTGAGAACTGCTTGATAGAGTCTTTGCCACAAAAAGCACCCTGGAGGTTTCTCTGGAGCAAGGGGAAAACCAGGGATTTTTCTCTCCAGAGGCAGTAAGGGCTCTGTGTTCTGAAGTGTAAATGCCAAAGAGCAAGGAAGAGCTAGATACATAGTGGTAATAAGGGCACTGTGCACCCAGTGAGCTTTCAAATTGTTTTTTTATGTGTGCAGTACCCTCCTAATAGACATCTCCTTGCTGGGCATATGCAGGGACAGTCACTCTGCAGGCAAAAATGTAAATGTGCAAGTCACTCATGAAGCTTTATAAATGAGCCCTTCTATAATGCTGTGACTGACAGGGCAGTATTATTTTTCTGATGGCTGTTGATGTCATGGAGTGGCAGTTGTTCACTGCTCTGTTATTTAACATTATAATTGAATAAAATAGCTTCCTGGTTTGTGCCTCCAACAAGAAGAGATGTTTACCCATGGAAAATTGTGAATTACTGAAATGTTTGTTTAATAATGAAATAAGATTTACAGCCTGGCTAATGCTGATTCCACTGTGTATGTGCATGTGTATATCAGGTTTACCGTACTCTTGTTGACAGGGCTAAGGATCAGTTTTCTCTGTTCCTTTTTCTTTTCATAAACTCATGCAGTGAGTGATTGTATGAAGTAGCTCCTGTCCTATTCCTCCACCACTGAAAATAATAGTAAGGAATTTTTTGATAAGTATCACTGAAAGTGATGGACATTTCAGATTTAAATTCAATGCAGTGGGTTCCACAGCTGAATTCACAGAAGGCAATGCCATCAGGAAAGCATATATGTCAGAAGGAGAAAAAGAATTGTTATTGTTATTGAGGTTAACTGAAGAGGATAATTAATACATGTTCTTGTAATGGACCAAACAGAGTCTCACTGGGAATAAAAGGACTGAGCTCTGTGCACACCACCCTGCTCTGTCCTCTGGAAAGGCTCTTGCCCACCTCTTAATTCCTTTGCTTTGTTTCCTTGATACAGGACAGTGGAAACAGAAAGAGTGACAGTAATTTATTTTGAGGAGCAGAGAAGGGTGCTTGAGAGATTAATACAGGTTCAAAGAAAGGCTGGTTACTTGGAAGGAAAAAGCATGTTGAGCATCAGCACATAACTAGAAGCCACATCCTGCTCAGGAAAATTGCATTTAAAATTATTAAGGGCTCAGGAATCCACAGGAGGAAGAATTGTATATGGTTTTCTCTAAACATCTCCTAATAACCACTGATTAGGAGATAGGATATTGGACTAAATGGATTTTTTATCTCACAAACTATGGCCATTCTTATGCTTTATGAAATGGGAAGGTCTGAGATCACCTTTGTACCTCCATTAATTCAACCCCTGTTCTGTATAACAATGTGAAAGGGAATGAGATGATGAATAGATAGGGTTGATTTGGATTGGCTTTTAAGTTATGTTCTGAACTTATGCTTCAAACATGACCTGTGATGAAAATGAAGCATAACCAAATACATAACTGTGACAAATTAGTATTAAACAGTCCTTGTGAAAAGTGGTGGGAGTGAAATGTGTCCTTGCCTTTTTATCAGTTCATTTAGAAAAGTCTCTATAATATTTTATACCACAGAAGTTTCTGTGAGTCAGCATTGTACACCACCTTTTGTCTGATTTCATGGTGTTCCTCTTCCAAAACTGCCTGCTGTCTGTTGCCACCAAAAGAGTGGGTTTTTTTTCATTAATCCCTATTAGGAAGATTGCCTTGCTGTAGTGGAATTTTGGAAGGGATTTAACTTAGTTTATAATGTTTGTTGCTGCAGCATGTTATTTTCATTAAAGTTGTATTTTAACATAGGAAAATAAAGTACATGCACTATTGAAGCCAAAAGGTTAAGGAGAACAGCGTGGCAATTCAAAATTGGTCTTGAACCTGCCACTCTCTGTTCGGCAGTACTGCCTTTGCATGTGACCATGTTCAAATAGATTGGATTGCTAAGGGTGTAAAGTGGTGTTTTCAAGGTCTGGGCTGATGGTATCCAGCCCAACAAGATTAAAGCAACCTCCATCATCCAGGATTTTGGTAGACAATCTTTAAGAGTGGGTGTTATGACAGCCTGCATTTGCACAGCAAGAAGTTTCAGTCTCACTCATCCCACTCAGCTCATTCACTTCCAATCTCCTCCTTTTAGAAGGAACAGTTACCCATCTTGCTGCTCTCAGAGATGCTCTGTCGACAAGCAGCCCACTCAAAATGTTCATTTAACCTGAGTGCCTGCTACCTCAGAGTTTGCAGGCATCAGTGTCTGTCTGCATGTGGGCCCTCCCCCATCTCTGTTCCTTAGAGGAGAATGAACCCAACAAGTGCCTTGTTCTTTTATGTGATTAATCAGACTCATTATTATCAGGAGCAGTTTTGGTTTGTAGGGTCCTCTCATGCAGTCAGACTGTCTCAAAATAGCCAAAGGTGTTGTAAGGTTAATTGCCTTTCTCTTGGTTTTGACTGGTTCCTAAGCAGGATATCTGCCTTTTAAATGGAGCTGAAATTCCATGTGGCTGTATGATTGCAGGACTGTGCCACACTACTGCTGTTAGAGCTACAGCCCAGTCCTGACTAGTAAATATGTTCCAGGTAGCTGAAATCTCAGCTGTATAAACTGTTAAAGCATGTTCCAAATCTTAATTGCATTCTCACCTGAGAGGTAATATGAGAGAGGATCAGGATATATTCATTGTCTTAATGTAGAATGGCTTGCTAACTCATTCCTGTCTTACCTGCAATATGAGAAATATTAATAATTCTGGTTGATTTAGAGTATGAAACTGATAGCTAAGAGCTCCTTTAGAACATCTGGAGATTTTTCTCTCAAGGAGACAAGTGAGAGTATATGTTTGTACCTTGGTTAGCGATTCACAGTACTTCAGTGACACTTATATCAGGATTCAGATCTTAAATATGTGCTCTCAGAAAACAAGTGTTTGATGAACTTGTTATTCCAGCAAGATTTGGTGCACACTTCAACTTGCTTTCCTCAAGAAAGAACTCTTACTGAGAACAGTGTTGAGCATTTGACATATCTAGTGTGAAGACAGCTCTTTTAGGGTAGAACAACTCAATGTTAACTTGTAACCAAAGAATCTCTAATTCTAGCTGTATATGTTGTTGGCCCATTCATAAATCTAGACATCGTAGGAGAAAGAAGAAGAACATTCCTATAAATTAAGACCTAGTTTCATGCTCTAAATGAGAGTGTCCTTAAAATACCAGCTGCCACTGATATCACCTTGCAGAATCTAAGATGTACAGGGAAATTGGGTTGGGGTGGAGATTTAGGCCATGATAATGTGAATGTCTGAGGCAGAGAATTGAAGTGAAGAATGCAATAATTCCAAGCATCAAAACTCAGAGCATCTGTTTGCTTGGGCTTTCTTTGGCATTGTCTTTTCTTCCCCCATTTCCAAATTTCCTTCAAAAGCAGAGAGAAAAGCCAACACAGTGATTACTGCAATGAGCTTGGAAAGTTCACAGCAGGAATCTGGAATTCTCATGTCTTCAAAAATAAATCTGGTGTCACTTTGTATCTTGCTGGTCTCAGTGGGATCTGGAAGGAGGAACTGGAAGCTGTAATGCAATGTGATAAGACATTAACTTGAAGTCAAAAAATCACTGTAGATCTTGTTTTGAGAATTAGAATCATAGATCTCTAGAACAGGATTCCACTAGACCAGGTTGCCCACTGTGCCCTTAATCACTCCCAGATATGGGGCATCTACAACTTCTTGTGGCAACTTTTTTCAGTACCTTGGTAAAGCATTTCTTCCTAATATCTAATTTATACCTACTCTCCTTCAGTTTAAAGCCAGTACCCCTTGTTCTATTGATTACTTCTGACATGGAGAATACTTGGACTAAAGGTGTCCAAAGGGTGTTGTTCAGAGCAGAGCACAGGAACAGTGTGGAGCAGTGTGCAAGGTGAAAGAAGGAGGTGTTTGGCACCAAGAGGTTTAAGAAATATTGGTCCATGAGTGAGAAGTCTGTGCCTGAGCCTAGAGAGTGTCCTGTGCTTCAGCAAGATTGTGGCTGCTGCCTCATCCAAAGATACTTTCCCTCTGCTTTTAGGATGTTTTGCTTGCTAGAGGGGTGATGCTTTTTAATCCCTGGAAGAGGATCTCTGCATAGGTGAAGGAGGCCCCAGTTTCCTGTTTTCAGATATGAATACATATTTTGTAGATAGATTCCCTTTTCAGGCTTAAGTAACAAAACCAGTTGTAGATTTACTTCCAGCCTTCCAGCATTCTTGGATAAAGGCTTGACAGCTGCACAGTTCCCAAAGACATGTCCTGCCCTGAGCAAGCAGCATTTGATGGCTGATTTTCTGTCATTGCTGATACTTGTGGATAAAAGCAGCTCCTGGGTGTGATGAAGATGTGAGCTCATCCCACAGCCTCTTTTATGACTGCCCTAATACCCAATGCAGGGCATGGGGCCCTTTTGCTCCCTCCCCCTTCTCAGCTCCCAGTGTCTGAGGCAGGCTTCTCTGGAAGCCTTTCCATATAATTCACCCTGCAGGGATGGTTCAGACAAGGGACAGGATTTGAAAATGTGCTGCCCTGGCCTCAGTGGAGTTTAATGCTGTGGGAAGGGAGGCTGGAGTGAGCCCAGAGAGGAATGCTGTGGCTTGCTGAGCCTCCTGTGTGGGGGAGGGCAGCTCTGCAGTGGGTTCATGGCTGCTGCCCCTTGTGCACCAGGCTGGGGTGGACCTTGCCTCTGGGGTGGACCTCATCTCTATGAATTCCCAACAAGGAGCAGGGACCAGTGGCCATAGTTGGACAAAGCCCCTTCTTTCCTGAGCTCTTCCCAAGCCACCACATCTCTGCCTCTGTTGGATGGAGGGGAAAATAATACTTGGTAAGAGAAGAGGCTTTTGGCATTATCAGTTCATTGTTTCTGAGGTGTTGTGATAGATGAAAGTGAGGAAACTGTGAGCAAGCTGCTGCTCCCAGTGCAGTCTCTGCTTTAGGTGCAGCCCCACTCAGCAGCTGCACCAGGCGCTGTCAGGAGCTGAGGTCTCACCTCCTGCCCCTGGCAGAGGCAGTGGCCACTGGGGAATGTGGTGTGAGGGACAGGTCTCCATGGATCTGCTCTTGCCCCTTGGCATCCCTGTGATAGCCATGAGTGCTTGCAGTCCCTGCAGGCCCAGGAGGTGTTTGGGCTGTGGTTGCCTGTATCCAAGGATGAACATCACTTTCCTCTCCTGGGTAAGACCCTCTTGCCTTTTTCCCCATACTCAGACATTCCTGATGTGTTTTGTGCTGATGATACCTTCTGAGAAACTCTTGCTTTAAAGTAGCCTCATTCTTAGCAAAAATAGGCAGCTGCCCAGGGAGGAGGAATGTACTAAACCTTGTAATCTGGTTACCTTGGTAACATCTGTGAGAAACTATTGCTAAACCACTTTCTATTTTTTCTTCATCTCCTTTATGGAAATACATATTTCTGTTTACTTGACAAAAGTGCAATTTATACCATACCCATTGTGGCCATTCTCCTGACCATTATATTGACAAAAAAATTCCCATCTCTAACAAGCAAGGTTAAATTACTGTAAGAACAGATATTTGACTTTATAGTAGCAACCAAGATTTGCCATCAAGTAACTAAACTTTTGCAAAGAAAAGCAGAAGTCTTATAAAACTTTTCTATTGTTTCAGAGTATTACAATGCTTGATCACATTTACTCAACATTGAGTGGTCATGTTTTAGAACAAACATGAGATTATTTTTTCTTCTCATTGTAACATTCTCACACATTTGTAAGGTTTAGTTGTCAACCATGTGTCATACAGGGCAACAAAAAAAAAGAAATTAAAGCATTATTGCTGGGCAAAACTAACGTCTGTGCTGGAGAATTGGCTGTTCCTGGATCTAGCTCTTAGCACAGCTCCACCACTGCCATCCAGCCCTCTGTGTCCTGCTGGTGGTTCCTCTGCACTGCATGAGCCGGGACACTGGAGTGCCAGCACACAGAAATTCCCGAGGGATCGGACGTGTGTGCTGCTGGGTAGGCAGTGCCCTCACCTTTTCGGTGGCTCTTTGTATCCTCTGGTTACTCACTTGTTTCTGTTTTTGCTGCCGACAGCAGGGAATTTTCTGAGCCCTTCAAAGGGAAGAGCATCCCTCACTCAGTGACCCATTCAGTAACTGATTTAATTAATTTGAAACTAACTGTCACTTTTTAAACTGTTAATCAAGAAGCCAATTATCTGCTAACAGTCTTAAACACAACAGTAATCAAAGTGTTTCTCTGTTAAAAAATATCTGGGTTTCTTTCTGTTATCTCAGAGCAAATCAGTTGGAAGTGTGTCTATTTTCTTTAAAAAAAATAAAGACTCTATATTAGAATTCCATTTTCTATTTTGGAGTAGTAAAACTGCTGATTTATTTCTGAGAGTATGTTAGAATTTTAGCCTTTTTTATATGTTATGGCCTTGAAGACAAAAGTCTCAGGGCATGATATAAGGTTTATTAAGGATAAATCCTGATCGTTTTATTCACTTACATAGCTGAAATCCTCAAGCAGCATTGCTCTGTTACAAGTTTGTTCGGTATACACATTTAAAAGTCTTATTCTAGGAATGTTATGTAATTTATTGGATATACATTGGTATTCCCAAGAGATCATGTAAAAGTGATACATACCAAAGCACAGTTGGCTGTTTTTTATTGTAGCCATTGGTTATACAGCTGTTTTAGAACAACAAAAAATGGTCCTCAAATACAATTTTTTAAATTATGACTCTTAATTTGTATTGTTAGAAAATTCGATTTTTTTTCCCCCAGATTTACAAAACAAAGCAATTTTTAAAAATATGTTCATACTGCATGCCCAGTCCTGTATATATTTATGGCATAAAATTTTTTTTGGAGTGCAGAAAGAGAATGATGTATGATAGCTTGTCTCTGGTTTTTCTAATTCAATTGAATTAGATCACTACCCATTTATCCACTATTTTCTTCTCTTTTAAAAATCTCATCTGAGAGCGGTGAATAGTTGTTTTTTACTGTAATAATGATGGTGAGTCAACAATTTGATTAATCATGTACTTAAAGCATGAGTATTTCTGAGCACAACTGTTAAAGCATGTGTCCAGATGGGTTTTTTGAATTCCTCATGTGTATAAATGTGTTTCCTCCTTTTCCATAGAAGTTGCTTAGAAGGGCCTAAAAAAGATGGTATATTAAGGTGCTAATATATGAAGGTCAATCTCATTTCATATCTCCAGTTTCAATCTGAATGCATTCCTGACTACTGACCCCTCAGTTTTGTTTCCAGCTTCAAAGTCTGCAATAAGCAAATGCCTGTAGAGTCCTGGGCAGGTGTTTGCACCATGAGCAAAACAGTGTAAATTGACAGCTCAGAGGTGCTTTAGAGAACAAGAAGAGGGCAAAGTGTGCACCAAATTCTACTGCCATTTAATCCTTTGAAAAATAAAATGTTTTACTAAATAGGCTGTTGGCCAAAAGATTGTTTAGAAGTAAAGAAGGGCTGAGTGGTAGGACAGGTGACAAATTCCAGTATTGACAAGATACACAAATCTGTAAGTGAAGACACATATTAAAATCATACAATCCAACTGCAAAATCATAAGGGTAACAGTGACACATCCAGAGTTTCTGGATGGAGTGTTCAGGCTTATAGTTTAGTCCACTATTTATCAATATTTTAAAGTATATTATAACACACAATGAATGAAAGAAGTGAATGGGCACCTGAACAAAATGAAGACAGGATATTTATTTCAGGAATCAGCTCTTCTAGTGTAATCTCTGCTGCTAGCAGTGAACACATCAGATTCATTTACACTATATCTCTGCAAAAAGATATTTATGGATATGACACGTGCTGTTCTGCACACTTGAAACCTGAGATTCTGATTTTCTCTCAGTACCATGTGCACCTCGGTTGATTTCACAAATATGTGATAGTGCACTAATGAATGTGGTATAAGAATCTAAATAGATCCATAGCCATATGGACAGCCAGATTGATCAAGGCAGACTTTATCATTTCGTCCCTAAAAATCCTTTGTGATTATCCTTTATGTACACAGTGGTGCTAAAGTGTCAGCCCAGACAATTTCCCTTTACTTAGTAATATTTTATGGATTTACTTCAAGCTTTTACTTGAAAACATGGAGGAGTGTGTTTGCACTTTTTACAGAAATTTACTGATGCTAGTAATAGAAACAGCTTTCATTCTGTTTTGAAAAAAAATTGTGAATATATAAATTATTTTTGAACTGGACAGAGATGATTATGTGGCATGTGACTGAAAATGTATCTTTTTTAATAGATGATTCAGCTGCCGAGAGTTTTAATGGCAATGAGACCGTGGGACACAGTTCCAATGCTTCAGGGGGAACACACTGCAGGGAGATGGCAGAAACCAACAGTAATGGCAAAACAAATCTGGAGCAGGATGAGCAGCCTCTGAACCTGAGTGACAGTCCCCTCTCTGCTCAGCTGACTTCGGAATACAGACTAGATGATCACAGCAGTAATGGAAAGAACAAATACAAGACTCTCCTAATTTCTGATCTCAAGATGGAACGGGAAGCAAGAGAAAATGGAAGCAAGGTAAGATGCTTCCACATGGTCCAGATATGAAGCATGTAGTTCAGAAAAGAAAAAGATTTGTGAGGCCAAACTAAAAGTTTTTCCCAGCTAAGCACTTAATGTGATGTGTCTAATGTTTGTCAGATCATTATTTAAATGCCATACGAAGATTTGTATGCTCTGTTACACAAATATGATGCATACGTACATTAAGTGTATGTGGATGTACATGGGTGAATATATATGTATAGGCAATATATTGTGCTGACACACAGGCAAAAATGGTGTAGTTCTCCATCAGACATGATTTTTATCAATTTTATAATTTATTAAGAATGGTCTACATGACCAAATTGAAAAAAAAGTATGTAAATAATATTAGATACATATTTAGATATAGATATATATAAAAATATGGAGATATATATTTAGGTATATTTGCAGATGGCCATCTCATCACTTCTATTATGTATCTGTAGAATTTTCATGGTTTAAACGCAGCTGGCAACTAAATACCTCACAGCCACTCTCTAACTCCCCTCTCTGCCTTGGTGGAGTCAGGAGGAGAATGGAAGAAAGGTAAAACCTATGGGTTGAGATAAGAACAGTTTAACAATTGAAATAAATTAAAGTATATTGCTACTACTACTACTGATAGTTGTAATGAAAAGAATACAGCAAAAAGGGAAAGAGGAATAAAATCTAAGAAACACAAGTGATGCACTATACAGTTGGTCACAACCCACTGACCAATGCCCAGTCAGTGTCTGAGCAGCATTTGACAGTTTCTGGCCAGCTCCCCCCAGTTTATATACTGGGCAATCCTCTCTGTGGTGCAGAATATCCCTTTGGCCAGTTTGGGTCAGCTGTCCTTGGCTTGCTCCCTTCCAGCCATTTGTGCACCTGCTCACCAGCAGAGCCTGGGAAATTGAAAAATCATTAACTTGGGATAAGCACTGCTTAGCATCAACTAAAACATCAGTATGATATCAACATTATTCTCGTACTTAATCCAAAACACAGCACTATACCAGCTACTAGGAAGATAATGAACTCTTTCTCACCAAAACCTGGACAAGAATTAATCCATATGAATGTTAAGTGTGTATGGCCAAGAGAATTCCTACCAGTGAATTATCAACATCTGAAAGGAACTGATTTGGTTTCTTCATGATTGTGTTATGCAGGCACCTAACCTGAATTAAAACTGACAAGTTTGCTTTAAGAAGCTGTAATCCCCTGAGGGCTTTTCGCTGTGTTTCTATTGTGTGGGTAAGGAGAAGCAAGGATGTTATTTTGTAGATAAAGACAGATCTCACAGATTAAGTTAGCTAGCTTACTCGGATGGTGTTTTTCATGAGGGCCTACGGTAGGGAGGGTGAAGAAATGGCATATGTCATAGAATTTAGTCATTGATCTTACTGGTCACACATTTTTTTTTTTTTTTTTTTTTTTTTTTAATTAGTATCTGATGACCAACTGGCTTACCACTTTTACAGCAGTAGTAATAGGATGTGAGTCCTGGATCCAAAGACTATTAATGCTACTCACTGGCTTTCAGTAGCCTGGCAGCATAGATATACCTTGAATGGGGACATTTTTTTACAGGGCTTTGAAACAGGAGTGTTAAAATCCTTAAGCATACTTAGAAAGGGATAATACATGAGTGATATCTAGAGAACAACATTTAATCATACTAAGGTTTTATCTCCTATCTTCATTGCCTGTGGAGTAAAAATGAAAACTTGTAATGATTTTGTAACTTTAGTGCCTAAGTTTTAGTGGGTAGAACAAAGGGAGACTAAATGGGAGATTGTTAGTCTTTCTCATGGCCATTAAGCAAATCATGTATCCAAACACTTCTCCATGAAATCTTTATGAAAAACTGTTTATCTGTATGGAATACTTTTTTTCTCACAAACTTCCATTCTCTGGAAAATGTTCTGACTAGCTGTAGCCTCTGCCTGTGTATGAACCCCAGTGCTGGATTTACTCAGTACTTTGAGTTGCACAGCGGGTCTCAAATTGGCTGATATGAACAGTATCTTCTTTTGCTTCAGGGCAGATTGTTCTAATGAACCTTTTATAGGCTCATCACCCAACTATTGACAGACACACAGGCTCTTTTGCCTGTGTGTTGTTGCTTGTGCCATCACTCTTGCAAATACACAAATAAGCTTGGCAAAGATGGGGAGGAGTCTTAATGTGCCACTCATTTATAGCTAAGACAAGAACATAGCCTAATGTTCACTTTCCAATTTGAATCAATTCCAACTCCGATGCAAGAAAAATGTATCAAAAAGTGTTAAAAATCTATAATGAATTTAGATGACAATCAAAGCCATCTCATTCTTTACAAATTTTGAGGCCAGAATCATCCCCCACATCAATACTTTCTTTCACACTTGCTGTCATCCTGCCCACTCTATATTGCCAATAATATGCAGATTTGTCTCCTCTTTTTGTCCTAGTGAAACTCATGTTGATGCTTAGAGTTCATTTAAGTATATGATTAATTAGATATGCAGTAAAGATTATTAAATATAGAGTAAAGACTTCAGGAAGAACACAATCCTCAGATAAACAAAATTTGTTAGAGATTTGTAACATGAGTCACTGAAGAAAATATCTAGTTTCTAAATATATTTGAATTAATGGGCTAGTACTGAAGGAAGAAATACATTATGCTTCCTCAATGTCCCATTTAACCTGCACAAGATGGTGTTCTCTTGGGAGTCAAGAGTGGGAAACTCAGGGGCAAAGGAATGGAGCTAGGAGGATCTCTTGGCTGGCATGTTCTGATAGATAGATAATTTTGTATCTGCTGCAGAATTTTGATCAGAAGAAGCTGTTGAGATAAAAATGGTAGTTTTTCTATTGTATTTGCTTTGAAAACATGAGTGCTAAAAGGGAAATATTTCTTGAAAAGGGTTATTTCTTTGTGGAAGTTAAATTTTCAGAATATTCATCTTGTCCATACCTATTTTGCTATAGGAAAAGTTGTGAGGATAGTGGTATTATTCTTCAAAAAATCTTGGTTGTCAAAACAGGGATACTTAACATTTTCCTATTATCATGCCTACAGACACAGAGACACATTAGTGCTTTTTAAGAAAGTAAGGTTTGTTTTTTTCTTGCCTGAAAAAACTTAGATAAATAACTGGAGATTAGATAACCCTATGAACAACTACAGTATATTATTTAAGGAATGCTTGGTTCAGTTACTTCAGAATATGGCTTTTAAAACTGGTGTTAGTAGCACTCTTTAAACAAGTATGACATTTCAGTGGACACTGTTACTTTTAACCCTCAGTTCAGCCAGTAAGTATGTGTGGTAATCTCTTCTTTTTACAAAAAGATCATGGGCGCCGTGGAGGGAGTTGGCAAATTGTAACAACCTTAAAATCTGATCCAAAATATTTTACTATTTACTGAAAATTTGTTGTGCAAGGAAAACATGGGCTTTCATAGTTTTTAATGCATATATGTACACATAATTATGTATATACATTTCATTTATATGTACTTTTATTGAGCTTATATTAGGAAACAGACCCTCCAGTAAGACCTAGTTGTTCACAGCAGCAGAAATTTCTACAACCATTTAGGGCTAAATTGAAGTTTGTGAAATTTTGCATAGCTGAAAAAACACATACCTAAGTTTAACTTACCTGGTCTGGGTCTTTGTACTAGAAATCACCTAGAAAGTATTCATCAGCAAATGCTCTGCAAATGTGGTTGTATGAATTCAAATAGTTACATGCACATATAAATTATTTTAGATCATTACTTATGTGTGAGCCTGCTGGGTTTTTGTATGACTGCGGTGAAGTCTCTGTAGCACTAAGGTTTTTTATTAGATTCTTTTGTTATTGCTACTTCCTGCACCATATATTTTATTTTGAAAAGTTATTATATAGCTTTATCTCTTTTTCATTATTTATTTCACTAAATACAGCAAGCCTTCTTTTTTCAAATGATTTTGTCTCTTTTGCATTTGGATAACAATGTTATTTTAATATAGTATGAGAAAACAGGCTTTTGAGCTCACCAGTCATACTTACATTGTGCCATTATTTTACCTGGATTAAGAAATGGTTTGTTATGTCTGTATTGCAAAGGGCACTCCTAATATGGAAAAACTTCATTGTGGGATTTTCCAAATAGAAATATATGCTACTGATCATAAATGCCTAGGAGAGGCATTAAAATGAGTTAACAAGGACAACACACGTGCTCATTTTGACCAGGTACCTACTAATTGCAAAAAGTTGGCTTTTTTTCTTTCTACCAGATGAAATTTCTGGTAGAAAGTTGGACACCTCAAGTCCCTCTGGATGTATGGTAGCCTAAGTTAATATGCATTATGTTTAGCTCAAGTGTATAATTGGCTTATTGAAGAATTGCACAAGATAAGAAATGTTTCCTTTAAGTCTGGAAAGTAAAACATAGTTTTAAAGGAGAGAACAGTAAATGATTGCTGCATACCATGACCTTTAATTATAATACTGCATTCTAATGTGCATGTCAATATAGCTACAGTTGTTCACCATGAGGCACAGTTTTCATGTAGTCTCTAAAACTAAAATCTTTCTGTCTCTCCTTTAATGCTGGGCTTTTGAAGTGTTTCTCAACCTTTTTTCTTGATGTAAAGAGCAGTGTTATTGTCATGGGCCATTGCTGGGGGCTGTTTGCTTCCAGCAATTGCAACTTCAAACACACATTACTGTTGCAATGGATGTATCTACACTCTGGCAGGTTAACCTGGCACAGTCTGCTTTTAACTCAGGCCCCACTCCAGGAAGGTATTTAAAGGCTGTAACCTTGTATGGCATCTGAAAGCCAGAGCATGTGTGAGGTCCTGGGTGAAGTCTGAAGCTCCTGCACTATAAAATTTAGTCATCTTCAGTGATTAGTCCAGCTGTAGAATCTTGTAACATCTGTTTTGATGGAGCTCATCATTACCAAGGGAAACCAGGCATGACTGTCCAAGCAGCCTGAGCTGTGTATGCAGTTATACTGATAAGCCTGTGGTCATCTGTGGTGAACCCTTCTGGTTTCCAAAAGTGCACATGAATTTAGTCACAGATAGATACCACCTATGAGGAGCAAGGCAGATCTCGATGAATTTCTTCCTCACTCTCTTTTCTTCTAAAAGATGTGATTGCGTCTTAGCAAAAGGTGGAAGGTCATTCCTTAAATCCAGTGAACGTCATCGTATCTGACATTGTGATTCTGAGGCAATGGAGTCACTGCCTGCCTAGTTCCCTGTGCTTCTGTCTGCAAGTTTCCTTGGGGAAATGGCCATGGTCAGAAAATAAGAAACCATATGGCTTTTTCTAAAGCAAATGAAATCCTTAGGAATTGCAGTGCACTTTTAATTGAGGCTGATAGAGGCCTATCGAGAAACTTATGAAGTAATTTATTTTAAAAAATTGTTAATAAAATGTTAAACAGGTTTGCAGCTACTTGAAGCAGGAGTTAAAATGAAGATTTTGGGAATTTGCATGTTATTAAGAACAGTGTTGGAGGTGTTTTGGGTTTTTTTTCCTTTCTTTTTTTTTACTTAGTAATTCAATTTTTTTTCTTTCATCATCATCATTATTTATATTTAAGTGGAATAGACAAGTTTCAGCTGAATGGGAGCATTGTGCTGTGGTTCTTATATGAGATGGTTACCTCAGCTCTAAGCAGGAGGGAAGGTGGAAAGGGCAGGATAGAAGTGTCTCCTCCTCTTTTGAGGATACCACTAAAATCTGTATGTTGGTTTTTTAGTACAAAAAGAAAATACCCTTTTGCCCATCTAGTTTATTTTGCTAAATACCCAAGTTAAGATAATCTGGATTAAGAGTTTAAGCCTGTCAGAAAGGATCTTTTGATTCCATCTCATCTCTCCTCAGAACTTGTCATTGTCTCCCTTGCTTGAAGTTGGGTCTCATGGTATGGCATAAGAAGAAATTAGACTTTTTTGGTTTTGTTTGTTCTAACTTTTATTTCATGTTTTATTTCATTTCCATGGTCAGACAGAAAGTGTTCAAGAAATGCCATGTTTTACTGACTGCTGTTTTGTTTATGGAAGTATCTTAAGAGTCTGCAGTCCAGGGGTTTGACAGCTTTATTTTATGGCTTAATTGTTAGGACTAGAAAGGGACTTAGCAGGAAATACTGTTTGCTACTGTCATAATAACTTATGAAGAGTGGAGCAAAGTCTTGTGAAAGGTTTAGAACATGTTACTACAAGTAGTGGCATACTAGATTTTGAGCAAACAACAGCAGGAGTGAGGCAGAAGGCAAAGCCAGCATTATGAACATTCTGGAGGAATGAGATACCAGCACAAAATGAGTCTGCAGCTCCACTAGGGTCCAGTCTGCTTTCACCATTCCAATCGTAGCACTGAGGACAGGATGGTGACATATTCCAGCTTTGCCTTAATTGCTACCCAATCATTGGTTCCATCATTGCTGCTTTACACTGAATCTGTGGAAATAGTTTGTACTGAGATTTAAAAGTAAAGATGATAAAAGAAGGGAACTGGAGGCAGAATCCACCCCTGCCACCATCATGTGTAGGTGATACGAGGCTATATCTTTATTCTTGCATCTCACAACTTTGGTGTGTGAAGGCAGGCTCAGGTGTTCTGTTGAAGTATATATCTTTTTTCTCTGCTATGCTCAAGTTTGTGCAAAGGTCACTGGCATGTCAGTGCTTTTCTCTTCTTGGGAGATAGATATACTACAGTAGAAGATAAGCCTGTTCTCTTCTCCTGTGCATGGAGAACTTCAATGAAAGGAGAACAAAAAGTGCATGCAAGCAGTTTTGTGACTTCCTGATTTTTTTTTTCTGCCCACTCACCTACAAATTAACCTGTTTTTTTCTCTTTCCCAATGAATTTCTGCTTCATGCATAGGGGTTTTAGAAGTTGCTCTCATAAAGTCTGAGTCCTTTATGTTTTACTCTACCATTTTATCTGACACCTTGATTTTACTCTTCCCTACTCGTAGAAAACAAGCAAACTGAGAAAAACACAGTTTTCTGACTCTAAAAGTCAATTTATTTGTTTTTTGGATAAAGCATCTTTGTTTTATGAAGAAAAAAAAAAAGTTCTTTTTTTGCTGCTCTTTTGTAGGAAGATGTTAGAGGGCACTGAGAAGCTTTAGTACCAAAAAACTTTTGATGTTAGTTTAGTGGTTTAATAATCACTGTTCGAGTGTAACAACTATGGTTTTATAGAGCACTGTTTTTTCCAGAATTGCATCTTCTGATTTTGGGGCTTACCCATAATAAATGGCTAAATAAGTAATTGTTTTGAAAAGCATTTTTTTCATGCCACTGCAGCTGCATGAAAAAAAAAATAAATCAGTGTTGTCTTTGTCAGAAAATATGAATTCTGTAGCATTCTCTAACAGTCACATTCATCAAAGACCTTTGTCTATGATACCATCAGTTCTGTGTCTAATTCTTCCCATTGGAAATACATTTAGTAGCAGGTTTTCGTGTTCACTCAAAGCTCTTGAAAGTGAAATTGATTTCCTGCAGGGCATTCATTACAATGATGTAACTCCAGGTCAATTAAATGGAAACGGATGATGCCACTCCAGATTTACATACCTGTAATGGAGAACACAATCTGGCTCCGTATGTGTATGAAATCCCAGCTAATGTAAAGCTGGCATGGAAGAGAATAAGTTTTGATGTGACCTTTTAGAAATTTTCTCAGAGGTTTCTTTTTAAAGGAGGAAGAGCACATGGGTCACGTAGCAGAAAGTGGTGCTCTTGATTCCAGATTGAATGTGTGTTGCTCTCAGATCCAGCTGTCTATCCTCATCCACTTTTACCTTTGGAGTCTCTCGTCATTCATATCGAACAAGAAGCACTTGTACAGGAAGGAGATGCAGGACTTTCTCCAACTTGCTTTTAGAGGCTGGGCGTCTGTTCAGACAAGCCAGAAAGCTATCAAGTGCCTCTGCAATCAAAGAGGTAAGGTCTGAAATTACTTCCCTCCCTGTTTACACCCAAGAACGTTTTATAACTTATCAGTCTGGGAACACATGTCTGTACCTTTCAGGCAAATTCTTGTTCACTTCAGCTGAGATTTGTTCCTGATAGACACCTTCAAGGCTGAACCTTGTTACAATCCCAAACTCTTATTTTTGTGGGGGTTTTTTTGTTGTAGTTTGTTGAGGTTTTTTCCCCATTAGGGAGGAAATTGAATTTGTGTTGAAGTCTTACCACATTAAACGATTTGCTGCTCCTTTTTCTACTTCTGTTATCACATATGCAGCTTCCCTGCCACCTAGAAAAAGACTGAGAGCAAATCTTGCTCTTGGAAAATTAAACACTATTTGATGGTAAATTGAGCAAGATATAATGGGGCAGCAATAATTGCTACCTATTGTGATTGTGTTTAGTCTTAATATTATTTACACTTAATGAACTGTCATTTTTTAATTTTTCAGATGCTGAGGTTGAAGAGCTAATCCTCAAAACTAATCTTTGATGAATGGCTTCCTATTTGGCTACTTTCTACACATTCAACTACTTCAAAACTATATTGTTATTCAAGAAGTTGATAATCATGAATGTTAGTCCTAATTTTTTCTTTCTGGTATTGAATTCTTTTCTACATGCCAAGACGAGTCCTGAGAAAAGAGAGGAAAGAAGCCAAAGATTGTTCATCTTTAATGACATTTATAACAATATATTGATGAGATTTTAAAATAAATATAATTTTTATTAGTTGTCTTACAGATATCTTATTTGCTAATATTTTTGTCTTGTTGAATGAATGCCAGTAGCCAAATGTCTTGCTGAATGCTTGATACACTTTCAAGCTGTGCTTTTGTGTGCTCTCCATAGCAATTGCTGGGAATAATTAATTACATTAGAACACTGAATACTTTTTTTGGAGACTTATTCAGGCAGCTGGATTTGTTGGGTGATGTGAGAGAAGTGAATAGGTCAATTTTTAGTAGAGGAAAGAAAAGTAGAATTCAACTTTAAAACTATTTAACTAATTTGTTCTCTTTCATCTTTCCTTTTGTTGCTTGCTCTTTTTGCTTCAACTTTTCTGGTCATTCTCCTGCATCTGCTTCTGAAGACTCATGGAACATCTATCTTAAATTTTGGTTTTTATGAAAAAAATAATAGAAAAAGATAACTGTGTTATTTTACCAGAATATAGGGCTGTGAGGAATTAACTTTAATTACTGCATCTAGTCCTCTGTAAAGGGGAACCTAGATAATAGACATTTGCTCCAAGAGGACATGCAAGAATTCAATTCACATTGTCCACTGAGTTCTGGTTAATAACTTTCAGCCCCATAGAAAACAACTGTGCTGCAGCTGTAATGTGCCACTGAAAACAGTGAGGAACTGGAATCATGGTTGATGTCCTAGATCCCTACAACAACAAGGGATTTGCTAGATGGATTTCCCAGATGGTCTCTAGCAGCATCTTATTCCCCGCAGAATGGGGAGTGAAAAAGAACAACTGCCAATAATCCCTATCAGTCTGCTTGAGGTTTTGTCTGCCATATGTTTCATCAAAACATCCTGCTTTGTATTTCATCTCTAACACTGACTGATTTTGAATGCTTGAAAGAAGCAATTAAAAAACAGCATCTACATTAGTTATTGAGGCGGGGAGGGGATAGTGGTGTAGGTAGGCATTGAAAGCTGTGAAATGTTTGTATGTTTATTAAACACAGTCAAAAGACAGCAATCAAAAATTTTTGCAAAATGCGTGGTAAGGAATAAGACATTGATGGTTACAAATATTACAGAATGGTATTCTTGCACAATCAGATCCTGGAAACTGGTCTGTGAGAGCTGTGTAAACAGTCAACATTTGTGTTTCACTGGGAACTGATGAAAGGGTATAAAAATATACAGCCAAAGGTAGGAATCTGTAACTGATGTGAGTTTCCATTTCACCCATGTAAGTGTGGCATGCTGTTTTGCGGAGAAAAGAAGAAACTTCACAACTTTGTAGAAGTTGTAAAGCCTGGTATGCTTTTATTACGATGCACGCCGGACGCAAGTCTCCCAAAAAGGCATGCGCACCTCTGAAGACCTCGGGTCTTCTTTTATCCCCCTTCCAAATGCATATGCATACAGTTTCACAATAGGTTCATACATATTCATTCCACGTGACATTTAGCACCAGTTCTTCTTTATCAAAGGAATTTCTAAGTCGGGGGCAAATCGACCTTGTGGTCTTTTCTGTTTTTCTTTCTCTGTCTCCTTGCTGTCTTGGCATGCGAGTTTTTCCTTCAGCTTTGGCCTCACAGACTTTTCACATTTCTTAGACACTTCACATAATTCAGAATGGATCTTTACTCTGTCTCATGAAACATTTTGATACTGGATGAATTCCATATGCATCTCTAGAGTTTTCCCTAAGCTACTGCTTCTTGGAGCTCACAGTGTTTCTGTGAAACACTGCAGCTGTTGCCTGGATCTTGGCATGGTACAACTGAATATTTCTCATAGAGATGCTTCCTCTCATCAGCTGCTTCGGTCAGAGTGTCATTCTCAGTGTCCCTTTACACCTATTCAGTCTGTGCTCTCCAACTCTTCTCATCATGAATATGCCATGAGCTACTCCCAGATCTGATGGGAAATGCTACATGCTGTTCTCTTCGTACACATGCACGCACGCACAATATATATACACACATATATATATATATATATATATTCATATATTTTTTTCCCTTTGTCTGATGAGAACAGTCATATCCAGTGGCCATGAACCAAAGTATGGAATCGTACAGATGAACCAGGAGCATACAAAGAGTTCATGTTCTTAAGGCACCTGCAATACAAACATAAACTTTGTGTACAGGTGTTCTAGCAGACAAGAGTGCGATTGTTTTTCATGTGTGTTTTAATTAATATTGGGATGAAATCTTGTATATTGCTTCTGACTCCATTTTATATTTTAGTAGAGGTCATGCAGTAATGCGTTTCCTCCTCTTGTGTTTCCCATGGCATTTGGGAATTGTCTGACTCCACCAGGAAGATCCCTTTCAGAACTATTCAGAATTTCTTCCCTCTACTTTCTACTGTTGAGCTCCTGGGCTGCACCCTCTCAGGATTAATAAAAGAAAAGCAAGGAAAGGTGAGTTGATTTCCTCAGGGGTTACCATGAATGGCCCCAATACAGTCTGTCCTCAGTCCACAATCTCACACTGTGAGCTGTGCATTGGCTCTCAAAAGGACACATGGATATTCTTTGGGCCCTGTTACTTAATCAGAGATATATGGTTTTTTTGGACCCCCTCTGAATGAATTTATCCTTGTCTCACTTTGTACAGTTAGTCATATGCTCTTAAAAAATCTTTTGCAGATGGAGCCCCGTGGGACTGGACCTGTTTCAAAAGCTGTATTAAATGACTAAAATAAAGGTTTTGAAAATTCCTGTTTCCCTCAGTGTGTTGCTTAGCAGGAATAGCTGTATTTAGTGGAAAAGAAGTTAGATGAGTCTGTGGCATGTGTGCTATCTTACAGCCTCTTGGCTCAGCTGGGAGGTGGACACATGAAGGAATGACATACAGACATCTTTTGGAATATGCTTCTTGTGTCAGTTTCACCTTAAAGATGAGTCTCACAAGGTTGATACTTCTCTGTGCTTCATTAGAACCTTTGTAAAATCCACCTCTATTCATTCAACTAAGTGTCCACCCTGCCTTCACAAAACACATAATATACAGGTTCATGTAATACTGGAAAAAGATGCTGGAGTTCCTAATGGATCTAAATGAGTGACAAAACACTGAGGAGTTGAAAAATTTGCTGCATAAAGATGGAATTACCTTATTAGAGATAAAGCAGCCATGACTTCATCACAGATCTCAGTGGTTATTGCCAATTAATAAGTTGTTGTCTCTGGAAAGCACATTTATCAAAAGACTCAGCGGATAAAACTTCTTTTTATAGGTTAGGTTGGAATTGAGATAAAATATTTTTGCAATGATTGCAACAAACCATTCATATGAAACTAGTCAATCATTACCCAAAAATGTCTATGTAGGGTAGGTGTTCATTTTATAAATATGTGTACTAATGAATCTGAAAGTATATGAGGCGTGATCGTGTCATTTAGGAAAATGGTGACAACTATTCTCTTCTGTTCAAGAGCTGAGTGGTCATGTTCTATGGTTCTGTGAATTGGTGGGAGCGTCTTGAATGCTTAAAGAGCCAAAAAGGCTTTTAGCATCTCACACTGCCAGTTGCCTGGCCTAAGCTTTTGAGAAACCTGGCCTAAATATCTGTATTTCATAATCTTAAGTACTTAGCCCTGCATACTTCTGGTTTGAGATACAAACTCCAGGACAATACTTATTTTTACTGCACTCACTATGCCAATTCAAGATCATTCTATTTAGTATGAGAGGTAAGTAGTTTTTAAGGCTATATCTAAGCTCTGTGGAGATAATTCTTTATTTTAACTTTTTGTTTTTTTAGTATTAAATTGACAGGGAGTATGCTGGTTAGCTTTTAGCCTGTATCTCCATTCCTGTGTTTAGATTTTGATTTTACATGATTTTCCCATATTTAATGCTTACTTTATAGCAATGTTTACAGTACCTAGAACTTATATGTTGGGCTATTTACGTGAAATAGTAAACTAAAAAAGAATAGACTCTGTAAGTCTACTGTTAACTGTGAGATAGCAGAACTTTCCTTTCCATGTAGTGTAGGCAGTGGCAGTCATGGCAGCATCTTCAAAACTTTTGCTTCACTTGTTACTGTGTTTTTCCTAGTTGAAATTTTTATCCTTGAAATATATAGGATGCTACTGTGTTAATTTTTACATTTGTCATTTAACATCTATAATTTATATAGGTAATAAAATCTTTAGGTTATTCTGTTTCTAAGAAGATAATTCTTCGTAATAACTTTATACAACATGAATAAGTTGTTTACACCTTCATCAATATTTTAATTGCTAGAGGTTCCTATATCTAAATTCTTTGGATTTACATAGCATGCTTGGGATTCTGAAGACATCAATAAAAATAAATCAGCTTAACATTACATTGGTCTTGCGAGGCAAACATGCCTACTGGTTGGTAAATACAGGCATGGCATAGTTCCTTTCCCAAAACAAATCAGTCAATTTCTCCAGAAAAGCTGGAGAAGCCATTTGTTTCTTGTGTGTTATAGCTGAACATTAAACACAGTATGAATCCTTATCTTCAGACATTCCTGTTCGGTTAAGTAAAGAGAAAGAGTCAACTTCAACTGAGTAGGCATTGGAAAGCTTCCTCTGGTTTTATTAGCAGAGCTAAAATTCAAATCACTGTTTTTTAATGTTTGTTTTAATTTGGGCTTTGTTGGAACCATGAGGAATACATTTTCACTGATGGTTTTGATAAATCTTTCCAGACCTCATCATAAAATCATGTTTATGTATGCCCAAGAGAGCCTATGGACTACATTATTAGTATTTGTGTGATTAAACCTTAACTGACCTAAAGTTGAATGCTTTACTTAGATTCAGTCAGGAGGACGAGGTTGTAGAAGTGTTAGAATATTCTAATTTTCTGTAGCTATTTAGCAGTTGGGATTTTTTCTTTTTAGTTATGAAAAAAAGAGTCAAAGTAAAAGTTAAAATCACTGAACATGGGACTTCAAATCTGGATTTTCAATTTATTGTACGAAATATGAGTATGTCTGTGCATCTGTGTACCTGTATAAAGCAAATTGTTTTAATTCCTCCTTAAATGTAGCTTTTTACCATACAATCTTTATTTCACAATGCACTATTTCATAAAGCTTGCTTGGCTGGTTGCCAAATCCTTCTGCTGCAGGTCAGAGGCAGGGTAAGGTGCAATAGCCTCCTTCTTCCTTCCTTCTTCTTTGAAAGGGCTTTGTCACCAGCACGTAACATTTTCACTGCCATGCAGCCATTTTAGGCCTTCACTTCATCTGCCTGTTCCTCCCAATTGGCACAAATGACTTAATATTATTACCCTCTGTCTCCTGTGGTGTTGTGAACTCCAGTTTAATCACCCTTACATGTAAATCCAAATCACCTATACTGTGCTTTGCTACATAATTATTTATTGAGAGAATTAAGCTCGAAAAGTGGATCTACTCTGTATGGTGATCTTCTCTTTATACAGGATTATCCCAACAGACGATCTCATGACTTTCAATACCTTTTCTTACACTTCTGCTACAATATATGAAGACAAAGGCTAATAGAGGAGTCAGAAAAGCTGCCCATTCAAAATTCAGTTCATGGTCTGTCTGAGTTTTATGTTACCACCACCTTAGTTCAGTGACCTTTTCTTGTAATTGCTCATTTCAGGAAAAAACACCCAAACCCCTCAGAAAGACAATTTATTGACTAGAACAAGTGGTGAGATTGGCAGGAATAGAAGATTTTTCCTATCTGATCTTGTAAGCATGCATTACAGGTCACTGCTCTACCTTTGATAAAGTATCAGAGGGAGGAAAAATTCTGAAACTGAGGAAAAAACGTTATGCAGACTTGATGTAGCAAATGGCAGGGCAGGGCTGCTGGCAGCAGCAGGTCCCAGTGACCTGCAGAGAAGCAGGAGGGGGTGTGGAGGCCACAGCTGAGTGCAGGAAGGGCAGGGAGCAAGCCAGGAGCAGCCTGGGACATTCTTGGCCCCCACTTGCTCATGGTAGAGCTCAGCTTCACTGGGGCTCCTGGGAAGGGGCACAGAGATGGGGGTCTCAGGAGAAGTGGCCAGAAAAAATAAAGTGCAACAGTGCAAGGTCCTGATGAGGGTGTGGATTAATGACAGAAAAAATATAAAAGGTCCTGATTAGGGTGTGGGTTAATGACAGAAAGTGTAAGAGCTTTTTAAGTGGTGTTGGTACAAAATGAAATGTGAACCTCAGAGCCCATTCCTCTCTCACAGGGGAGAACTTGTATTTACTCTGCAAGGGCAAATTTCCATGGGCTGTGCTCAGGGCACAGCTGGCTATCTTACAAAGTAGAGATGTTTTCTTTTGACTTTGGTGGAAAGGCAGATACAGGTAAGCAAAAGGATGGCGTTTAATTTCCAAAATTAATGGGCCTCACTAATCCTACCCTAAAGCCTTTCATCCTACCAGGAAAAAAAAAAAAAGAGCAGACAACACCTTACCTTGAATTAGTTAATTGAGGGCAGTGCAGTTTTCAGTGATTGGATCAAGTGAAGGACCAACCATTTTTCATGTGCGAAGTTAATGGGTAAATAGTGTTTCCAAGTAGCTCCAATTATTTAAAGCCTATGAAACATGATATCTGAAAAACATAAGGCAGAAAGCTTAAATTTGGGTCCTAGGATGGGTTGTGTATCTTTCCCCTTGACTTTTGAAAGGCTGAGTGGTAAAGAGGAAAATTTTTTTTATTTCAGTCTATAAACCTGGGGGTTTGCAGTTTTAATAACAGCTGGGATCATCCTAAAATTCGTGGGGAACATTGATTAAGCATGTAATGCAGAATTTATTAGCAATTAAAAACTACTGGATGGTCCATTTGTCATCCATGTCTTAGAACAGGACCTTGGAAGGAGGATTCATTAAAAGAAATATGTGTATGCACTGACATTCTGTTCTTATATTAGTTAATCTATTAGTCTCATAGGTTTATTTAATAGAAGCAGCTACTTGGAAAGTTAAATCTTTTAAAGAGCATCACATTTTCAGAAGTTTTTGGTGAAAGTGATTTCATACTTTTAACAGGTTTTGTATAATCATCAATTTATAATTTTTGCTTTCAGTCAAGCTGTGAGGTTAAATTATGTTAAATAAATAAAAAAATGATCTCCCGTATTTTATTCAATGCTTTGAACTTCTTAATAATTCCAGTTGTACATATATCCAGAAAATTAATACTATTAGAGCACATAATGCTGTGGAAGTGGCTAATAAATATGGGATTGTTCTCTGTATGGATACCTCCCACACACCCCTGTGAAATTCATTCTACCTAGAGCCATAATTTGCAAGGCATTTGTTAGATCTTTTCAAAATATAGCTTTCCATAAACATATATTTAGATGCAAAGTGTTATTTAGAGATATATGTCAGACTGTTCCTGTTTTACTTATGTCCCAGGTAAAAAATGCTTTTTAAAATCTTGTCTGCTGGCAAAGTTTTACACAAAAAAAGTGCTGTTATGCTATCCATATGGTGCATTTTATTCTATCAATGTGAGAAGGTGTTTGTTGTTATTTGTTGTCTTGTTGTTGTTTTTTTTTTCCAAAGGGGATGCTTTATGCTCTTTCAGTTTTTCTGTCCCTGAATAACCTTTGAATCTAATTTCACAAGGTAGTAATCTTGACAATGTTGAGTTGCTATGAGCTGTGAAAATCTGCATTTGGCTCAAGTAGAAAGACTTGCTTTCATGAGGGAATTGGACTTTTGAGAGGCAGATACTGCTTGGGCAATGAGTGATCTCCCAGCCCTCAACAACCCACAAAGTCCTGCCCTCTGAGAGTGAGAGAGATGTGGAGTGAAATGAAGAATGCATACTGGTGAGATTTGGGGATTTAGGACATACATCTTTAGGATGTCAGGTTTCTTCAGCTCTACTTTTTTGAAGATAAACTGGTTTAAATATAATATAATGGATATCTCTGTGTAGGAATCAGTGAGTAGATATTAAAGCTACTTCTTTACAGGACTTGTAGAGGTAAGCTGTGACTGCCAGCACAAGTCATGTCTCTGTATTTTGTTTGTTTCCTATGGCACTGTTGAAAGCACATGCTACATAGAAAAATTCAGTGGCTTGAACCCATATCATCACATTCATCTACAAACACAACTACTGGAGTTGCAACATTTCTTGACAAAGCCTAAGAGATTGTGTTTGCCAGGGAAAATCAGTTTCTAAATGCTTCCATTGCTTGTGTGTTACTTTTTAATAATGGAAAACAAAGCTATTAGCATCCTATGCCGCCCATGAACACATCTTTGTGTTCCAATAGAGCCCTACTACAGGTACTCACTAGGAAAGAGGAACTTTACTAAGTTACCTTTGCCTTTCTGTTTTAAAATTGATTCCTGCTCAGGCATTAATAAAACCTGCTCAGGTTTTCTGATCCATGGCGTGGCCACACAACAGAGCAGAACCAATGCCAGTTCCAGTGACAGTGATGGGAGATGTTCACAGAAAACTCTCCTGTCCCTCAAATTCTGTGCCTCTTGTATTTAAGTTTAATAAAATGCAACAAGTGAGAGTTACATTCTATATTCCAGAAGGATCTCAGCCTGTAGATCACAGCACTGCATGCCTTGAGCTCAGCAGGGCTCTGTGAAAGAGGAGACTCATGAGCACCTAGCATAGGCAGTTGCACCACGAGAGGGTGCAACTAAAAACAGATCTTTCACTTTCTAAAAATAGATGTATAGATGAGTTCCTTTAATTAAAAAAAAATGTATTCTATTTTGGTTTCCTCTTTGTTCTTTAAATTTCATCTGTAGAGGCTAAGGATACAATAGTAATCACACAAAATAAGAAAACAAGTAGAAAGGCACAACAATCTATAATACTTTAGTCCAGCTCAGATCCAGATTTAAAGTTTTTAGCTAGTTCTCTTCATATGATAAGCTGACTTATCATAAGATCAAATCCCTTTCGCCTGAATTTAGTGGCAGGATGTGGAAGATTAAATAATTTGGGTTGGAGAATGATACAAAGCAGTTTTTATAGCTGTTCAGTTCTCCATAGTCAGGTATGGAGTTATGATATCAATATGAGAAAATGCACTGTATGCTCTGATTTATTTAATTTTTCTGGCATAATTCTAGCTGGTTTTCCTCACAGAATTCTTCCTCTACAAGAAGGTGGATTGAATGTGATCTTTGGCGAAGGTGGAGTTTTGCCAAATAGGATTTTATACCTAGTTTTATACTCTGATAGGGGAATTCTCCATGGCGGGGTGGTGATTTAGTTACCTAATGGGAATGCATGTAACTAAGTGGTCCCAGTATTCACAACTCAAGTTATCTTTCCTAATAGAAGGTAAATATTTTTATTCTAATGAGTTTGAGCCTTTACAGACCAGGTCTATTAGATCATCTTGGAAATTTCAGTGCTGCTTGATGGCTGTATGGTCCTCTCTAACTGAGCTCCAGGTACCAAGTGACAGAACCATTTTGCAGTAAACAAAGTTTATTCCACTGCAAAAAATCACAGAGAGTACTAGGGCATGGCATCATTGATAAGTGCAATTTCCTTTCTAAGCAGCAGTTGTTCTGGGAACTTACAGTGTGCCATTCTATCCTGGAGGAACCTGGCTGATTCTCTTCTCACAAGCTTGAGAGTTTAACAGGCAACATATAAAATCTCAGGGCTCATTTATGGCCACACCAACCAAAACAGCTCACTTTTGTATCAAATGTACACTAATGTTTGTATAGGCTGGAAAGTCTTGTACCATCTTGGGCAGGTAAAATTATGGCTTACAAGGACAGTTTTTGGTTTCTTCAGGAGGATACCATGAAAGCTACCACCCAATAGATATATTTAATAATATTTGTAGGGATTTAGGGGGCTATCATGACCTGTCTGACTCTTCTGGGGAAGAGCATTTGCTCTTCAACACAACTGTGTTGTTTGCTACAATTGGCTGCCTAAGTAGTTTGAGCAGCAATTGTTGAGCAGCCTCCTCTGGGAGTCAGGTTTAATGCTTTTCATAATATTGTCCTCCATCCTCCACCCCCAAAATGTCAGACCATGTCTTTAACAGAAGCACAGTCAGCCTAGATTTAGAATGGAAAGATTCTTTTGTTGTTTCTGTTTCTTCCTGGTCTTTTTGCATGAGTCTTAAGGATACATTGAACTGGAGAGCTAATAGGCAGAAACTGCCTTTATAAGGAATTCTCCTGCAACATTCTCATGATTGCTGTCCTGTGATAACCTCAAGCAATGTCTCTGGCTTACTCTTATGATAAATGTTTTATTTATCCTTCCCTAAACAGGGAGAGTCAAATTAGATGCCTTTCTTACAAGATTTACTTGATTTACGAGATGCATATCTTTAAGATTTATTTGTGGTAGATAAGTAGGGAACTAATCAGTAATCTATTCCATCAGCTTCAGCTGCAGACATCTCAGCTGCTCCTCTCTTACTCAGACTATTGCAGACTAAGAGCAGGCCTCCCCCTTGGCTCAGGAGCCCTGCCTTCATCTGTCCCTTCCTGATTGGTCTCAAGTTCTAAATCTTCCCACCTGGTCCTTAAGCAGTAATTAGGGCCATTAACCTCTGTCTCTCAGAGCTACTCACTGGGACAATCCAGCTGATTTACCTCCAGTGAATTTTTTAAAGCTTGCTAAAGATTGCTGCTGTAAGCAGATAGAGGTAAAAGGCCAAAAGGAAAAGCAAGAACAAGCATTCTCAAATTGTACCCTGTACTTCTCACTAGGCAATATGCTCCTCTCTTGCATATGCAAAAAAATTGTGTTGCGCTCCTGTTGTGTTCCTTGCTTCCCCCTAAAAAAATCAATCTTTAATATGTCATCTTATTACCATGATCAGTTGTAAATGGCTATTCAGTACTGTACAGATTCTTTAGGATTACATTTCTGTTATTTATCAATTGGTTTGCTTTTTTTTCCTGAGTCTGTCTCTCAGTATGTTGCTGTTACTGGGGGTTTTTAGTTGTTTTTTTCCTTCAAGCTGTGCTTCTGAGGATGTGCTCTCTTGGTCAGAAGAGAATGAGTGACAGGACTGTCTCCTCTCACCTATTCTGGCATAGGATTGTGGTGACTGAGCAACACAAACTGTAGGAGGGAGGGCCTAAAATTCTCCTAAATGATGGAGACAGATGAGTTGGAGTTCCCTTCTCCACTGCTTCCACCAATTGATATTAATCTCCTTCCCAATTATTTGCACTTATGCCATGCTCAGACTGGAAAGAAGAAAGGTGTGAGAAATTATGAAATGTCATTATGTAGGAACAAACTAGGAAGAGGAAATCAGCTCAGGGAAGAACTTATGATGAGTTCAGAAAGAGCACACCAAGAAAAGTCCATTGTTAAATTTTTCCTCTCTTATCTCAATCATCACTTCTAGTTCCTCATTATATCCAACTTTTGTTGTGTGCACTGTGTTCTTCCTTCTCATATGAGCTGGGATACAAAATGCTGCATGTCCTTCTGTATTAGAAAATACAGGGGCACAGCTCAGCATATAATGACGTGTTTAATAAGTCCAGCTGCTGCATGGCCTTAGGCAGACATTATAGGGAGTTGCTGAGTTCCTGGATGTCAAATAGCACTCTTTTGCCAGTCTTGACAAGGATGGGACAGAGGCACCCTTTGTCTTCATTGCTTTCTTTCTCTTTACCTATTGAAAACAAGTGATCCTCTTGTCTGCTGTTCTTACAGCACACAAACCCTGCAGTGATGTTGTGTTGTTATTTCTGCATCTGCCTCTGCTGTCAGTCTCTAGAAATGTCTTTTGAAACTTTGTACAACCTGGAAGCCTCTTGTGCACTTTCCATCTCTAGCTTTTCTAGGATACAATAGAAACAGGGGAACAAGGTGAGTGTCAACAACCAAAAATCAGTCTTTTCTTCTGGATTCCTGATATAATTCAAGCTCTTTCATTTGTGAATGTATTTGGCCCTTGGGAACTTTTTGTTGCATTAAAGGAGTAGAAAACTGCCATGACAAGGACTGTGAGGAAGAAAAAGACAGTGAATTAAAGGGGCAGATACAAAATCTACATTCTCTGTGGTCATAGTATGCTTAGCAAGACTTCACCTGTAGTCATAGATTCAAGGGGTGTTATTTATAAATAAACACATAGTTTCCAAATAAACACATATTTTCCAAGTGTATATTCTTGCTTTGGGACTTGAGGAGATAGCCCTATATTTTGTAGAATCATGGAATGATTTGGCTTGATCAAGGAACCTTGACCTTTGGAAGGAACCTTGAAGATCATCTACTTTCAACCCCCCTGCTGTGGACCTGAGCACCTGTCACTTGACCAGTCAGAACTGCATCATTCCTGGCCTTGAACAATTCCAGGGATGGGGCATACACAACTTCTCTGGGAAACATTTTCCAGTGCCTCACCAGCCTCACAGAACGTTTTCCCTAAACCTAATCTCATCCTAATTTCTTTCAGTTTGAAGCCATTTCCCCTTGTCCCAACACTACATGCCCTTGTAAATAGGGCACGTTTTCCTCAATCTTTCTTGTAGGGTCCCTTCAGGTATAGGAAGGCCACAAGTGGGTCACCCCAAAGCCTTCTCTTTTCTGGGTTGAAAAAACCCAATTTTCTCAGTCTTTCCTTGTATGAGAAGTGCTCCATCCCTGTGATTAACTTGGTGCCCTCTTCTGGACTCGCTTCAACTGGTCTATGTCTTTTTGGGACTGAAGAATAAAACAGGTTATTGAACTGTTTTGATGTCACAGCTTAAATTTATGGCAAGAGGAAGCAGAGAGAAATTTAGGGAGGAAGAAGTGAAGGGACTAGCGTCAGAGACAAGAGAAGAAATCAAGAAAAGACTGAAGCAAAAAGGAACTAAAGGCATAATGAGTTCAAAGATAAAGAATTAAAAGATTTAGGAGAAAGCAGCATGGAAAAAAAATGGCTGAAACTGAACCAGAGGGCATGAATATAAAGAATAGCACAGAAGGGGAAAAAAGATTATGACAGCTTTCTAGTTAATTGTAGATGTCTGACAAGTGGCCTATGACTAAACCAGTGAATTGTATGTGCTCTGTATTCCCTTTATTCCTCATTGTTAAAGTGAGGAAAGGGATTCTTCTTATGTTTTCAAGCAGCAATTGCTCAAGATTAAAACAGAGCATCCAGTGATGCTGTGTTGACAAGAAAACCTGCTCTTCTGTATTTATGGCAACATTATTTCCCTACATCCAGACACCCATAAGAAATTAAAATCATAGAAATAAAACAACAAGATTAGCACATTTAAGCTACTGCTCAAGAAATTCTGTCACCCTTGTATCTTCTGGTTTTTGCTGACATTAGCTTCTTACCTAAGTAAGACTTTAGAGGACATTGCAGTATTCAGTAACTACTTCTGTTTTGAAAGCTGGCAGCAGTTTGAGATATTTTCAAACAGTATAGGGAGCACTGTTGGTGTGTAAGTGGGATCTTTAATGGATAGACTGGGTTTTGTCAGGGATTCTTCCGTTTCCTCTCTGGAGAGTTGGAGCTTGCCTGTTTCATCCTTGTTGACATGTTTATATTTTAAACCTCTGTCAGTTAGATTAGGACTGGCTGCAAAGAGGGGGGCGAGAGTCTTGGGACCTACCTTGTAAATGTCATTGTGATATTCAGGTCTTAAAAATGTTCTCTATTTTAGTGGCTTCCTGAATGTGTTGCCTGCATTTGAGGTTTCATTCACAATTTAAATAGAGTGAGAAGAAATTAATAGTCCAGGGTTTTTACAAAATGTTTTGTAGCTCTTACCAGCCAGTTGTCTAACAATTAACCAAAGAATTGCTGGTCAAAAATGCCCATTACCTTCCTGTAATGTGAACCTTAGTCACTGAAATATATTCCTTAAGAAAAATGTTCACTAATCCTCATATAAACTGCTGCTATTTCATTTAAAAAGGAAAATAAACTCCCCCAAACCCTGACAAAGGGAAAACTGTGGTATCTGGATAAAAACTGTAAAGAGTTTTGGCAAAAGGCCAAAATTTCACCAAAACTTGGAAATGACAATTTTCCAATAGAAGTTTTAGGTTAATGGATTTTGCCACAAGCACAAAAACTATGTGGGGCTCTCTCAGGCTCTTGGCTTCACTGAGCTATGACACTACCTGCAAAGTGTGCTATTATTGTCCTTGGAAACTCACTGATGAAGTGTTCCTGACTTCGATAATAAAGTAAGGTTGTTGTTTTTTTTTTTTCTTCTTATTCTTATTTTGCAATGTAAGATCTTTAAAGAGTTTAAATTAATTCAGATGTTCTGGTTTGATTTTGGGTGCACTATAGAAAAGGTTTAAGTACTCTGTTGGCACACAGTTGGCAGAAATTCAGAATTTTGTGATGAAGCTTTCCTATGTGGCAACCTATGTTTCTCACATTCTCAGAAACTCTGTCAGATTCTTTTAGAGATTCAAAATAGCAGTGTATGATGCCAAAAATAATTTAATCTATTATTTGAGTCTGTCACCATTTCAGTTTGACTTTTCAACTCCCACAAAGGACATTATATTTTTTCAAAGACACAGCAGCCACATTTTGCAATATGACTACTTATTGGTGATTGTATTAATATGTTCTTTTAGTATTTGGTTGAAAATGCCTGTCTTCCTACATCAGTTACAGGAGTTCTTAAAGTTTATTAATAAAACAACTTTGTAAAATAAAAGCTATTTAGTAGCTAAGAAGCAGGCAAGTCTCCTGCTCTGTTGAATCAGCTCTGCTCTGATACTCTCAATACTGGTGAACTAGGGTGATTTGGAGATACTTATTCTGATTCCCCCAAGAATTCTCCTCCTGTACAATGGCTGGGGAAGGAGCAGGAGCTTTCCTGGAGATGACCAATCAGGTAATAAGAGATTGGTTGTGGAAAAATTAGAAAGAAGCTCTTTAAACTATAGCCTGTAAAATACACTTTATTCTTCTACTTGAGTGAGAATTCTCAGTTGCCTCTCTGTTTTTACTCTCTATTTAATTTTTGAGGTTATTTTTATTAGGGTAAAGTGATGTATTTTGATGCTGGTCAATACCAGTGGGGAGAGGCCTAGGAGAGACTGTATTTTAGCTAAAAGGAGAAAATAACATGGGAAGATATGTGTCTCAGATGATCTTTCAATTATTTCTTATCTTTCAATTATCCAAACTTCTATTTATCCAGATAAACCCACTGGAATGAAAGTGTCTGGGTAATTTATAGTTTCCTTATGGCTAATAAATGTGCTTCTGTTGAGAGGAATATTATAAGCAAACATAATATAGCAGAGATTGGAAAATTACTGAGAAAGGATGAGCAGGTAGTCTTAGAAACAGTCGGTGTTCTCTCAGGGACTACTGTAAAAGCAATGACTCTGGAGAGAAGATCATGCCAAGGATAATTTGGGAGCAAAACCTTTTTATTTCTTAGTTTCTATTGTAAATAACTGAGCAGTTTGTTTCTGGAAGTCACATTGTTAACACAGAGCAAAGAAAGATCTTTTAATATTTCAGTGTAATACAAGTTCTGTGTAAAAGAGTCCTTTACAACTTAACATTTCGCATGTAAGATAACATTTTTTTAGAGTCAAACCTATGAAACTCTAGCTTTCAGCTCTCCATTCTTCCCATAAAAATGCTGTTGTCCTCATGCTCCAAATAGCAGAATTGCACACAAGGATGCCTTCCCACTATCAAGGATGAAATTTTATAAAGGAGCTGGAAAGGCCAATTATTGTGTAACGAGGGGAGCAAACTGGTCATAGTCAGTTGCAAAGATATGGGTAAGATGAACAAATATGTGAAGATTTTATAAAAAGGAAGTTAATTGGATCTTGAAATAAATGGTGAGATTCTGGAATTGTATTTGGGAATTCAGAGTCTTCCCTGAAATGAGAAGAGATGGACAGTAAAGTTCCACACATGTGACAAGATGAAGGTTTAAAGGGGCCATGAAAAAGGAAAATAACAGTAAAGTCTGGAAGATAGAAAAGCATAGGATTTAAGAGAGGTTGTGGAAAGAAAATAGCTTATTAATGCAAAATAATAGAGACTTGGACTTCTATCCATAAAAACTGATAGCAAATTCCTTAGGATAATAGCTGAACCTGAGTATTCAGTTATGCCTCCTGCCTTCTATTTGAATAGAGGAGGAAAATTAGGATATTTTTAATGTTTTCAAGTATTTCAATAGCAAAAGAGCATGCATATGCCAGAAATATTAAATGTTTTCTAATGTGTTTTTTATATTACAAGTATTATAAATTTAATGACAAAAATAAAACCAAAGTGAAACACAACTACCTCCTGTAGGCAAGTTCCCTGCTATATGGAGAACTCACAGTTTGCACAGGAATGAAGTGGAACTCTAACAATGCAATATTAATTTCAAATATATTTTTAAGGGAAAGTAATAGGATGTGAATTTTCCCTTAAACTTTCAGGCTTAACTTTAATTTTTTTTATATGTCAAATAAAAAGCATGCTTCTCACTCATACCAGTTTACCAAAAGCTAGTTTTTATGAATTTTTCAAAAACTTTGTCATATGTAGAATCAGTTAAAAATGTAAATGTGAAAAAAAAATTAAAATAAAGTTCTAATTTAATTGATCATTTTGGAAAAAAGCAATCAAATCCATTGTCATCAGAATGTTCTAATCCCTTTCTGTGTCATAGAAATAGTTTCTATGAAAATATTTTTGCTACACAATAGCACATGGGAAAGTATGCAGAAAAGCACATATAATTTGCAAGAGTAGTTGCTGAAATTGTAGATTTTTGTGCATTCAGTGGCAGAGAGGGAAATACTGAAATGTAGGAAAAAGAAGAAAGGGCTGGATGTACAACTGGGAACAAGCAGAATTCTGTCAGCTTTAGAATAGGGTTTTATGTATTCATTTAAAAGATTTAGTAACTTTTACCGATGTGGAGGCAGATTTCTAGAAGGGAATCATGCAGAGCCAGTAAAGTGTTTTCATCTCTGCCTGCCTCCTAACCCCTTTCCTTTCCATGCAGCATGGAGACCTCTGCTGCTGTCTTGCCAGCTCTTCAAACATTCAAGTCTCTCTAGCTCACAGGAGTTCTGTGGTTCGTGAGTGTCTGATGTAACTAACTGAAAGAATTGCACACTACTCAAATTGATGTAAAAGTCTCTATCTGAATGTAAATGTAAAATGTAATGTAAATGTGAAAAATGAAGCTTCATTAAAAAAAAAAAAAAAAAAAGAATTTCCACACTTCCATCAAGAAGCATTTTCCCCTGAAAAGGTGGTGTCTTTTGTTCCATGTTGGCCTTTTTAAAGTCACAAAGATATGATTTTTCCAGTTTTTGGTCATTTTTGGTCATTTTAGTCACCCTCAGTGATTAGCTTTCTATCACTGAATTAGTTTTGTTTGGGTAATCAAGTGCCATCTTTGTACACTCACCAGGGTAGCCAAGAGTCTCTGCCGGGAGAAGCTTCCTGCAGTGAGTTCATGTGGTGTCATCCTCCAAACCCTGTCCAATGGCCACACACCAGTGTTGAACCCCAGCAGGCACTGAAGCACTTTGGTAGACTTTATATTTTTAAATGTTACAGATTACTTCTGCTTTAGTCCTCATAAAATAACAGCACGATTTCTGTTGGCAACTGTGGGGTTTCTGCACTGCTATCTTTTGCATCTTTGGGGTATTCTTCTGCAAATAAAGGGATAAGGTTTTTCTGCTGTAAGCATGCTATAAATTGATCAAAAAATAAAGAAATATATTTTTCATATAAAGGCATCAAATTTTAGAGTTTTGGGAGTTGCTCTTTGAGAAGGTTTCAAATCAGATGGAAAATATCCATGAAAAACATGGGTTTCATAGCATAAATGAATTTATTGGGAAGAGAAGACTGGGGGGAGGGGACGTGATAACAGTCCTCAGTTATTGGAAAGAGTCTCATGAAGAGGGAAGAAAATGCTCTCTTCTCCCAAAACCACACCTTTCCTCCATTGCAATCTATGGTAGACACATGAAAAAGAAATAGGCTTAATACATTTATGAAAGTCAGAGGTTGGTCTTAAAAATGTTTTAATAGTCCTGAAGACAGTGAAACACTGGTGCAGGTTGTCTGGGGGATGCATGACATCTCTGGCACTGGAAGTCTTAAGATAAGCACTGGGAAACAGTGGTCAGGAGTGACCATCTGACCTTGTTCTGGTGCAGCAGGATAAAGTAGGTGATACTGTGATGTCCTCCCAGGTCTCCTCTTCTATGATTTGACTTCAGGTGAATGTTGTTGCTGACTTATAATGTCTTAGAAAGAGGTTGGTATTTCATGTTATAACCTCCTAAAAATAGGTCATTAGGCATGAACATTTACTTTCATTTTGATAAAGCAGTACTGCCTAGTACTTATTACTGCAAGGAAGGAATGAAGATAATGAACTCTGAACCTTCAAGAAAGGGTAAGGACAAAGTGGTCACAATATAAATAGCAGCATCTCAGTATTTTTAAGACTGCTGGATAATCATCTAAATGTTTGGGGAAGGAAAGGCTCTTGTCTTTAGCCTTGGCTAAGTTCTCACTGAATAATTTCTGATTGCTGTCACTTTTTTCTCCAACCTTCAGTTTTTAAGCACAAAGCATTCACCTGTGAAACATCTTACATTTACTAATGCTTCCACTCCACCAAGATGTAATCTTTCATCGCTATCAACAGAGATGTGTATGCTTCCCTCCATGCTCATACTTTCATGTCAGCACAAAGGTTTTTGCTTTCAGGTGGTGAACTGAAACCAAGAACTGACTCTTGTCTTAAGCAGACTGGCAAATATTGGAAAAAAAGAAATCTACAAACAAACAAGCAAAACCAAAACATTTTAACCAAGTTCACTTCAGTCTAGTTTACTGCAGGACCATAAAATGTATTTGTCAAGGTCTGTGGAGGAATCTGAATGAGCATGTTCCTGTCTCTCAAAGGTGGGAGGAGCCTTTTGAAAGGAAGGTGCAAAACCTAAAATTGGGTATTGTGTATGAACTATGATCTGTCCTCTACTCTCCCACCCCTTGTTTAGCACTGCAGCTACTTAACAGAGTAGCAAAAGGAAATCCTTATTGGCTTTTGCATAACTGCAGAGTCAACACAAGGGAGAGACATCTCTTTCTTCTCTGAATCAGTATTCATCTCCGTAGAAATACGGAAAGGCAGAAATTTTGTTCTTAACTGAGCTTTTTCAAACTCAAAGTGAGCTTTTTTTCTTCCTCAGTTTGCTAATGGAACAGCTAGGAGAAAAACACCTCTTTTTCCTGGTACTGTACACAGTCTTCAAATTCACAGTGAATAAATATGGATTCCAGCCATGCAACTTTCTCAGACTGTTTTTCCCCACACTTCATTTAAGATGTTAAAGTTGTTGTTTAAATAAAAACTTTAGAGAAGATGTTGGGCAGAGCTCTCTATGCAATACTTTCTTTAATAACTAAACAAAACAAAACAGAGCTGAAAACAAAAAAATCATCCCGACTGTTGCATTTTTAAAAGATATACTTAAGCCATTTTGACCTGAATTTGTTTCCTTCACAAAAGGAAATCTCAATGCTGGTGCATAATTTATGATCTTGGCATCCAGCCGAAACATATGTACATACTGAAATCAGTTTTGCATCTGTTTAACTTTGTGCACACGAGTACTCTAATTGGATTTAGTCTGATGAAATGACACATGTGAGATCAAGTGTCTGCACAACAAGGATTTCAGTTAGTAGGTTTCTTTAGGGCAGCAGCTTCTATGCTTTGTGTGGTGCCTAGCACATGAAATGGCTTTTTGATTATCTCAAAGCCTTCTGCATGCTATACAGCTGTAGTGATGGGTGAAACAAAGAACTACAGAAGAACAAGTCTTGCAGCATAGGTCAGATCTGCTACTGCATAGCACTGTACAAAAGTAGCAATTAATTCATTGTAACTGTCTTTTTTTAAAAAACATGTCTTTTGATAATCGCTTTAGGTTTAAGGGAAATCACTCTTTCCTTTGTTACAGGCCACCAGGCTCAGCTGTTGGCCTTTTGGTAGCCATTGGCCAGGTTAAACATTTTTGCTCACACATGCTAAACACGCTGATAAAACACAGCCATCACCTCCTTTAGGATGGACCCTGAACTTACCTGACTGGGCAGCAATGTAGAGACTCAGCATCTTCACAAGACAAGCTATCAGTGTATCAAGAACTGGAGTTTTGTTTTTTGCTGCTCTTGCAAGCCTTATCTTCCCATGCCATCTCGCATCTGCCATCTTTAACCCTGGCTAATTCCTTGCCCCAGAAGAGGTGGTGCTGAGCTTGCTACTTGTTGAAGCTGTTTTTATCTCCAGGACAGCTCTTCTGGTTTGTTCTCATGTTTTCTCACTCTTCCTATATCTGCTGTAAGGGTCTAGGGAATGAAGAGTAATCCAGAGAGTGAAGAGATTCAGGGAAGGGGATGAGACAGACTGCAAATTCTCATATTAGGAGCATTAGGGATTAAAAACTGGAACGCCAGGGGATGAGTACTGTGAGAATATAGTCTGGGAGGATATAGAAAAAAGGAAGGCTTGGGATATGAGTGCTGTTAAGGCAAGGCAAGTGACTCTAAAACACTCTGTACAGAGGACCAAAGATGGAAACGAAAACAGGAGAAGGGAAAAAAAAGAAGCTGAAATAAGACTATAAGGCAAAAAAATATACCTTATGGATGAATGGTTTTGTTTTTCCTTCCCTTCTACCTCACTGTCCAGATTAATTCTCTGGCTGGTGAAATACCCTGAAATAAAGATAATTTTAGGAAGCTTGGAATGTGGTTTAAGGCTTGCCATTTGAAATGTATTTTTATTTGAAGGATTATGCTCCTGACTTTTGCTGACATTAAGGGAGGAGGCATCTAAAAAAAGTGTGTGTGTGTGAAATTTGTCATGTGGCACCTGATTCAGACTACAGAATGCTTTGAAGCAAGAGGGAAAAATATTGAAATATTACAGCATTAAGATATAGAAATAAAATTTTGCTCTGATTGACCTAAATGTGAATCCGATGACTCTGGTGAAGATACTGTCTGATATGTTTGTGTGGCTGGGGAAAAGCTTTGATCTTTAAGTTTTATGTTGTAGAATGTTAAGTTGTGGAAGGCTTTCTGTTACTGATGCATTTTTATGGTCTACAGTTTGAAGTGTATGCAGTGGGAACAGGCAGCTGAGGACTTGATATTTCAAGGGAAAATGCACTGTATTAACTTTTGGTAATTGGAAATTTTTTGGTCCTACAAGTGGATACACTTTATTGAGATGGTCATCTGTTTTATCCAACAAAATGAATTTCTGCTCAGGGGAAAGTTCTGAATGCTGGTTTTCAAAGAGGAAATGGTTTTACAACATGATTCTCAGAGAGCATTCAAAATGTAAACCTACATATCTCTAATTCATTCTGGGGTTTTGCAAGGGAAACTAGAACATAATCATATCCTTATTTTGAATAAATTTTTGCATCTCTTGATAATATTTAATATTCATTGGATGAATAACAGTATTTCCTACATGAATCCTCTTTGCCTTGAAATGTTTAAATTTTAATTCTTTGGAGTTTTGTTCAAATCAACTATCCTTTATTTACATTTTGATTAATACAAAAAAGTTAGTTTTTATAAGAAACTTCTGTAGGTAGTACTTACACAAGGCTGTATGGCAAAGATTTCATGTTAACTGTAGTCATTATGGGTAATTAATTTGTTAATAGATTTACTGAATTTGCAGTCAGTCACATTTTTTAAAGCACTGAAATTAATATAAACATTGTGCATTGTTTGCTCTTGGAAAGATTAGGAGTGCTTTATGTTGAACAAAGTATAAAAAGAATTCATGGAATTCTTGAAATATTTACTGAGAATTTTTTGATAAGTAAGACCTTTTTTTTGCTGAGAATTTTTGCAAGCATATTCTTTTTCTCTATTTTCAGTCCCCTGCACATAGCTATTCAAGCTATGACTCTGGCAAGAATGAGAGTGTAGGCAGAGGTGCTGAAGATCTGTCTCTGAATCGAGGAGATGAGGATGAGGATGACCATGATGAGCAAGAGGATCCTGAGAAGGTTAATGAATCAGATGGGGTAGAAGCTGAGCGACTGAAAGCTTTTAACGTAAGCCCTCTTGCACTCACCTTGTTTACTTCTTCTGTTCCTTTTGCATTGTTGTTTTTGGGTAAGTCTGACAAGGCACATTAATTTGCGGGATTTATTTCAATTATTATTTTAATGCACATTAAACTCTTGCCAACAGACGACAGATTTGCTGTGTTTCATTTAGAATTTTGAGGCAGAGTGCCATCTTTACCAGTGAGGAAAACAAAGCTTTGTTCTCTATGTGCATGTGTGACCATGTGTGTGGCTGTGTGGATGTGCATGTTCACCCACTGAATGGAATGAGGCTGTAGCTAGTTTTGTCAGGAGACCATTCTGGTGGTCAGCTGTTCTCTATTGCTTTCTCAATGTATATAATTATGCATGAAAACACAAGCAATTGTTCAGACAAAGAAAAAAATGTGAGTCAGTTCAATAAAATGATTAGCAATCACAGCTTATTGTTAATAATGAAACTTAAGTAGTGCCTATTTTCACAGTCTGTTCTGGTTTATCTCACAAGTTCTGTATCCTATAGACTTTTCTTTTCTTGTCTATTTTTTAAAACCCAACCTACCCCCACCCCAAATAACCCTTTAAAGAACTGTTTGCTTTATATTTCTGGCTTCCCGTTACAAAGCTCTTCAGTGGATAGAAAACAAAAACTGTCTTCCTATCAGTAATCAAGCCAGGAAGCTAGGAAGAGAAGAGAGCTGCCCTCCAAACCCATCTCCTCTGTCTCCCTCTTGCCAACAGATGTTTGTCAGGCTGTTTGTAGATGAAAACTTGGACCGAATGGTCCCAATCTCTAAGCAGCCCAAAGAAAAGATCCAGGCTATCATTGACTCATGCAGGCGACAATTCCCTGAGTATCAAGAGCGTGCCAGAAAACGCATACGTACTTACCTCAAGTCCTGCAGGCGGATGAAAAGAAGTGGTTTTGAGATGGTGAGTTTTGACTTAAAACCCAGCCCTAGTTTCCATCAAAACCCCATATGTAAATCCATGGCACTATTTTGTTTTCATCTTAGCGTCTTTATTTTTTGTTTGGTTTTTTTCTTTTTTTTTTTTGGTAATACCAGGTCAGAGATTTCTTTTTTTCCCTCCTTCATTCTTCCTGAATTTATTCCCCTCGATTTAAAAGTGCTAAAAGACAGTAGAGTTCACAAAATGAACTAATATGGATCTGTAGAAAAAGAAGAGCAAAGCAAGGCATAAGGAGGGAAACTGAACTATGGACTATACAGTGACTTATTTCTTATTTTAAGTTACAGTTACAGATTTTTGCCCGGAAAAGTCTTGCTGTAAGATATATTTTTCTCTAAAATGCCTCTGCTAGCTGGATTCCAGTGAGCTCTGTAAGACTGACCCTCAAGAAAATGCCCAGTGAAGTAACATCATAGTGGCAATGGCTTTGGCTTTGCGTGTTTTCTTGTACACCTTAGCCAATTGCTTATCAGTGAAAGTCACTCCTTTGAAAGCTTTCAGTTGATATATAGGTGTGCAAAACATGTTTAATGGTTGTAAACCAAACATGTTTGTTCAAACTTACAATTTGAGCATTCCAATGGTTTAGTAGTTATAATTGAACCAAATCTCATGAAGATTATAATGGTATACAACTGACAGTGTTTTCAGACATTGTTATTTTAATATTACTCAGTAGCACAAAAATGGGTGAATAAAGTCTCATTAACTGGCAGCTTCGTTATCTCTAGAAAATGCCTGTATTTCCAAAATGGAGGGAAGTCATAAGAAACTAGATAGCTACACACCTTGTTTTTAATGTCTTAGCTACCTCTCTGGCCTTAAGATGACCACAAAACCACCTCATTATTAAAAATAGATATCATTTAGTGATTAAACATACCATTTTTTAATGAATCATCTGCAAACCCATTGATTACATTAAAATCATTGGAGATGATTGCATTTTACTGTTTTTCTCTTTCTCTCTGTCTTTCTCTTTCCTGCAGTTTTTTGCAGAATATTTATGAGTACCATATGTTGTTTAAGATGGTAGCTGACAGTTTTAAGAACAAAATATCAAGCTTATTTGTAGGGTAAGACCACTATTTGATAACATCAAAAGCAAAGACAGAAACTAAATTTTTGTGTGTGTTTTGGATTCAAATCAACGACATGGTTTTATTATTTGAAACATTGGGATAGCACTGTTTTTGAACAATGTAAGCTCAGATGAAGAAAGGTAGAATACAGGACATCTGTACAGCCAGAAGTGCCAAAGATTGACTGGTGGTGTACATAGCAGATTGTTTAGCCCTAACAAAAAAAACCCAAACCAAAACAAACAAAAAAAGGACAGATAGAAAATAAATATTTCCTGCAATATACTAAAGTAGTATTAAATTGCATCTACTCACTGACAATAATTCATCAACATAAATTTCAGCTTTCATGAAGACAAATATTTTATTTAGCTTTACTTTCAATTGAAAATACTTACAAAATTAGCCAATGCTATCAAGTCTCCTCTCTGTTCCAATTTATGGCCTTATTACCATCATTTTTCATGCTGATGAGCAGTTATGTAAACTGGCTCATTTTTGTAATCTAAAAGATTTGTGCAACTGTTTTGCAATATGAAGAAGGGGCTGCAGTCTAATCCATGAGACCTGGGTTGGCTTGACTTTAGTGCACATTTGCAAATGTTACTTTCATATGAACAAAGGTTGCAGGATCAAATTTTTCCTGGAAGGGGAAAAGGAGCATAGATTATTGGGAATATGATCCCGACAGGCAATCTTTATAGCTCAGAAAGATTTCCTGGTTTTATAATAACGGTTTATGATGGGCTTTATGTCCTTTAAAACAAACAAATCACCCTCTAAAACATTGACTTTTTGCCCATGAATGGAAGTGACAAGGCACTGGAACACATGCCAAAGACTGCAGCCCTCTTGGGCCTGAAGGGATATTTGTCCTGTGTCCCTGTTTGCAGGTAGGAATACAAGCCAAAGACTGTCCAAAGTCTCTGGAGGAGCTCCCATCAGCTTCCTAAGAGAATAAGCAGCATTTTATGTGTATGTCTTGAATAATTCTGAAATTTAGTGTGTATCCCTTTGGGTTTTTAAATTATTTTCTGGTTTCTAAGTTACTGAATCATCAACTCTTGATTACAGGCACTTTTAAAAATGCTACCATGGACAGAGGCATTTGACTACTTGATTGTTTTAAACATCCTTACCATCTTGGTAATGGAGAAGAATAATTTTTTCTGGATAATAACATCAGTTCAAAACAGTCATGAAGGGACACAATGGTGTTGCTTTGAATAAGGGGCTACCCTCAAATACAGCAAACCAGAATAATGATCTGCTCAGCAGCAGTACCAGTACCATTGTTATATGAAATAGGGTGTCAGATAATAACCTCCACAGGAGATGTCTTTTGCTATACACATGTTAAATACAAGTTTTTTATTTTGTTCGGGTTCAAAAATGCTACATTTTGACCATCTAGTTGCATGAGAAAAAGAGAATATTCTCTTTTATGGCATATGACAGTTCAGACTGGGTGTGGAACCTTGCAGTTATCTACAGCGTCATACCGGAAAGTGAAGAGAAAATGTAAACACTGTGTTAAATTAGTGTAAAACTGCATGCAAAAGATGAAAAAGCAAGCCTGGAGCCTGATTCTGTCAGTTATTTGCTGCCTGTAATCCCAATGACAGTTCTTGCTGCATAACAGGCCAGTTCTAGCTTTGAGGCAATAAAAAAGGCTCAGTCTCATGAGTGTTCATATTGTTAATTAACATGATTCTTAGTATTATTAAGTTTAAGAGATTACTTGTAGTTATTCTGCTTCTCTTTGTGACAGATAGCTGTCTGTGGACTCTCAGGCAGCTTGCATAGCTTCTTGTTACAAATATGCCTTTGAGAAGCTCCCTTTCTGCACTGGAAAAGCTCTGCCCATTTGACTGTGCAGATGTAGTTGTGCAGTTTTCATTCTGACACAAGTTCATACCTCAATAAGGCACTCAGTTTTTCTCATGAATCGTAAGATTTTTTCTCCTCCCGCTGTCTCTTGCTAATGGACTCTTGAGAATGTTCTCTTACTAAATTCCACAATCTTGCTCAGAAGGTTTCCTTGGGAGGGAAGTCTGTCAAATACCAAAATCACTGGCTTTTGAATGGGATTTCTGGGTTGTGCTTCTGCCTGCATTGTGCTGTATTGCTTTGAGAACTTAAAAGTTTTTTATATTCTTAAAGGAATCATTTCTTTTTCTCTTCATTAGCCCAAAAACTAAAGAAAGAAATTACTTCCTCAGTTTCAAGGACTGATATCAATGAGAATTCCTGTATATATGTTAGGTGTTTTGTGACCTCTGTAGGGTATGCAGGAGAAAATTTCTCCCTGCAATATTCAGATGGCCTGTTTCACTGTTTTTCAAATCCTTTGTTTAGACTTGTCTCAGCCTCTGTGAAAAAGAATTGCCAATTAAAAAGGGTTAATAGACAGATGCTGGAGATATGTGCTGTGCATTTATTTAGATATAGTCCAGAAAACCTTTAGATACTAGAAATAATCAAATGAGGTTCAATTGTCTTAATAGTCACATTTTCTTACTATTCTTTGCTTGTTCCCATCTTCACAATCTCCTATGATCAATCTCACTGCATTCAATTTGAAAGTGTGTCTTACAGTATCTTTTTCACAGATATGCCATTTTTTCTGCGAGCATCCCAATGCAAGAACAAGATTTTATCATTCACTAAGAGATCCTTCCTTTATTTTTAAGAAAAAGGAAACCCTCCTTCTAAATACTACTGTAATAGAAAACAATAGTATCAAAGAGCAAAGTGTTTTGTGTTGGAGAGAAAAGGCTAGCCATGCTTTTCATTGTCCAAAGACAAGTTTGGATGAGTGGGAGAAGAGTCACACTGGACCCAAAGGCAGTTCCTGATACAGGTCCCAGTGTTGCTCATCCCAGCTCCTTCTGTCCTATTGCCAGCCTCAAGAACAAATAACTAAGCTCTGTATCTTTCACTGCTGCTGTCACTTGGTTGTGCCAGTTGGCTGAGGGAGGTGTTTTAACAATTTGCAACTCATGTTAATCAAGGTGTTTTGAATGTGTCTTGTGGCTTGTCATATGTCCGTACTGAGACTGAGCAACTTCGGTGGCAACTGGTTTCCAGAAAGGGGATGTTTTCCAAAAGCTGCCTCATTAAAGTTACTTGGGTTAGGTGTCTAGGTTCTGCTTTTTAGTTTTAGAAAGAGGAATCTTTCAATGATTATTGAATTTAGTGCTGAAAAGTCCAGCTGCTCTTGCAGTCACATGGGTTTTCAGTCCTCCAGGCTTTTATGTCTGGAAAGGTCATAGGCATTTTCAGGAAAATGAGGATCTGTGGATTCAGGGATGCATGTCTAATTGATTAACAAGCTGGGAAGCATTAAGAAAATTATCACAATAACAGTTACATGAAGTTACAAATACTAATAGAGTTGTTGCTTTGTATTATACCCAAACTCTGTCATTTGGGCACTTCCCTTTCTAAGCATCTCTCCCTTTTTTGGTAGTGGCTAACTTGTCTGATGGGCAACTTGATTGAAATAGGCCAAAGCTACTCTCTCATAAAATTTGACTTTTACCATTAGATCTCATATAGTCTTGAAAAAATATTCTAGGATCAGTTTTTCTAAGGCTCTTAGATATGCTGTTCTTTTTTTTCACCACAGAACAGTTGAGTGAATACTTCTCTGATTTTTAAGAACTTCCTACTAAATCTTCCCCAGATAACTTTTGCTTTTTAATGACTTTTCAAAGTATAGGCAATTTTGGAAAAGTGAGGAGTTGAAGATGTAACACTTTTTCCCTTAGCCTTCCATAATGTGAAGAAGTTAGCTCAAAAAAGGCATGGTATTTGGAAAAATAGAATTGAAACTAAAAGCGAAAAATACCTACTAACCTGATAGGACTTAGTCTTCTACATCCTGTGAAAGAGGAAAATATAGGAACCAAATTTTGACATTTATTTCAATTTTTTTGTTGAATTTAGAATAAAAGTAATCCCCTCTGAAATAGCAGTAAGCTCTGATGTAGAACAAAATCAATTTTTTATTGAAAAACAAAGAATAGGTTAAAAGAATGTTTAATCTGTTTACCTGTAAGCTTGAAATCAGAAAAAAAGGTAAATATTTTAGTGGTTTTTGATGCTATGATTCTGACTTAGATTGAGAGCTCTTGATGCAGTGTTAATTTATTAACTGGCCTATGCCAATGATTTAAGGATAGGAAGCCAACTCAGTGTATTGTTTTAGCGGAAACAGTAAATAATGTTAAATCATACTCAGTTTTCCTAATTCCTCTGGAGTTTTGCTAGTAAAGTGCTATCAGTGTTCAACACAATCCTCACCTGACTCTGAAGGAGTTTGGTCAGCAGGCTGATTCCTGGAGTTCTCTGTCACTCTGAAATACCAGATAAATCTAAGATAGAGATAATTGTGCCTAGGTTTGTTAGAGAAATTAGGTGACTTTGGCTCCCTCAGCAGTCAGTGAAGCACTTAGATGAACCAGTCTGGAGAGGTTCATCCCCAGGTGTCTCTTAAGTCAATAATGAAACAAAAAAGAAACCTGGATGACTACTTTTGACAAAATACTTAGTTTTTATGTACATAGTCAGATGGATATTCTTGCTGTTTGTTGTTCACATAAATAGTTTAAAATTTCCACTAGCCCTGCTGAAATTGCTCAAATAGGCAGAGCCAGACTTGATCCCATATGTGGGCATAGCAGCAGCAACAGCAGCATGGTGGTTGATTGGAAAGAGTCATTTGCTAAACTTTTAGACAGAAATATGGATTTGTTAAGATATACTTGGATTTATTTAGGTATCATCATAATCACGGTGCAATGTTTCAATTCAATGTATTTCAAAGCTGAAAACTTTAAAAAGTGATTTGAACATCACTAGATGTTTCAAAAAGACTCTTCCGCCATTTAAGAAAATATTTCTAGCTATTTCATTGAATCTTCTAACAACAGGGTATTTATCACAAGACCATGAGACTGAGCAAAATATATCAAATCCAACTGAAATGTAGGGCTACAGGCATTAAAATGCCAGTCCAGTTGTTCATATTCCACTATTCTGTACTAACAAATCATAGAATTACAAAATTGTTTGGGGTTGGAAGTGACTTTACTATTCATATAGTTCCAACCCCACTTCCATGGGCAGGGACACCTTTCTTTCACTAGAGGAGGTTGCTCAAAGCCCCACCCAACCTGGCCTTGAACACTTCCAGGAATGGAGCATCCACAGCTTTTTTAGGCAACCCAATCCAGTGCCTCACCCCCCTCACAGCAAGGAATTTCTTCCCAATATCTAATCTACATCTACCCTCTTCCAGTTTGTGGCCACTATAAAAGTTCATCTAATATGTTGCAGTGCTGTACTTCATTCAGTCTTTAAATTCAAAAATACTCTTTAAAAGGGTTTTTGAGTCCTTTGCTATTCTGCTGTGCATGACAGTTCTGTTATACATTTCACTGCATTGTTCTGATTGAAAACTCTTATTTAAAGATCATGTCTTCCCTGTCTTGTAATCTGTTTTGCATGTTTTCAATGAAAAAGTGCTATTTAGATATTGCATACTGTTACAAATATGCTGAGCATTTTAGGGCATGGTGTTAGATCTTAATAATTTATTATGAAAGAATTGTGGCATGTTTGTAGTATTTAATTTTGGGAATGAATTGGTCTTGCAATACCTGAGGAGAAAGCTGACATGCAGGAGAGCACTAGGGAGTATCTAATTTTTGGGAGCCACGTATGCAAAGAAGTGCCTGGTGGTACCTCTGGAAAAATGTAGTTATTGTCAGTGAGGTATTTTGGGCATTCATCTTCAATTTTGGATGCCAAATCACTTCGAAAAATTTTAAAGCAATTTTTTTCCAACTCTGAGTAATAGTTAAAATACTTCCTTGTTCTCACATTTATATTAATCTCCCAAGTAGCAAACAATAGGAGTAGGGGAAATGGCCTCAACTATTGCCGGGGCAGATTTAGATTGGCTATTAGGAAAAATTCCTTCATTTGAAGGTGAAGCATTGGAATAGACTGTCCAGGGAAGTGGTGGAGTTGCTGTCCCTGGAGGTGTTTCAAAGAAATGTGGATGCAGCACTTGGGGGAAATTGGGAGTGTTGTTTTAATGATTGGACTCAATGATGTTACAGGTCTTTTCCAACCTAAACGATTCTGTGACTCTATGATTTATATTAGAAGTAATATTATTATATTGTGTCTGTGAAGAAAATGAAGTAGCTTGCATGTTTATGTGTTTCCAACTGTGTTATACTGAAAGATGTAATTTTCAGTGTTAATTGGTCTAAACTAGAAGGTAGTATTTATGCACACATCAGCTTATGGTGTCTGGCATTTCATCAGGGGTACACGTGTGCCCATTATCTGACTAAACATAGCTGTGTTTTGTCAGAACTGAGCCAGACCAATGTAAAGTGTGAAAGTATGTAGACCAAACTTTTGTATGACAGCTTTGGCTTTTATTTATACTGGATCTCAAAAACATGCCAAGGGAGTAATTTTGAGGACAATGGATCTCTAACCACAGGGGGACAGCATGCAGAGTAAATTGCAAAATTCTTTTTAGTGACTATACTGCTCCTAGTGGTTTAGACTAAAATACAATCAGTTATGTAGTATATCAATAATTAGTAAATTTATGCCAAAAATTGACATAAGAAATTAAAACATAGAAGTTTTTTAGATTCTGTGCAGAAATACAAGAATTATATGACTATGGAAGAAAAAAAATTTGCTGTTTCACATGAAGATACTGCAATAGTACCTCACTTTAAACAGCAGACTTCATGATGCTCCATACAGTTGCTATATGAAAATGCACATTTTACAGCATATTGAACAGGCTAGTTTCTCCTTTATTAAAGAGTCAGAGATTATACCAAGAGAGCTAATTTCTAGATGAACTAGGCCAAGGATTTCAGATTTCAACTACTAAAATTCAGCAATCTTGCAGGACTACTCTGTAACTCCAGAAAGGCTTGTTGTAAGATGCTTTGGTTGTTGATACCCAGATTTAAGGAGCATCAAAGTCATGAAAGGGTCTTCATTAGGTTTAACATACTTTAAGGCAAAACAGCACTTATTAGACTAGAAAGAAGTATTGACTTATCTGATTTTCCATTAGGCAGTTTTCAAAAGTATATCTGTCAATGATTTATAAACTCTTCAGAAAGAGAAAAATGGATGAGTGGATAAAAAGTTCAAACCAATTTGGACAAAAAAATTATTTCCCACAAATGCATACAAAAGTGCATATCCAATAAGGTGGTTAAGTGTGCATGTTGCTTTGCTGTCATTGTCATCTACAGGCTCTGTGGTGGTCTCAAAATAGTTTCAAATATGGGAGGACTGGAGATGATTGGTCATTTCCCATGGGTTACTGAAGGAATTCCAACCACTTCCTAAATGTCAGTCACTTCAGAAATTGTTATAAACAAAGGCATCCATGTGCACATGCAATCTAGCAGGTTTTCCTTACATGGTTTATCAGAATGCTCTTCACCTGCATTGTGTTAGAGGCTGGATGTAAGCTGCGTGTCAGCTGAGGAGATGTAAAAACCAAAACCGGATGTGTGTTCAAAGTTTGACTCCTGCTTCGGGCAGTCACGAGCAGTATCATGCTTCCAAGTAAATACAAAGCAATTCTGTATACTGCTTTTGTGTGATGGACATACAGTCTTCTCAGAAGGTCTGTATTTTACACTGTTCACCAGATTCCTTTGAAGTTTTATTCATCTCTTCACCTGAGAGTTACTATTAAAATTTTCACGTCTTTTCTATCTGTCCTTGGTTCAAAATGTCAAAAATGTTATCTTGCCTTGTGATTTGCTACTTCTGGTAGATTAATTTATAGGATTTCTTCTTTACTTTTGTTTTACACGTGAGTAGTTCCAGAATAGTTATTTCCTGCTTTGCATCACTGTGAAGTGAGAGAAATACCAGACTGGAGCTGTGAAGGGTGTGCCTCAGACAACACTAAGCACATTCCAAACAGCTAAATCTGGTTGGGAATTTTTTGGTAATGCCTTTTATTTTCCCCTTTAAGAAATGTTAGTTTGTCAAGGGTTTTCTATTTTGACATACAATTAAATCTGGTTTTCTGCTAGTTCAGTTGGCAGGTTGTGGATCCAGGGATTGTGGGGGCAGTCTGGGAGCCCTTGGAAAAAGTTCTCCTTGGCTCCCACATTTCCTGCTGTAGTTCCAAACTTTTAGGAACCAGCACTCAGCTCTCAGCTCAGCAGAGGGTAGCTTGGAAACCTGCAAAATGTCCTTTTGGCTGAGATCTGCAGGCTTCCTTCTGCAAAATTGAATGATATCACTTTTGCCATGTTTTCCAAGGCCTTTGAATCTCACCCTCAGCTTGGGAATTGAGAGATGTTCAGAACCCAACAGGGATGTTTGAGCTTCTTACAGAATTGGTTTTACAGCTGTAGTTATGAGAGAGATCATGAATAATCAGAAGTAGAGAGGAAAAGGAAGCTGAGTTAAGCCAGAAAGGGTCTTCTGAGCTTAGAAGATGGAGATATTAATTCAGTTTATTTAAAACCAATTTTTTGAAGTGGTTATTTCAAAGTCAGTTTTCCTCTCAGGCGAGGCTTTTCAAAATTGATCTTTCTGAGACTTTACAGATATAAAATTTTGCAAAGCAGAAAAATCTCCTTTTTAACAGCTCTGCTCTTGGTGACAGAGGACTGTGTTCATTTTCTCATTCAGTGCCATACTAGAGCTCTCTTGATGGAGCCTGAACTCTGAGCAGATGATTTTTCTCCTGTGCTTTGTTACAGTTCTTTACTCCCCAGGTGCTTGGGCCATGCATTCATCACATTTTCCCTAAGGTTCACTCTGGGTAGTTCTTGACATGAATATATCAACAGCCAGCTGCAGTGATGATTGAGAGAAAATATGGGTTAACACATGTTTTGAGAGGAAGATACTCCAGTACCCAGAGATTTCCTGTTTTTTGCAGGTGCTAACTTGAGTTCAATATTTCAATAGTGAGCACATGACCACTACACTCCTTTTCAAAGATAACTGCTTGATTTTTATAATAATAATTTATTTTTTGTTTTATAAAACACTTCAATAAACTTATTCTCTCCCTTAAGTAAACAATCTGGGAGAATTGGTGTTCAATTTACTTTTTGGTCAGAACATTAGGTTTTCTGGCTCACATATCACCTTCTAAAAATCCACTGATGTGTAGGTATATTACAGCTTTAGCTGAAGACCTGAGCTGGAGGAATTAACCAGGTGTTTGCTCACAGTTTTTCAAGAATATAATTGTGTGAACATCCCTGTTACAGGACCACAGTGAGACTTCCATGCAGCCAACAGAGTCAGGGCACCCTGAACATACATAAACCACTGGTAGGTACAGTGGTACTTGGCCAGCAAATACAGAGAGGGATCTAGTGGGATGGGTAACAAATTCAGAGTAACATCACCATTCCAGGGAGGCAGTTTATTTAATATAATGCTTTTTCAGTGAAACCCTTCTGCAAAGACTTATTTTGTTCTCTGGAGCTCTGAGCAAGGTGTGCGCCTGTACTGCATGTCATGTTAACCTCTGTCATCACACTGGGGCTTCCATCAGTGTCCCTCATCTCTTGGATTGAATTATTTTCAAACTGGAAACAAGTTCAGTACTTTGTTCAGTCAAATCAATCAAAGTGTAATTTATTGCAGTATTGCAGCCTCTGGCTGCCTTTCTTGCAGTGCTGCTTTGCTGATGCCAGAGAGCTTATTCTCATGGAAGTGGGGATAAATAAGCCTATTGCACTAGTGAGGAAGATCCATAAATCCCTGCCTATTTCTGAAAGCTAGTTCATCTTCCAGTCCCAGACAGACTGTGGTCACATCCTTTAGAGACAGTAGAGTGTCCCATTAAAAACTGGCATTCTGCAGAGCATATCCAAAGTCAATAAATGGACTTTAATTTTTAAAGGTAACAATCTAATACTGATAATGGCTGGATCCTCAGTTTCTGGAATGTTATGAAAACCATAAAATCATTTGAGCCCATACAATTAACCTGTTTTAAGGTTGTTGTTTAGGAAGTGAATGGGAATAATTTCAAAATTTTCTTCCAAAATTAATTGACATTTCATATCAGGTTCATATCCATATTTTTGGTAGTAAGAAAGTAAAACTCTTCAAAAACCAAACCACACCCAAACCAAAAACTAAAAACCACCAACCAACCAAAAAAAACCAACAAGCAACAAACCACACCCAAACCCCCTCACACATGGCCATAGCCTCAGTAGGTAAAAAATTACATGGTAAATGTAAATTTGATTTCAATGAAGCTTTGAACATTTGTGGAAGTTTAGAACTGGGCTCAGTAAATTACAGTCTCTGTAATGGGCTTATCCGTGCATCAGTATCTCTGCTGTTATCCCCACTTTGTTTATTTCTGGTAATTCTGATTTGTCTTTGTATGTTAATGAAGAAGATTATTATGAGCATCCTCTTTCAGGAAGATTGTTTTGTATATAATCAGGGAAAAAAAGCTGTGTAAATATTCTTCCTAATGAAATGGTAGGCAATATCATACTGGAGTTCATAATCAACAATGATGCTAAAAAGATTCAATCATTCCCTTTTTTGGGGGGATTCACTGCACCTTTAACCTTAAATGTGTAAATGCTATGAAATTAGTAATGACAGGTTTTGAATCAGAAAAATGAACCATATCTAGTTGAACAACAAAATATCTGGAGTGTTGGAAGGCTGGCATTATCCAAAGAAAAACAGATTTTTTTTTTAAAGTCGTTTTAATCACATCAGTCATGTTGCAGCAAGGAATGCAAATATTCATATACTACAGATTGAGACTGCTCTGAAATGTTCTGACAATCTGTTAGGTTTTGAGTGATGTTTCAACCCTATCACTTGGGTTTTTTTGTTTTGTTTGGTTTTGTTTTTTGGGTTTTTCTTCTTTTTTTTATGACTATAAAAAAACACTACTCATCTCTGTCACATGCTGCACAGGATAAAAAGCCTTTCAGTTTTCTTAACAAGAATCAGACGGCCAGGGTGCTGCTGGAACGCAGAGAATATGCCACTGTCTGTTCAAAGTACAGCTTAATGAGCCAGACTAAACACAGTGGACAATAGAGCTGTGGGGGGAAAGGGCTTCTCGTGGATCTGTGGATCAGCTGCAGCTTTAACATCTAACTAGTTTCATTTTTCATCTTTGCAAGTTCCATTTCCCTGTTTTGTTGGTATAAACTGCATTTCAATGAGCGGACTTTCCTGCCTAGGTGATGGTACGGTGTGCTTTGAACAAGGATGTCGTGGATTTCGCTGGGAATAATTCCTGTGTTTCTTTTTCTCTTCCATAGTCACGACCTATTCCCTCACACCTTACTTCAGCAGTTGCAGAGAGTATCCTGGCTTCCGCCTGTGAGAGTGAAAGCAGAAATGCTGCAAAAAGGATGCGCTTGGATAGACAGCAGGTACTGTGCTCTTTGGGGGTCTGCCACATCCATATTTATCAATGCACTGGACTCATTTACATAGGGTGCCATGCAGAAGGGTGGTGCAGTGCCTTGTGTGCTTCTTGCTAGCGAGGTTAATTAAAATACAAAAGCTGTAGTTTTTTTTAAATGAATACACAAGCATGTCTTTGTCTATATTTACATAAGCCGTGTCAGGGTGTCTAATATATTTGTAATGTCCAGCTGGATAAAGCTATATATTTACTTTTTGATGGCTGTAGATTTTCAGAGCATAATGTGTAATGCCTGTATTAGAATTAAAAAGAACTGAACATAGAGTGGATATCATGTACATAAATAACAGAATTGGTTCATGTGTCCATGAATCAGTGTATTTATTTGTGCACATATTCTCTTTGAAAAAGTGTATGCATTTTAAATAGAAGGTGAAATATTATTATTGACTGAAAATAGCTATTTGCCTGAAACAGAGAAGTTGCAATGCTGTATAACAAAATGCTGTCAATTAACTTATTAGTGAGTTTTTAAAGCTCTTTTTTTTTTTCTTTTGGTGCGATTATTCACTTTTTGTTGTGCATGTTACAATTTTATTGCCTTTAATTTTCTGGAAATTGCATGTTTTCTTTCAGTTTTTAAAAAATCTAACTGGTAGTTCATTCCAGGCTTTGATTATTTCCTCACTCCACAGATACAGTGAATGTCTAACATTCATATTACAAAGACTATTATGCTTTATTTCTCTTTGTGATTGTAACAAAGTAAAAATCTTAGTGATATCTCATGTGTTCCAAAATGTGTTCTGTCATATCTGATGAATTTTTATTTTGTGGAATAGAACATTTTTTAAAAGAACATTTTCCTTTTATGCATAGTCCATTGAGTTCTTTCAGGTCATGCCCTAACTGTATAAAAGATTACTACTGCTGTAGTTATAAAATGGGTACTTTAGGATCTGAGAGTGTATGTTGCTATTTCTTTTTGCCGTGATATTTTTTGCTAGTATTTTCATTATTGTACTACATTTGCCTTAAGATTTACAAATCACATGAGATGTCAAAGCACTGTAATACTAAATTTAATTTAGTTTAGAAGCAGTGCTCATTCAGATTGTGCAAGTTTTATAGTCTCTCATTTTCTCTCTGATTTTTCAGTAATAATAAAAAGAAAAGCTACAAAGTCAATGTGCTCTTAGCCCAAGGGGAACTAGAAATGACTTGCACAAACATCAGTTACTTTCATTGCACAAAACTAGTGGCTCAATCCCTTGGTCCAGCCAGGGTGAGGCAGAGTTTAGGTGATTTGAGTGAGAATCCCATAATGTTCCTCAGGGAGCCAGAGACCTGTTGAAACAAAAATCAATATTTAAATGGTAGTCAGAACTAAAACACCCATATTAATAGGATTTTTTTTCTTTTATATGTAGTGCTATCATGCAAGGACTTGATAACCTCTTTGGGGGGAGAGGCATATCTTTACTTTTCATTACAGAATTAAAAATCTGTAGTCAGAATATCTCCCAACTGATTGCCTTAATTGCAACGGTGATGTTAAAGCAGCAAAGCTGCCTATGAACAATGGGTGTTGGGTTCTGCTTCCTTCAGCTCTTCCCCCTTTTTGCCAGTGAGTTCTGGGAACACAGTGGAATTGCAAATAGCACCAGCCATTTGATTCAGCAAGTAGTAAATAATCTGAGCTGGTGTAACTTTGGTGCTTGCAAAACTACTTGTGAATTCAGGGCAGATATGCTGAGTAGATATACTGAAAATGCTGGAAAAAATATAGCAGTGTGTGTTAGGTAGCTTCATAAAATTTAGTAAGAAATTTAACATTCAGGGTGGAATAGATAAATCATTAGAGAAGGAGAAAACCTTGGTTTTAGCCCCAGTTCCATTGAAATTAAATTATTTATTCTGAGGATGGGAAATTAATGAAGTAGACTGAGAGCACAGCATTCCAGAGTGTGGTATTTAATGGACAATAGTGTGCTTAGTTCATCTGCTGAGATGAGAACTGGATCTGTATCCTGACATGCAGAGAGTGTGAGTAATAGGTAAAAGCATTCTATTGTGCTTGTCTTCCTATTTTTTTCTTCTTAAGTTACTATTAAATTTCCTTCACTTTTCTTACATATATCTAAAATGTTATATTTTCATTAGATTTTTTTCTTAAACAGAAAGATTGGAAGAGTTCAGTTCATCACATTGTTTTGTTATTCTATAGCTCTTAAAAAAAAAAAGTGAGCCTTGTTTTTAGACAGGCTTTGAGGATGCCAGTGAAAACTTGGGAGGGAGAAAGGAGAAATAAGATAAATAAGATTTTGATTATGAAAATTAACACTTCATAAATTACATAAAGAGATTTTAAAATTGAAGATAAGCATTAGACAGTCCTGGAAAGTAGATTGTCAAGAGGATCTGGTAAGGGCACTCATTCAGCACTTCCCCTCAGGGATAGAAGCATTGCATCAAGGCTACTTTATTCTTGCATATAGTACAGTGAAATTCTGCCTTTTGTGTTCCAGACAGGTGATCTGCCTCAAAATGAGATGTGGCACTCAGTGGCATGGTCTAATTGATGCGGTAACGTTCTCGTGATAGGTTGGACTCGATGATATCAGAGGGGTCTTCCAACAGAGCCTACAGGGCTCTGTAATTCTGAAATTCTGTAATTTGCATCCCTACCACCACCTTTTTCAGAATATTGCCCATAAATCATGAATTAATTACGAACATCATGAGTGTTATGCCCATTCGTGAAGCTAAGGTAAAACCTTGCAGCCTCCTGAACTCCTTTTCTTGTCTTGTTTATTCCCTTTCCTTTTCTTCTCCAGTATTCCTTCTCTCCCTGACACAACACAGGCCTTGAGCAGGAAGTTCTGAGTATCTTGCATGTATGTCCCTTATGGAAGTCCATTTGTTAAAAATGACAGAAATTTCCAAATTAAATTAGTTTGTTGCCTAGAGTGTTAATTTTAGCTGTGATTTGATGAAAAACCATCTCAATTACTGCTCAGCAGAAGTAAGCAGCTTAAAAGTCAAAACTAGGGACATTTGAAGACCTCAGTTTTTTATAACAGATAGTGTTGGCCATGCTCATGTGTATTTTCTGTTTCTTTCACAAGTATTGTGAAAGAATGTTAAGGACTGGCTTTATATACCTACAGTCCCATGCCCCCATTTGTTTTCTCTTCAGAAGAAACCTCTCCTTATGTGTATGTGTCTCTACACATACAAATATTTTATCATATGGATTAATTTCCAGAAGTATTTCCAATAGCTGCAATGATCTGGGGACAGTGTTAAGAGTGATAAAGTTGTCTACCTTATGATCTTTGTATTTCCTAACTCAAGGCTGAAAATTTCTGCCAGAAAAAATCCAATCTTAAAAATAAGTTAATGAAATCTAGTTTCACTGGCATCACTGACTTATTTTCAACATTGGTTTTTTTCATGCCAGGAATTTATTTCTTAATGGGAAAATAAATGCTTTCTTGTCTTCCAGGAAACTAGTAATTTCCCAATACTGCAACAATAATTTCCCAACTGCAACAATGAAAGCATTGTCAGTTTGTGAGACTTCTCTTTTAAAAAACATCAATGTATTTACAAGGCTGTGGTAGCTCAGACTGCAATGCTTTGGGTGTCTCACTATGTTAGATGTTACTCAAGTGCTCTCTTAAGTTACAGTGCATTTTCATTATCTTGAGATCAAGGACTGTTTGGTTGGCCAGAAGCTTTAGTGTTGAGAAGTTATATATTTGATACCTATTACCCAACTGAAGAGTCCTGTCACTTCCACCTTTAAATTCTGCCAAGTACCAAAAATAATTTATTCTGTGGCACAATTTTTATAGATTTATATGCTGAAATTGTCTAGGTTTACTAGTAGTACTGCTGAACAGTGAAATGCTTGTGACACTGGGCTAAATTTGGTTGATCTTTCACAGTCCAAATCAGGAAGATGGCACAGAGGCAATGAGGAGTTTTTGTGTCTCATTACAAATCACCTCTGTTGAGTCTGGATACTGAAAAATAGTAGCTCTTTTGAATTTTAAACACATTTTTGATCACAGTTGATGAAAAAATCAGAAACAATAATTGAATCAACCTTACATGATTTGCTTCAGTTAGAGATAGAAGAGGCATTATCTGAATCCTTAAGGTTTTCTGTGCTACTTTGGATATTCTCCTGGGATAATCCTTCAAGATCCTTATTACATCTCTAGCAATATTTGGTATGAAGCAGTTGCATTTAGTGGAAGTTCTGAACTACAATGAACAATGGAGTCATGAAACAAGATAAGTAGAGCTAAAATGCAGCCCTTTTCACTTGTATTCATTGCATATGGTGAACAATATAACCATTCTTCTTTTGCCATGCTCTTCCCTTTACAAACCAAATTGTGTCTTGGCTGGACAAAAGAAGAATGGTTAAATAAATATAAAAATCTGAGAAAAGCCATCCTGTCATTATGTCCTGGGCAGTGAGCAGAGGGGCAGGATGCCTGCTTTTTGCACTCCAGAGACCTTGGTCATGTGGCTCAATTCGTTGTTGATCACAAAAATGGAAGTTTTGTTCTAAGAGCTGAACCATTGTCAGTCTCTGCTTCTTCCAAACAGATAACTGAGTGCTGTACTTTTTGTAAAACCCCAACATGAAAGTGTGGAGCAGGACTGGGCTGTGGGACTCTGGAGAAAGTGAAGGTGGGTTAGTGTTCCTACTGTTCCATCTGAAATTAAGGAAAAAACCCCAGAAACCAATTAAAAGTCTTCAAAGAAAGATGTAAGAGTAAATAATAATTTATATACAGTATGCAAGAGCACCTGCCTCTTTATTTTCCCTACAGAAGATGAACTAGATGGAATCTATCTGTGGAAAACCACATAAGAATGGTAGTAGGAAGAAATGCCTTCCCCTTCATTTGGACACAAGTGGTTTTCTGTAAGAGCTACATTTTGTTGGTTTTTGGTTTAGAAATTATACTTTTTGCATGCTGTCATGTTGCAAAATTTATGAATGAACATTTTTCTCTAATTGAAATGAGTAGTTTTTGGCAATCAAGACAAAATGTCAGCACTTGGGAATGAGGAGGGAGGATGAATATAGGAAAGCAGGAAAAGAACTGAATCACAGAGTAATATGACTGTAGAAGTATATGAACCTTTTTATGGACATGTCATGTATAGTTAGCCAGATCATTTAGAAAATTGATGTTGCTTCATTCACAACATGTTGATTTGTACCAGTTAGGAATCTGGACCTTTGAGAATACATTGTTATATTTGCAGATAGAATAGTGGTCCCATATGACTGCAAAGCCAGTGGCCTGGATGCTCTCCTGGATTCAATCCATGTCATTTTAGCCATTTGACTCCACTTCAGTGACTAATGTCATGGAAAAGCTGCAATAGCATGCACAATTTTTGATCAGCCAAAGGAGGGAGCTACATACACTTCTTTCATCCTTATTCCCCAAGGACATGAAATTGGACATGCAATGTGTGATTCTATTGCAGATACACAGCAAATGACAAGTTGAGCCCAAGAAAAACTTAAGCTCAGAGGAAAATGAAAGTTATTGTTATCTCACATATTTCTCATCCTAAAAATGGCATTTCTCAGTCAGGGCTGGTGCTCTTTAAATTAGTAGTCTCTTCATGGAATGCTTGTCTGTAAATAATTTACAGAATATACATGATGAGAAAAAGTTATTCTGCATTTAATTTTTTTAAAAATATGGGTTTAAAAGGTACACTTTCCTTTCATTCCAGTGACTACATGAAAATAGCAGTAGTCAGACAACTTTATAATCTGATAAAGGTGTTGTCCTCACAATACACTGACCTGATGTGCTAGCCTCAGTTAAAAAAAAAAAAAAGTCTTTGTTTATTTGAGCTTTTCAAGCTGACAAGGGCAAGTCTATGTTCACTGAGTATTATGCTCTATGATGCTATGAAACAGTTCTTTGTGATAAACACTGAATGCATTTTTTAAAAAAATCTCTCTTCGAGATGACAGCGGTAATTTTTTTACTATGCTGTGACTTGTAACCAGACAAATTAAATATCAGTAATCTTTGTGGTGGAGGAAGAGATAATTTAATTATCCTAAACTGTATGAGGAGCAGCTGAGGTTACTTGTTCAGCCTGGAAGAGGAGACTGAGGGGAGACCTCACTGCAGTTACAACTTCACTACAAGAGCAAGAGCAGGGGCAAGCAATGATTTTTTCTCTGTGGTGATCAGTGGCAGGACCAGAGGGAATGGCCTGAAGTTGTGTCAGGGGAGGTTTAGGTTGGAAATTAGAAAAAAGTTCTTCACCCAGAGGGTGTTTGGGCAGTGGAACAGGCTTCCCAGGGAAGTGGTCACAGCACCAAAGAAGTGTTTGGACAATGCTCTCAGGTACATGGTGAGACTCTTGGACTCTTAAGAGTCTGTGCAGGGCCAGGAGTTGAACTCAATGATCCTGATGGGTTCCTTGCAACTCAGCTTATTCTGTGATTTTGTGGTAAGTTTGCAAATAGGCACTTCAAACACATCCTTCTCAGCTGTTTTTGTTTGGGGGGAAAAGCAAGGAAAATCTAAAGTTTTCAGTGACTAGGCTGTTAAAGATATTGTAGCACTTTGTCATTTTAACAATATTGCTTTTATCTGTTAGAGGAGTAGGAATAGGTGGCTGTTAGGTTTCTGACAAATGAATTATGGCCTAGACACATATGCTGGGAGCTGACCTAACATTTGACTCTGGATGTTGTCATAGCAGCAACCTGAATAGAGCAGATTGGTACAAGTGCTGGTTGCAGAACTGGATACAGGTTCTGTGCTAATGCAATACATCTGAATATTAATAAAAGTGCACATGTACTGCCACTAGGAAATCACTGCTATGGTGTGTCCTTCTGTTTATATCTAATTCCTATTTTTTTTTTAATTGAGGTTTGTGAGGCGATGTTACTGATCTGCCTCCACCAATTTCTGGTGCTGTTTTGCTGCATGTAATAGGGGGTTGACATAAAAAAAGACTCTTCAAGCACTGTTTTATTAACAAAAATAACATCTGGCTACTGCAGCCCAGGAGCAGTTTGTGTTTTGATTAGGAAGAAAGGAAATTACTGGTGGACAAATTACAAGTAATTGTGAAACTGCTTTGGTAGAAATGAATGAAAAATCTAAATTGCAGTGAGGGCATGGACCTCTAATGCAAGATCACTGTATCTGGCTTTCAGCGGTGACTGGTAGGAGACTTTTAAGCCTTTGTATTTGGAGGACAGAGAGAATTTTGCAATTAATGCCCAGCTTCTAAATCTTGACACTGAGGAGTTTTCTCATGTATTACCTTTCAGAGAGCAGGAAAGAAGGAAGAAAGATATACATTTGTGTCCTTGCTTGTGTGTTGTTGTCTTTCCTGATCAATACACTTCCCAGGAGGAAGGAAAAAATTGTATGGTATTAAATTTTTCTCTATATTCTGTTATTTATAGTGGCAATATAGGGTAATATATTGTATGGGGCAGATTTGGACAACAATGGTCACAGAAAAGGGAGTTATGCAAAAATATCTCCCAGCTGATGCTGGAGGATGCCCTGCTGAGGCAGTGCTGCTGTGGCAGAAAGCTGCAAATGCAGAGGGAGCACAAAGAAGAGGTTTTGTGTCAGGGTGATGGAGTCCTTGTCACAGCTATTCAGTATGCAGGGAGAGCACATCAACTGTACATCCTTGTAAGAGGTGGAGGAGACAGCATCAGGAGTTCCCTTCCTTTTGGGTTTCACAGCCTAATTTGCTCTAGAGGATGGAAGAAAAAAATGCACTTGATCCAAGTGGCAGCTGTGCAGAGGGATAGGGCCATGTCCTACCTCTGCTATGTATTTATATAAGACCTGAAAAATTCCAGCTCAAAGTGATTTTTGCTTCAGAATGGGAGGTTTCTTGAGTCTTAGAAAAGAGCAAAAGGAAGCAGATGGTTCACTTAACATAAAGCAAACAAATAGAAATCAGAATCCCAAAATCCACAAGAGGCAAATGTCACTTAACTTGCAAAGAGCTCAATGCCTCTTACACTACAGAAGATTTATTAGTAATAGCTTTTTGTGCTCAGACATCTCTTTGTGATTTGCTATTTAATAGGGATGAGAATGACTTCTGTCCTTCAGTACTTTATCCTTTTTTATCTGCATTCAAAATTATCACTAAGATGACTGTAATGCCCTTGGATACCCACACTCCAGTTTGCATTTCAGGCCTTGTTCACTCCCATCATTTCCCCACCTAGTGATTATTTTACTTCAAGGTTGGTCGTTGGTTTGTTTTTGTGGTTCCAAATGATAGGCCTTAACCACTGAGGCAAAAAATGTTATGCAGGCACCGTTTAGCTGCATGTGGATTATTGTCAGGAGATCAAATTATGTACAAGTATGGGGAAGCTTAGCTTCCTACCCAGAATGCACTGGCCATATTGTCAAGGGGAAGAAAATAAGTGGTATGCATTGTAATTTTAAATCCTGCTGCCTTTCAAGTCAGTGGCAAAATTCCTGGTTTCAGCAGCGCTGGATAGGGCTCTGTCATTAGCAGATGCAGCTGGAGAGGATGCCAAGTATCACAGGGCAGCCCCCCTCCCTCCTCACTCCAGACCAACCACCAACCTACATTAAATTTGCTACATGCAATGGAAAGGAATAATGTGCAAGGCATGCAATTGCAAATAATTTCATGCCTTGGATTTTCAGTGAGGCCCTAAGGTGAAGAGCTAATTTTTCACCTCAACACAGAGATCATTAAATTAGAAAATGCTGTATTTTTCCAGGCTCTTTGTGCTGAGTGTGTGTAGTTGAATTTCAAGCTGCTGATTTCAGAGTATACTTTAAGGCACCCTGAGCTGCAATAAGATCTTGAATGTGAAGTAAAATTGATGTCAATGTAAATTTTCTGTTCTGGAGGTTGACAAAGCTGAAGGCTCAAAAATAGAATATTGTGTTGTTCCTTCGACAGGAACTTTTAAGCAATCTTATCCCCCTTCCTACCATAGGTGGAATGAAAATGAACAGGGTTGGGAACAGCTTTCTTCCAGGTGTCTTTAACATTTTTTTTATGTCAAGGAGGCAGAAAAGGAAAGGCCAGTGAATGTGTAGATATAAGAGTTCTCTATTCACGCTTGAGGATCGAGGGCTTAGAGTCAGGACTTCTGTTCTTCCTGCTCCAGCCTTAAAAGCCAGGAACAGAGAACATTTTTACTTAGCCCTTCCTTTCTTGCCCTATGGCAAGAAGATATTAAATGTGAAGCATTTTCTTGCCTTTCAGATGTTTCTGTCATAGACACAAGAATGTATTTCTTTTCCTGTGTTTAGTTAATGACTCCATTGCACACACCCTCCTGCCCAGAGCACAGGCAGGGAATAATGTTTCTGGTGAGTAAATCCCCATTATCACGCAGAGTTTGGGCCACTTTAATGACATCAACGCAAAGCCAGTGTGCATGAGCAAAACCTTATTTTTCAAGAGAGGCAAATTCTGGTTTTGGTTATTGAATTCGATTTAGTAGGTTTGAGAGAGACATAAATTAATCCTAAATTCCAAACATCAGCTGCACAATGGATTCAGAAGTGTTCCTCAATTAGGAAATGCGGTTCTGCCCACAGAAAATACATGTACAAGTGAATGCACAGACTGCTTATGTTTGGTAGCAGGAACATGTTTGTGATTCAACAACTGGCTTGATGTCCTAAACTAAATTTAGAAACATATTTTTCTAAGAAAAAAATTAAACCTATAATAAGCTGTGGGAGCAGGAGCTGAATGCAGTGCCTGAGAGCAGCACCAGCTGCTAAAGAGGCTAGGCACAGGACAAGGCAGCCAAGCAGGCTGTGGCCAGCAGCCCAGGCATTGTGCCAAAAGAATTCTCCCTTGAAATGAGAATATTTGGGGAACAGATTTGCACTGCAGTACACATATTTCATGCTTATTACTCATGGTATTTCATATTAAGCTTCAGTTTTACTGTCTCCATTAATAAAGCAAATCAGAAAGTGCATCCTCGAAAGGCCAGTCTAAGTTCATTCTTTGTTTCTTCCAATGGCATATGCTACTTTGGTTTGATGATTATGGAGTCAAAAGGCCATGCCCCAAACATCACTTCTTATTTACTTAATCTTTTAAAATACAGAAGCCTCACAGCACTGAAGTTAAAGGATTATAAAGTTCTATAAAAAAATTAGAGCAAGTCTTCTTCGGTAGCAAAATATTCTCTTTCTACAAAATAGTTGAAGACAGGGTGCGGAGGTCAGGTGTGTTTGGGTTTTTTTTAATACCATTTCTTTTTAAAATATTTTTTTTAAACTGTAAAAGTTAAGTTTTGCCTGAGACAGTGTTCATTAACAGACACCCTGCATTGAATTAATAGAAAGAATTTTGTTTTCCACAAACATGATGTTAAGGTTTTAATGCAGATTTGAAATAAAATAATTAGCATTCAAATTTTTCAAACACAGGGTAAAATATCTTTAAAATATCTGAACCTACCTTTGAAAAGAAGAATCAATCATTAAGTGAGTAAAAAAAAAGCAATTGCTCACTCTCTAACAGACAAGAAAACCAGGGCTTGTTGGTGTTTTGGTTTTTTCCCAGAAGATCTATAACTTTGACTATAATTTACCTGAGGAAACTAAAGGATGGAATCTGCAGCGGGCTTACTTTTCTTCCTTTCCAAAGTGGAACACACAGACATTTTTAATTAGTTGAAAATGAGGAAGTTAATTCAGCATTGACCTCAAATGCTTCATGTCTAGGCCGTCATCTGTTTCTAAATGAAGAAGAATTTAATTTGGAATCTAACATAAAGTGCTTTGGCCCATTCCTCCTGACAGACACTCCATGATGTGTAATAATAAAAGGAAGTCTGGAGCAGAAGAGAAATAGGAAGAATCACTCAAAATCCAAATCATGTACCCCATAGTTTTCCATAGAGCCTTTTTCAGTGGTCACATCTCAATATCCCAGATCTGGCAGGAGAATGGAAAACTGTTTTGTGTCAACAAAATAGGCTGGCAGTGGTGGGAGTAATACCAGTTGTAGTGCAGTAGATGAAGAGACCTATAGTGGGAGGTTTAATTATGGTGACCATGATGATATTGTAGTAATAAATCTGCAAAGCTGGCACAAGCATTGCTCCAGCACTCCCACACACTGTTCCTTGTGTGCTTCCTAAACATTTGATTCATAAGTTTAAAGATTTTCTCTGTTGGTGCTCTGGTGCCACAGTCCTCCTGCACTGAATGGAGTAATGCTGATCTATCCCAGCTGAAAATGTTGTCCATCACAGTCACTGGAAAATGGCATTTTGGCAAGGGGAGAAAGAAACTCCTGCAGGAATACCTTACTGAGATAATTTCTTTAGGACCATACACATAGGCATGAAAAGTACTGAGTAAAATGCTTGATAGTTATCATAAAAGTGGAGCTGCCTGAGGCATAGCAAGGCTTGTTCTGAATGAGAGGATTACACTCTCAAAGGAAAGGAGGAATTCCTCTTGCTTTGCATATTTCTGGTTCAGCAGTAAGTACTGCTATGCCTTTGTCATCACACATCAGTTCCAGTAAAACATTGATTCATTCACCACCATTACCTGCAGGCAAAACCACTCTTGGGATGGCAAAAGAGAGCATTGTTTCCTTGCAGTTTATGTTGTTTCTTTTTTGGAAGAAAAGTCAGATATTCAGACTCCTCCATTAGTACTGCCTGTCAACAAAGAAGCAGCAAAAATGATCAGTAGCTATCATCTTCTGCAAGGTGCTGGCCTCTGCAAAGAAATTGGCTTTGAGAGGGTTTATGTAGCAAGATGAGAAGAAACATGACATAACCTCGACTTCATTTCCCCTGAATTTTTACCTTTATTTTCTTCAGATTTTTAGCTACTCTAGTTCTGACAGGGGCATCCTAGGCCCTGCAGTTCATTGTGCAGTGCTTCACTTTTGGGATCAGGCATATACAAAATGAATTCTCTTAGGAAGGAGCAGGTTTAGCAAACCTGTGCCCACGTCCTGTGTCCTGAGTGACCTTAGGCTGAGAGCTCTGTGGAGGGAAGGAAAAGATCCTTTCATATTCTCCCCTCAGAGGCTGAAGGAGTTGGGGTAGTCTTTCAAGGGAAACTTCCTTTCCTTTAATAGGAAATGGGGGCTGGGAGTGGGTTAGGAGGTGTAAATAGAGGAGGTGGGGATTCTCAAGGTTGCCTACTTAAAAACAAAGCCTCAATCAATAACTTGTCATAAGGTCCAAGGCAAGGATCGTGCTGTTCTTCAAGTCAGAGTAAAATCTGCTTTTGTTTTCTGCCTGTCCTAAGAGGAAGAAATTCTGTAGGAGGCCTGGGCCCTAACAATCTTCTTCCCTCTGCTGGTATAACAGGGAGGAAAAAATTTCTACCTGCCCTCTCTCCTGTTATCCTCCTCTGCAAGGCAGAAAATGGTGGCTGAAGACTCTTCTGCTCTTCACATGACACCTCTGTCTGGATTTGTACTGCTTTCTCCGTAGGAAATGTCATGTGTATGTTGTGAAATACACTGCCACCCACAGGAGTTTTGCCAAAACCCAAAGGTATTGGCACAATTCCCATATTCATCCAGGCCCAGTCCTACCTTTTACATGTCTGAAGCTGCTTGTAACCTGGTGCCAGCCATTGTTGGACATAATTTAGATTTGCACAGAGGAAGTCCCTGCTGTGCACACATTGTGGTGCATTGTGCAGTCTTGCACTGGGCATCTGTCCTGTATATTAAGACAACTTTCAATTAGTAGTGGCGGAATACCTAGCTGTCTAAATGATTTCATATATTAAAATTCTCTAGAAAAAGAAAGAGCATGACCAATATAGCTGATGAAATAGTTTAGGAATTTTGATATGAAAGCTATGGTGGTGCAACCTAAGAGAAGAACAGCAGGAGCTATAGAGAAAATTAACTTGCAAGGCCACTTTCTATCATTAGTCCACCTAAATGGGATTGCTCCATTGAATCATTAAGCTTTTTAATATTCCTTTATTCCTGATGGGAAAAAAGCCACACCAAGGAGAGCACATTCAAAAATCAACTATCTAGAACCTCACTAAAGATAAGGCCCCTATCTTAAGGGCCACAGGAAAGGATAAATGCTATCCCTTTCCATTTGGGCAGAGAAATACAGTCCTTTAGTAGAACAGTTTCTCTTTCCCTGGGTCTGAGCATCCCAGTTAACTAAACTGTAGGAGTAGCTCATCCATGTGTCCATGCTCAACAGCAGCACTGGTGGCCTCTGAAAGCTCCTGTTGCACTTCTGCTACCACAGTGGGTAATGAACTGAAAAGCTGACAGACTGTGAACAGTGAGGGTCTGCTAGAGTACTGCTCCAGCAAAAGTGGTTCTCCAGCAGCTCCTTGCAACAGCCATAGAATATCTCTTCTCAAAGGTTGTTTGCTGCACTGCAGATGATGTGGCATTGGTGAAAAAACAAGACGCAAATGTTGCAATCTGAAAACACCAACCTTTTATTTAAGGTTAACATAACCATTCCAGTTTGTAGATGATGTGTCATTCTATCAGAAATGCAGCAGTCTGGGGTTCATTTATCTCTCTTCTACACAATAGCATCTTTTTATTTTGATCTTCTTTTTCCATGTCAGTCTCATATTTCATTTCTTGTTGAGCACTGGCTGATGTCATTTTTGATGCCTGATGACAACACTGATGGTGACAGTTCATTTCAGAGTTAATAATCTGAGAGCAAAAGGAACCTATGCCATTCTAACCTGAAACTGAGGCATGGCTTTCTTTTCTTGGCTCTATATCCTGTGTCAGGAGGACAGTCTGGATATCCTTGAAGTGCTGGCAGCTAACTTAACATTTTCATAGGCACTCTTCAAGTTTCCACATCACTGTTGGTATTTCAGGCAGTTTAGATGCCTAACTGGACTCTGTATTTCACTAAATTTACCTCAGTTAGACTGTATCAATATTTCACCACCATCTAAAAAATTCTAGTTACATTTTTTTATCAGAAGTATGAAAAAAATTTTTATAGTGGACTTCAAAGCAAAATCATCATTAGTACTAGACTCTGGCAGTGACATGTTTATTACAGTTGCCTCTGCAGGCTAGGAGCACTTTTTCATGTAATCTCAGGTTTTCAGGCCAGAAAATTCTACTCTGAGACTGATGTGCTCTCCATGTAATGATGAGATGATAGACTCACAGCTAAAGCACGAGTGTTCAGCTTGGCTGGAATAGCCAGCTCCAACTGAGCTACAAATTGAGTAGTATGTCACACAAGAGTGGGCTTTCTCATTTTTTATACATACTTGATTTAAGTAAGTAAAAGTGAAGAAAATAATGCAGAGAGAGTGGCAGAGAAAAACACAGTCTAGATCTGATAACAGAGTGGAAAGCAATTTAGCAATCCCCCAGCTGCTCCTTACAAGAGGAGAAATAGTGTGCAAACCCAAGAACAGCAATTATGTCCCACTTGATTTTACTGCTAAGTCCACTCCTGAATTATCAAAACATTTCCCAGTCTAAGGAATATCTGGCATGAGTTCTGTGATTTTATTTGAACTTTACTTCATGTTTTATTTTAGCCAGCTTGCTCAAATTTGCATTAAGTACTTCTGGATAAAATCTCAGGGGTCTTTCTGCTGGCTGTAAGTAGACCTCATCCATAAATCTAATGCCTTTTCCTGCAATGCTGTTTTGGAGAATAACTAAACTTAAAGGGGAAGGAATCTGTCTCAAGATGCAATTATTTTGTTATATCTATCTGTACTGATGGTTTTGGACACCAGGTTATGGGACTGTCAATAGATGCATCATTTTAAGGGATACTGTGAATAACCTGGGAGGTGGAGAAATACCCATGGAGAGATATTATGTGACAAATATAAATATAAATATGTGTATAAGTCTGGAAAGGTTATTAGAGAGAACCCTTCCCCTTCAATAAAATATTGCTTTGTTATATTTTAAGTGTTTTCCTAAAGAGACTAAGATTCTAGCACTCATTTTTCAGGTTTCAGCTATGGGTCCAGTACAGCAAGTTGAAATTTCAAGTAGATGTTAATTTTCTATTAATAATTCCTCAACATAAGGACTGTAAATTCTGCAGAACTTTATTCAAAATAGTTTAGAGGTAAGAAGACATGATGCCACATGGCAAACAGGTCACAAGGGTTAACATTTCTATGTGCAAATCCAGAGTCTGTAGCAAATACTTTGCTTTTCCTACTGTGAATACTAAAACTCTGCTGACTTAATTGAAAATTTGGCTTTTGTTCATTCCACTGTAAGAGAAATAAGTCTTTCTGGGGAAGGTAGTATCTTTTCTTAGATAAGCTTTTGGGTACAGAAGTTCTTCTGCTCTTGCCTCACATTGCCTCTGTGCTGAGCTTACAGCTGTAAGAGCACATCCTACAATATTAAAAGAAGTCCTTTTACAGGACTATAAATATTCAGTACTTTAGATGTGAAGGTCAGCCAATGCAAAGGACTACTGTGTAGCTTCACTTAGATGTCAAACTTAGGAAATTATGTAGGTCTATGAAACTATGAATTATGCAGGTATATTTTCTTTTTTTTTTTCAAGCCTCACTAGTCTTGAACAGGCTTTATTTAGTGTAGTTTATTTAGTAGTAATCCCAACACAAACCTTAGCAACTGGAGAGGGGAGAAAGAATGTGCAATGGAAACCAAAACTGAAGTGAAAACTCACATCCATCATTTGCAGAAATACCATTTCCGCTACTGCTAAGCACACTGAGTCAACAGCCTTACTGCAGAATTAAGGGAAAATTTAGCCTACTATGTGATGCCAAAGTAATGTTTAGCTGTCCGGGCTTCCAGGATATTAGCTATAAAATTAAAAGCTGGGTTAAACACTAGAGAGTTACTTTAATGTAATTAAAGCTAATAAAAGATCCAGTATTCTGTCAGAACAATGTGTGTCATCCAAGCAGTTGGTAGAATCGTCACTTATTAAGATTGCCTGACATTTCCCATTACAATACTAGGTGTGCAGTTCAATGATAGCTTCATGACCTTCAGCCCACAGGGATTACATTTACTCTTCTCTATGCCTTCCATCTGTTGAACTCTTTCAGAGATAATTACAGCCATTTTCAAGATTGAGAAAATTTTTATCCTGTAAGGATAGTTTGATCCTTAAGTATATTTACCATTGCTTAAAAAAAAAAAAAAGGCTCTATGTTTGTTCTTGACAACATGATGTCATTTATACCAAGGATGTAACACTGGATACACATCTTTACACAATCAAAGTATTTTATTTGCTAAATTCTGATCTCAGTGCAGAAGGGAGGAGAAAAGTGTTGGGGCTGGAGCCTGGTGAGGGGTGACAGGAGCAGTGAAAGCAAGGGACAAAGGGAAAGTGACATTATGAGAAGTTGAGCAAGCTGAGGCTGGCAGTGGGATGGAAACTGGCCAGATGGATTAAACTGGTGGTGTAAGAGGATCAGATACTACTAATGATAAATAATGTGACTTGAAAACAGGAGCTGCTCTGGCTAACTATGGAACATGACTTTGCTCCCTGTGGGACAAGATTTTTGGGGTTAGGATACTGATAGGAGTCTGAGCAGAGAGAGAAAATCTCAAATGGAACCATCAGTGGTTGTAACACTGATTAAATACAAACAAGGAAACAAAAAAGGCCTTGAGTTGTTGAAGCTGCTCAGGTATCTGGAATCAAGAGACTTATTTAGAGAGGAGAGATTAGGATTTGCTAGGCAAGAATATTGAAACTGAGATGAAGGGTAGAAGACAAGACTGGAGAAGCAAAATCCTCAGGGATTTTGCCAAGACAGAGCACGAGGTGTACACAGTCTGGTCCTGGCAACAGCAGGTTGGTGTCTAAGAAGGGGCCAGATTCTGGGCCCTTCGGTGGGAGCCAGGTTTCCTGTGGTTTATCCTCCTTTAAATACCTTGCTCCATGCAGATGGTGATGGCTACTTACCCTGGCAGCTTCTTCTCTGTGCAAAAGCTGAGCAGGGCAGAGAACTCCCAGCCCCACAATCCTCTGTGCATATAGCAGGGTGTCTCGTGATGTAACTTTTGAGTTTGTTCCCAGTTAAAAACTTCAGAGTTTTTAAAACTTAATTTACACAAAGAGAAGTTCTTATGTTGTTATGGTTGCAGAACTCAAGAACTTTACATATTAGGTAACTTTAGCTTAAGGTTGCCTTTGCTGCAGAATCTCACCATCCGAAAAGCACTGATAAAAGTCCTATCTATCAGGAGTATTGTAAGGATTAATTGAGTATGCTTTGAAAAGTGGTATGTGGTTTTATCATACATTTCAATTTATTTTACTGTTGATTGTAGAATTAAGTTAGTGGGATTCAAATGAGAAAAACATATGAAACTTTATCTCCTTTCTTCTAAAAGCATATTACAAGCTACTGAAACCTAAAAAAAATAAATTGTAAAGCCTGCTTTGTTTTTACAAGTGAATGAATTTTTTTTCCTGTGCTGAAAAAGGAGAAGACCATATGCAAATATGCTTGCCTATTTGTTTGAAGACTTATCTGTATTTGAGCTTTCCTAACCTCAAAGTGGTATTCTAAAAGAAGCATTTATTGACAAGATCAACAAGCAATCCACATTTTTCAGTTTAACTTATTTAAAAAGGCAGTATCAAGAAATATGAAGTGAAAATGTGTTTGCCTTTCTGTCTCTTTTCTAATTCACAGGAAAAAAAATCACGCTGACATAGGGGCAGTTAAAAGCTGTTATTCTCAGAGTCGTTGATTTGTCAGTCTGGCAAGTACTGCATTATTGAAAGCAGTAGCTCTGTGCATGTCACCAGCTTTGCATTTTTGGAATATTATTATTTATACTCTTTTTGCAGAAGTTTTGTTAGCCCTGTGGTGAGCTGGCACTAGCCGTGTGAGTTGATCTGTACACACACTCCCTGTCGGATTTACATTTACATTTTAGCCATGCCTGTTGCTAGCAAGGAAACCAAGGCAATAGTACTGCTCTCTCTTAATTGGAGTACACTGAATTTCTGACACGTGTGTGTATAAGGGTTCAAAACTCAGTGTAGCACAAATTTGCCAGGGTTTTCGATTTTCACAAATTATTGCTTTTTTAATGTTATTTTGGAGGTGGTAAAGGAGATGGGGAACAGAAGGGATCAGTGACACTGCTAAAGATGCTTCTATGATGACTGTTTTAAAAGAGTTCTGTGTGCTGTCCCTCTGCTGGGAGGGGAACAAGAGGCTGGGAAGTGCCAGTGAGCCTTGCTCTTTGTACCACAGTCCTGACAATCTGCACCAACATCATATTGCTGTGGATAGTGATTCCTCTGTAAACTATTCATTTGCTGCTCAGAGCATCAGTCAGAGCAAAGGGTTTCTTCAATATACGGGTTATGCAACAGCTCATGGAAAATGTTGTTAGGATGTACTGTGCTCAGAGGGTTACTAAATTGCTTCCCTGATTAAAAATAAAATCAAATATATTTTTTCTATCTCCTCTTTTGTGGAGGAAAAAAAGTGTTCTCCCAGTACAGACCTTGACATAAAACTGAGACACAAATATCTCTGGTATATATCAAGTTGAGGATCACAGTAAGGACCTCATGCTTCCTCTTTTCAAGCCCACGGATAAGTTTTTATTCTAGCATGCTTTTGTACCTACAAAGTATTTTTCCATATTCTGATTTCAATAATTTTGCAGGTAATGTGCTCAAACTTAAATGTCTTCACCTCCAAAATAAATACAGAAGAGAAATATTGTTAGAGGGATGATTTATTTCCTTTGGCATATACTAAATTAAGATAGTATGAGTCAAATTCTAGATGAACAGATGTTTTATCTGCACCTTGGTCATTCTTCTTATTAAAGGCAAATTATAAATAGTTTAAAAATGCTTAGTTAATACATCAAAAGTTTAGTATATGATTATGATGACAACAGTATATATTCCATGTAGTTAGGTCAAACATGTCTCTAAATGGTTAGTTAATTGCTAATGATTGTCTTGAAATCAAGGTATTTTTAAAATAAAAATTTAAATAAATAAGCCTTTTCAATGTAAACATTATATAGGGAGAAACAGGAGGTGCTGAATAACTAACACAGAATATTTCCAAGATGTCTGTTTTCAGTGGAACAACAATATATTTACTTTCTACATTAGTTTAAAATCAAAGGCATTTCAGGTGAAAAGAATGAAGAAAATGAATCTATTAAGAATGAATCTCAGGTATACAAAATAAATATGATATTGATATTCTCCATCCCCAAGAAAAAGAGAGACCGGCTTCTTTATCCTTGGTATGGCTGCAAGGGAAAATGGCACAACTTTGCCATTTGACCATTAAAAAAAAAAAACATTTCCAAAAAAAATGCTTAAATCCCAGAGGAATGTATGAGAGGCAACATCTAACCCCCTGGGATCAAGCTCATGGTTCATAATCCTACCAGTAGGGCTGATGCTCGGGCCTGCTCAGAAAAAGCTTGACAAAAATCCTGCCCTATTTCTGCATGTAGTTGGAGTCATGAAGACTGAGGTAAACGCTAAATTAAGGATCAGATTTAGTGTCTCAAATGTATGGCAACTTATACATCATTTAGTGACAGGTGATCAGTGTGCTGTTTAAAGAGATGTGTAATATTTAGAGGAAGCCTCCTTTTGCCAGTGGCCAAGAGATTAGAGTTCATATGCAGAACCAGGAGCCCTGGTTGCAGCATCATCCACAACTCCTTTAGCCTGCCTGAGAATTCCTTCCCCACTGGAGTGCCCAGACTCCACCTCAAGCCTCAATCCTTGGCACGTCACAGCGTTTTGTAGGGCTATAATCAGTTCTGTACAAAGATCCCCCTTCAGTAGCACAGCTCCAGACTTGGCTTTCTGACCTCAAAACCACCTGTGGATTTCGTGTGAGGGAGGAGCTGGCAGGGAGCCTCCCAGGGCAGCGCTTCTGAGGGGGACCTGAGTCATGCTCCCTTCTCGTGTGCCGTCTCTGTGGCGCTGTAAATTGTGCATTCCTTCCCGCGCAGTGGCACAGCTCCCGCGACGACTCCCACCGCAGCTTTGCTTGGAGCCTGGTTGCTAGGAGATGGCAGCTCTGAGTTCAGGGCCCTCCTCACCACAGCCAGCTGAGACCCTGCATCCCAATTTCTCCACCTCTTCACCATGCACGGCGACAAGAAGCCAGAGCTCTGGTCTCCCACTTCTTGTCCCTGTGCTCCAAAACACGTGGGCTGGTGTGCACTGAGGTGCACCGAGCTCTCCTGCTGCCTCCTCCAGCCAGGCTCTGCCTTCTGGGCTTTGCCAGGAGCTCTGTGCATCTGCTCTGCAAGACACTTCCAGTTAGGGCTTCAGTACCCTCACTAGAGAGGCTCTGGAGGACATGTAAATCAGGGACAGCAAATCTGTGGGTTCCAGACAGCGAGGATAAGGACACCAATCCTGAGACACTCAGCTCAGCTGTAGGAGTTAGTCCTGTTTGCACTGTGCCCCTTGAACACAGCTTAGTCCTTGATGGTTCTGCAGAAGTTCTGCTGTTGAGCTCTGTGAAAAAAAATGAGGCTCTGAGTGAGTCTATGGCAGGAAGTATAATTCAGTTTTAGACATAAGGAGGCAGAACATCTGAGTCTTGAGAGTGTTAAAATTTTGGGCGATGAGTTAAGCTATGTTGCCAAGATATAACTTTACTGTGTAGCTTATGAATGTTCTCTGAGAAAATAATATATTTTCTCTCATAAGAGACATCAATGACCTTTGGAGATAAAAAGTAAGTGTTATTAAAGTTGAATTCCTGGCAAAAATACATTGCAATTCTGGCCGTTTGTTTAAGATTATTATTACTGAAGGAAATGCTTAGGAGACCACTTTATCCAGCTTTCTTAAAAATGGAAAAATTTGCCTTAGCTCATAATACTGCCCAAGAGGCTCCATTCTTATTGTTTATGGTATTAGTTGTCTAATGGTTTAGCATTCCATATTAAATATTAGAATTTCTGTTAATAACATATATCCCTTCTCCTGAATTTTTTCAGTTGTGCTTCAGGTGAAAGTCTCTTTCACCAATAAATACCTGCAAGACAAGGAGATCTTCATCTAAGAGATGCTGATAGTGTCTTCTTGAGAAGTGAAACCAACAATTGCTCTTAATGCATACAGGATTCACAGCCCTTTTTACTTCAACACAGAGACTGAACACTGCTTGAACTATTTGATCTAAGAAAAAACTATAAAAAGGTTTCAGAAATTTTATAGAATTCTTAATAAGTTTGGTATATTTATGAACAATAAAAGAGTTGTGCAGTGGAGATGTGCACAAAATAGCAAAAAATCCTACACAAAGGGGAGGTAATTTTAGCAGATTTTTTTTTCAGTTAACTACTCTGAAAAGGTCCTTTAAAAACAAAACTTCCATGGGTCCATTTTATTTGAAACCATTTTATTTGAAAACACTGAAATATGTTTTGATTAGAGGAGAGTAGAAAGTAAAACCAATGAAAAAATTCAAGAAGCAAAGAAAATGTTCAAATACATACAGACTAAATCATATTTTGTGTCACTGAGGTCCCTATGGCAGGATGAGCAGTCACACAGCGATAGTTTTCCTTGTTTCCAACTACTAAAATGGGTTAAATCTTCTCTCAATGCTTTTCTTTATTTCACCTACTGTTGCTAAAGTTGCTACTGTGGCATTCTGTGATCATGAATGGAAGTGAGGTACTCTAAGCAGTAGTTACAGTGAGTACAGATGGGGAATAATACACTTTCACCTGAAGCATCTCCTTTCAAGGAAAATTGAAGGGCTGTTGTGCTAAATTTTGTTAAATATTGCACAATCATAAAAGAGGCAAACAGAAAGCATTGAGGAAAGCTCATGGTGTACAAACAGACACTGCTGTTACACAGATAACCACAGTACTCAAGTCACTTTTGTGAAGGCATCCTTACTTTATGGCCTTTGTGTGGAAGGACACTCACTTAAACTTCTCCAAACATAAGAATGCAGTTTTATTCCATTCCTCTATTCCTTCTGTCATTTCTGAGACTGATACATCCAAATAAGTAGATGGTGCATTCTGTATTGGTTTATCTTATCAAGAAATATATGATTCTCTGACTTGTAAAAGTCACTCCAGTACTCAGGAAATGGCTGTTTCTTGTCCTTTCCCACTATTCTGGACAGAGTTGAGTTTTGAAGAAGAGCTCTTCAGGGTGAGAGGGTACATGTTCTCCTTTGAGAATCAGTATGGCTGGTTTGTGGAGCACAAATAAATGAATATTTTCAGATTTTTGGGAAACCTATGTTCTTGCTTATTTCCATTGTTTCTTTTATGCTGATATTTGTAAATCTGAAATATATCTGTGCTTGTTTAACATGCATTATACATTTGTAAAAGCAATAGATGTAGAATCTTAATGAAAAAGAGCTTCACATGCAAGGTGAAATGTAACCATAATTCCAAACCTTTTCTTGTTTTTTGCAGGATGAGGCTGCTCCAGCTGACAAGCAGTGCAAACAGGAGCCAGCCCAGGTCACTTACTCAACATCAGCTGTTTCCAGCACGCAGGAGGTGTTGTACATCAACGGCAACGGGACCTACAGTTACCATAGCTACAGAGGGCTCGGAGGTGGGCTGCTAAACCTCAATGATGCTTCTAGTAGTGGTGAGTTTCCTCACAAATTGTGGCTGTATGTATATGTGCTGATGTGTATTTCCCCCTGCTGTACAGAAAGCTAGTCCATCGGGTTCAATAGCCACAGGCTGTTATCACATAATGAGCAGGAGCACAATCCTGTAAACTGCTACTGCTGAGCAAAATCCTTGCTCGCTGCGTGCTAGTCTCTTTCCAGCTTCAAGGGACTAATACACAATAGGGCAAGACTGAACCACAAGCCTCTAACAAAGCTGAGTAAAAAAATGCCAGGTTAGATCTTCACTCTGTTTGCATAACTTTATGGGACCTTATCATTACTGTCCTCTCCTACACTGAGCACAAAAGGAGGCTATTAGTATATTTTTGGCTCTAGATTCAAAACACTCAACTCCATATTGTGTAACACAAATGAATTGACATAGATTTGTCACATGGTCTCACCAGCTCCTTTAATTTACTGCAGATAAGGATCTGGCATAACAAGTGTTAAAGGAGAAATCAGCATATTCATTTATACCCTACACTAAAAATGATAAGGTAAATATGTCACCATGAGGTTGTATGTCCCTCTGAATAAAAACAAGTGGTATCATTTATTTAGACAACATTCCTTTCTTCCTACATTGGCATGCTTTTGTAACATAAAAATGTAAGCAAATTGTAGTATTGTTTGAAATTATCCCTCATATTGGTTTTGTACAAATGCAGAGCAATACCCTTCTGATAAAAAGGGTATTGTCTCTCTGTCAGAGAAATGCAATTCCTCTGGAAGCTTGAGGTTTTTTTGACTCCCTGGACTGTATTTAAAGAAAAGTCTCAGAGGATGGAGAAATCCCTGGGTTTTTGCCCTGGCTGATCCCTGTCTGGCAGGCCAGAGTGCCAGTTCAGGTAGAGCAGCTGACTTAGGCTAGATGATAATTGCTCAGCTACAGCCTCTATATTCGGCATGCTCAGCAATTTTCAAAGTGCTACCAGGGCTGCAGCCTGCAAGGAGTTGTTGGAATGAGGTGTGCTGAGGACCTTCAGTCACACCTTCTTCCTCACCCCCTGCCTGCAGAATTCTCAAAGGTCTGTGGATGATTTGTGCTAAGTTTTCAAAAGTCTTTAAATAGGTAATCCTTTAGTTGTCAAAACTCTTTGACTCAGTGTGAATGATGATTACAATTGTTTCCATACACATGAAGAGCACATCTGAGGCACTGAATATGGTCTCTGATCAAATACTTTCATCACAGTAAGACAAGCTGTGGAAGTCTGGGTTTGTTTGTGAAAATGCACAAGAACTTTAAAATTGTCTTTTACATTATGCCCAGAGAGGATCTGAACCAGTTCTCACTGAAAACAGTTGGCTTTTGCTCTTTTGCCCAGCTAAGAGGAGGATTAAGCTCCCCATGTGTTATTTGTCAGCAAAAGCCGTCAATATTGTCCTGGCTTATATAATCTTAAACTGTGAGGAATCACAACTGTTTTGTGTACTTGTTTTTCCCTTCAAACTTCTTGTAAGAGGATCCATTTTCATAACTCCCATTTTGCAGTGACTTGCAGGGTTTAGGCAAAAGTATTCTATGTCGCTTCAGCATGCAATTTAAAAAAACTATGTACAAATTAAATGCCATCTGTAGCATCACAGGAGAGGTTTGTTGGGAGCAGACAATAGGCAGCAGCACCCACCATCCAACCACACGCATTTTTAGCCATCAATTTGTCTTGCATTCTGATTAGAAGCCACATCTTTTTTGTGCCTTTAACACAGAGGACTCCAGTGTTTTTTTCACAATTAAAGCTCAAGAGAGGTTTTTATACAGACATACGCTCAAACATTTCTTCTTCCTTGCCTTTACGTACTTTCACTGGACAATTTTGGCTGTATGTCCTTTTATTTTGACAAACCAGTAAGCCATTGCACTTCTCCCATATGGTTGCCCAGTTGGAAGGTTGTGCCAAGGTGCCCATCTTCTCCACAGGGATCCTACGCGAGTCAACGTACGTAAGCTCTGGGAACCAGAGATCTTTGTATGCCAGGACTTGGAAACCAGTTGTTGATGCTGACAGTCTAGTTAGGTTGGTGATTTGTGATCCGCTTGCCATATCAGGAAGATCATTAGGAAAGTTGTGGAAAGGCAACTCTGTCCATTCCTCAGTCTCATTGACGCAAAACCAATGAGGAGCCAACCTCATTATCTCTCAGATATTAAGGGTAAATTGCTCTGGCTCTGGTAGCTGGTTTCCCCACAGGAGAAGTGGCAGGACTCTGAGGCCAGTGAGATCTGTCAGTCCTCAATGATGTGTTCATTGGTAGACAAGAGGAGTGGTTGGAGTTGCAGCTGACAGAGGTAACCACTGCCCTCCTGACAGGCCTCATAGGACCCTTGTTTGCAATCATTACACTGTTTCAAGGACTCTTGTTCCAAACACATGCAAGGCTGTTAAAATGGTTAATGACACACTTCTCTGGAGAACAGGATATTTACTTGTGAATTGTTTTCAGGAGTGAAGAACTAATTTAGAAATGCAATTCCTTTTCAATATAGTAACCTATCAAATGTTCTTGTCACATTTACAGATGTTCTCCTAGGGTAAAAACAAATGGGCACCTCAGTCAGAATGCGGGTATAAACAAATAAGGTCAGGTTTTTTGTGTCCGCTAAAACAGAAAAAAAAAGAAGTTGCAATAGCTGCAATAGCTATCTAAAACTTACTGCTTGATTACCTATTTCTGGACCTTCCCCCACAGTAATATAATAATTAATGTCCAATTAACTCTCTGTCTAGTAGTCCAGTTGATGTATGTATTTTGTATTCTGTGACTCATTTAATTTGGCTATTTCCTCCATATAAAGTTCACCCCTACTCTGACCTTACAGACGTGGCTGTCTGTTCGCCCAACTGTTTGGTGGCTCTGGCTCAGGGACCTCTCTCTGCCTGCTGTTGCAGTGCTTCCCTCCTCATGGGGAGGTCAGTCCTTCCACATGGCTAATTACAGAGCCATAATTAGCTCCTCACACAACTGCATGGGGCAAGCCTTCATGAAACTGCTCAATATGAGCAAACAGAATGTAGCAGCTTGTACAATGACCCCTCCTTATTATGGGCGGGCAAAAAAGCACAGAAGGAAAAGGCTTGGTCTTACAGCACCAAGATGTCCTTTCGCCCTCCTTTTAAACATTTTAGGCCAATCCAGCTTGGCTGGAAATATTCACCAAGAAATCTGTGGGCTGACAGAGTCTCTGTCAGCCTGTACATGGGCTGGGGAGAAGCCTTTGGTCATGTTGTATTTGATTTGTTTAAATGGTAAAGGAGAGCTACTCTCTGAGAAGGGTGGGTTTCCACAGCTCCTCTGTTCCTGTTACAGAGCTGAATGGAGAATCTCCAAGGTGCAATAGCTCTGTGAATGCAGAATTTGTCTGCCAGCTCTTAGCCAGCCACAAAAGCTTCAGCTGTCCTCTATTACAGCGACCTGAGGAGGTCACTGGGGTGAGAGAAGGATGAGAATCTTGTTTGATGATCAGAAGGCTGGATTTATTGATATATGATATATAATACATTATTACTATACTAATAGAAATAAAAAGAGAAGTTGCAGAGGCTTGCTAAGCTAAGAATAGAAAAGAAAGAATCTAAAACAAAGTTCTGTGTCCAGGGAATCTTCTTCCGAGCCTGCTCCTGTGATTGGCCCCCAACTGTACACATGGAACATGAACCAATCACAGGTGCATCCTATTGCATTTCACAGCAGCTGATAACAATTGTTTACATTCTTCTTCTGGGGCCCTTGCTTCCCAGAAGATGCACAGATCCCAAAGAAAGGATTTCTGTGAAAAAATGTCTGCGACAGTCCTCCTTCTATCATTCCTGGACTGAGCTCAGAAAAGAGTCCAGCTTGAGGGCAGGAGGGTGAGGACAGGAGATAATGTTGAGAGGAAAAGCTCTTGATACCACCAGGAGCTGTTGAAGTCCCTGCATGTAGCCTGGGCATCTTCTGAGGCAGTGGGATTGGCTTGTCTCCCCATGTATTTCAGGCCAGGGCCTGCTGTCTGCCCTCTCCTGATGACTGTCAGCACTCTCTGAAGTCATGTTGGGCTCCTTGGAGCCATGGTCTTTGCAGTTGCTTCATTTCCTGAAGTCCATTTTCTCTAAGAGTGTGCAATGTGTTTCTGCTGCCATAGCTGGGTTGCCTGGAGGTGATTAAGAACTTTTTTCTGCATCATTGTCTGGTTTTCTAGCCAGAAATGTCAGTCAGTTCCTTTTGTGTGTGTGTAAAAAGAGGGTATTTCAGACTCAGTGTTGGGCTGGCCATGCAGGATATGCCCTCATGTCACAGTAAGACAAAGTGTTGTGTCTCCTTTTCTCTCCCCAGATCTGCAGCCTACCTCCACCACAGCCACGACTCAGCACTGCATCCCAGGCACCACGAACGTCCAGTCCCCTTCCAGCTCAGGTGAGTTCTTTGGCTGAATTCCATTATGTTCACACCATGGCAGAGCCTGGCAGGATCCTGGCAGGATTCTCTTTCAGCCTCCTCTCCCATGGGCAGGCCTGCAGACCATGATGGCCCAGCTGGTGGCTCAGGGACTTCCCCCATACTGCTCACCCCTCCCTGCTGGTCCTTCCAGAGGCTGTGCCCTCCCAGCTCTTCCCTGCTTTAGCCAGGCCTCCTATATGTGCCAGTTTGCCTTCCTGGTCCTTTGCATCCTGGTCCTGCAGATGCTGCAGCCCTGCTGGAGACAGGGGGCTGGCTGGGGGAACCTCCCAGGGCAGGTGCTGCTGACCTCCAGGGACCAGCACGACCATGCTGATCTGCAGCAGGGAGAGGAGAACTGAGCACTCTTGTCCACTTGCTCATGAGATAGCAGGGAAGGAAGGCACCTCGTTTCCACATCGAAATATTTGTTCACGATGTAACCTTCTGTAAAATCTTGGCACTTGCATGATTGATGGTGATATTCTTGGTGGCAAACTAGGGGGAAAAAACCCCAACAGATGAGAATATCCAATATGTAGCTAGTTTTTAAGGTGCTAAGTGGGTTATTCACAGGTTGGCTTGCCAGAATGTAGTAGTTAAATGGGGTTTTTTGCTGTGGTTCCTCTCTCCAGGTCTTCTTTATACCTCTATTCTTGCTCAGTCTTGTGTTCTCAGTGCTACCCTGATGACATCAAAGTGGAGAAAGGGGAAAGAGAACACAGTTTGTCTCTAACACAGAGCCTGGAGCATGAAGAAACAGATCAAAAGTGATAGATGTAGGAACCTGGGACAGTGTGTTTAATCCCGTTTGAAAACCCAAAATGTGGGGTAGGGAGAAGTTAAATGTTTTGACCTGTATTTTGGCAAAGGGGAACTTCTTGCTGGAAAATGCTGGCTGAATTTTCTGTTAAGACCTTCCCTACATTCCTCTTCCTCCTTCCTCATCCTCTTCAAATTGTCAGGTATGTGGCACAGGCAAGTACTACTCCATTCCCACCAAAGGGATGGAAATGGAATGTACCGGGCAGAATCTGACTTTCCTACCTCTGCACAAAGCTGAGGTGACAACTGTTAAGGCAACACAGTATACACCACATCATTAATCTCCTGTGGTGGATAGGGAGGATCTCATATAATCATTTAATCCCAGACCACTGTGTTTCCTGATCACTGAAAATGAATGATGGCTGTAGGCATTTCTGAGTTTTTCATATCACTTTCCTCAGGCAAGGCAGCATTCTTTCCCTGCTGTCTAAAGTAGCAGAAGATGTGTCTTCCAGAGGGAGAGGTGTAGAAGAGAGAAAGGAGCTTAAAAGGTCCAATTCATCAGTCCCAGTTTTCTTGATTTCTCCTGGCACTTGAAGCAATACTTTTAGGCACATCTGCTCTATGTTTGAAGGCAGGAGGAAAAGAAACGTTGACAGATACATAAAATCACAGTAAAGCATTCTTATTACAATAAATACATCTGATTCGGAAAGAAAAGGTAGCATACTTTGATAAATTCTTTTCTATTTTGTTTTATTGCCGTATATAAGTTTTTCAGTCAAACCTCTCCCCTAAAGCCATTCATGAGGAAAAAAGTGAAGAGGAGAAAAGGTGCCATAGAAAAGTTACACACAATAGATTTCAAAGTATGGGCAAATGTATTTTTCTCTAAATAAGTGTCACTGCTTTTTGCATTATCACTGCTGAAAAAGGTTGCTTAACTATTAAAAAATATAGATGCTTAAGCACATAACACTTTTAAAAATTGTTTTTTATTTTACATTATTATCTACAATAATGATAACCATTTTGAGAGTCACTGACACATTTATTATTCTCTCAGTAGTTGTTAATTATAAGATTGGTAGCTACCCAGTGACAACATACAATTCTTAAGGGAATTTTGCTGAGACAGTTGGTAGTGTCTAAGCAATCAGTATCAACACATCTACATCTGACCCATATTTTGGAATTTGATATAAATCACGTTGGTAATGAGTAGTGCATGAGGCAGTAACTAGTTCCATTAAAGTCTTGTAATTTACAGAAAAAAGCCATTTGTTCCACAGTGTGTTTAGTGGCAGGCATTTCTAGCAGCTAATTTGATGAATGTTTGTCTAGCACATGAAGAGTGGGTTTTTAGAGTTTTCATATTCAGCCTGATGTGGTTCCAACAAGAACAATTGCACCTTACAGGGGAAATTAGGTCAATGTAACTGGACAGAGATAGTAAATCAAAAGTATTCCCATGTTAAAGTGTCAATCAGGTGGCCTAAAAAAGAGGCAGATGAACAATCTGTGTTTAGTCTTCTGAAAGAGTATAAAAGAAAGGGTTTGTCTCAACTTTGTTTAATCCACTGCTTGTGAAAATGTTGTGCTGTTACAGAAATTTCATGTTATGGCAGTAAGAGAAAGAAAAAAATGGAAATAAGTCTCGTGTCTTAATCTCCGTGATATATGCTTAATCTTTGCTTGCTCAGCAGACATTGTGGAACCTGATAATAATGTTTGCAACCAAGATTTTTAATAGTCCTGAAGTACTCCAGAATAGGAAGCAGTATGCTAAAATGTGCAGTAACATCTTGGAGGAACCTGACACTTCCAAATTCATTGCAAAAATACTCAGATTTCTGTCTTTACAAATATACACTTTCTCGTTCCTGTGAGGACTGGCATCTTAATAAATGAAGTTAAATAGACTAAAGAAATAGTAAAGAGTTATTAAAAGACATAGTGGTGAAGCTGTTCAGCTTTTTCCAGATTTAGTAACCTGTCATGATGGCTTCTGGATATAGATGGACATAAAGTGTCCTTAACCAGCTATTTTAAGCCTTCAAAATAGCTGTGATTTATTTTTCTGATTAAAGAGATATGGTAGGTGTGAATAAGGTTTACGTTTCCATGTTTCAGTAGCTGATTTAGTAGCTGTGACATAAAATCACATGAATGCACTTATGTGTTGCACTTATTCCTTAGTTTTTAAATGATCAGGTATGACTGATGAAGCTACAAATAAGTTAAAATATTTTAGTTATTTAGCAGCCTCGCCCACCTTTGAGAATCTCTATTACTGCCAGTGAGTGTCTATCATAGCTATTAAAAGCTGAGACCAATATAACACATCCTGGGACTAATCTCTGAGTGAGGTGTTCTCCCAGAGATAGAGCTTGGGCTGTCATAGGTAAGCTTTAGAGGTGAGATGGATGGGTCACATAATGTAATTAAAGGAGCTAAAATCCTTATCTCCACATGAAGCATTGGATTTTTTTTTCTGTGCAGTTCTCTGGCAGCTTCCCTATCTGAAAAGGCATGGGTGTTCTCAGTGTCCCAAAATCATAGCTATGAAACTTTTCTCTCTGTGTGTATTCCTCTGGGTTTTTTCTCAGAGGGTTTTTTTTTGAGGGGGAAGGAGGACAGCAATGGGAGTTGTTAAGTACAAGGCAGGAATTGGGGAGTGAAGTAAAATCCCATTTTCCTGGTAAGTAAAAAAAAAAAAAAATAAGCCCACCAAGTAGTTTGAAGGAGCTGTGTACATTAAAATTTGAGATATCTTATTTTCTTTGTATTCAAGAGCTCTGACATAACAGAAATCTCCCAGACCGAGAGGATTTTTGGGCTGTGGTTATTCCTTGTGTATGAAGACTGCCATCCGGCTTTTTCCAGTACCTTCAGGATGCAAAGATAAATATTCTGAAGAATTAAAGAACTTTCTTCATGAAAGTTAATTCAGACATGTAGGAATACAGAGCCAGCCAGGTCTTCAGACTATGTAAATAACTGTGACCCTATAGACTTGTGAGGATTTATACACTGGTTTGTGCATGATGGATATCTGGTTCTCTCCAGATATCTAGTTTTCCTCTAGTCCTCTAGTTTTCCCTTCAGAGCAGTGCACCGTCAGTTTGTGTAAGGAAAACCTGAGAGGTAGGACCAAGCACATTTCCATGTGTATTTTATTTATGAGTGACATAAACTGATATCCTATTCTGTCACTTAAAATCTGGATTAGCAATGAGAAAAGCCCTTCAGTTAAGATTTCATAAAATGAAATGATCTGCTGCAGAAGCTCTGTTCTGCCAGATATTTTGTGTGTGTGTGTGTGTGTGTGTGTGTGTGTGTGTGTGTTTGGCAGTGACATGAATGAGCCTCAAGGAAAGAACATAAAAGTTAAAGTAGGTTCATATGGATCACAATGGCCTCAATGTGTCAGTGGAAGCTTTTTCACTTCTGCCTCAATAAATGTAGAAGTCTTTAATGACTGCCTGGAAGCATTCAGCCCACCTGGCATTATGATTGGTATACCATTCTTCCCTGTGCTGGGTTAAGATTTTATTTAAAAATATCCTCTGAGCTTCTTCACAGTCATCATTTTCCAACAGCATGTGGTCACAACAAACAAATTCACAGAGCTAATTATGCTTAATTTATCCTCTGTACACTGGAAGTCATTTAAAAGTCAGTTCATTTATACTGGTGTATAACCAGGTAATACAAGTTGTAAGGCTAAGTGCTGCTCATGCTAGTTGTGTGGTAGGAAATCAGATCTAATAGGACCCTTTCAGTTTGAGTAGTTTCTTTTCATTGTCCCAGTTCTGCTTTTATTCACTCAAGGGGAGGTTTTTCATTAACTTCAGTTTTTGTAGGGACATGGCAATCTCCACATTTTTTGTGGTCTCACCTGTACCTCTGCACAGGTGTATTAGAAAGAAAGTTAAATAAGGTTTATGACCAGATCTTCAGCTTCTGAAAATCAGGCATCTCTTCATAGTGCTTATGATTGTGAGTCTGTGTTTTTGAATCTTATAAATTTTGTGGGATTATTTAGGGGAACCTCCACAGTATGAATTGGTGTGTTCTGTGTTCTGCAGTTGAGCATGCTAAATTTTAAAATTATTCCAGTCTTTGCTGGAAAATCTTGGCATTGACATATATTGTACTGATCAAATTGAGGAGTGACATTTTTCTCATAGGAAAGCAAAATACATTGCTTTGGATATCTTGATCCCAATTTCCAGGAGAGTATTAAGATTAGGGTCAGGCTAGTCTGATTTTCTGCCTGCTGGAAGTATAGATTTCCTACACTGCCAAAATGAGAGAGCAATATTCCCCAGATTTGCTTAATAGGTATAGTTGCCATCTATATCCTTCCATATATGCTCAAAAAAGTGCTCAGTCCAATTCTACCTGTCCAAATTTACACTCCAGGAAGAAAAAAAAAAGTGTTAAATGGAAATTTTAAACACTTCATTAAAGCACCATGCGTCTTAGCTGGTTAATAACTGATTAAATAGCCAGGGAAATTCCACACAAAGACGAAGTTCATGATGGCAGATGTTTTGCCAATCACAGTAGCCTGCAGACTGCCCTCAGGAATGCTGTCTTCCATATGAAGACAGCATTCCTGAGCATTCCATGGTCTTGAGAATATTTTTTGAAGAAAAGTGCTAAGCATATTGCTGTGAGCTGCCAATACAACAGCATGGTGATTGCTGCAGAATCTCTTGTCAGTGTTCTGGCCTTACAAGATCCTTGCAATGTGTTGCCAGCTGTATGCAGCCCTCACAGATGATAGTGTGCTCCTCACTGTGGCAGCCAGATTGTCACCAGCCTAATCTCATTCATGAGCAGCTATTTATGTAAGTGATCAGACAGCATCAGGCAAGTCATGTGGATGACCATTTATCTACGTCTGCAAGGGATTCAATCTGGCCACATGCTGATTGAAGCATAAAATGTGAAAATAGCTGTCTAGAGAACATAAGTTGGATTTTTTGTGATAAAAAATTGCAAGTGTGCATATTGCCATGAAGTCCACCATGGCAGCTGGAGTTGGGGAGGCACAGGAGATGAGCCTTCTGCCTGATCACCATCGTCAGATCCCAGGGAAGCGTTTGGGGTGCAAGTGGCTCACACTGTTGGAATATGCCCCTGGAGGGTAATTTTCTGCTGGCAGTGGACTTGCCCCTCATGTTCTGTAAGTGGGGTCTGTGATACATAAATATAAATTGCTGTGGTTCCTGTCAAGGCAACTGGTAACAGAACAATTATTGCTTATTTCTGCTGCTTGCTCTCAGCTGTGAGCAGGTCCTACTGCTCTGCATTTGTATCTACAAACCTCTGAAACGTCTCTGGCAGCCGATCTGAAGCTTCTTTTCTTTCCCTTTGCTGTCTGCAGGTCCAACAGATCTCAGTATGAAGAGGCAGTTAGCAAGCAGCTCTGGATCCTCCAGTAGCTCCAGCTCCAGACCCCAGCTGAGTCCCACCGAGATAAACGCAGTGAGGCAGCTCGTGGCAGGGTACCGGGAATCCGCCGCGTTTTTGTTGCGCTCTGCGGATGAACTGGAAAACCTTATTTTGCAGCAGAACTGAGTCACGCGACCTTCACACCGGCCTGGTCTTATCTCAGAATTTCCACTAATGACATTTTGATTTCCCAGAGCACACACTTCAGTTACTGCACAGTCTTTTAGGAGAGTTAATTACCATAATGCCACACTGTTCTTGATCCATAAAGTGATGTGTTAAGGTGCTTCAAGTGAACTTCGACCTCTGGTGTTTCCGAGGTACTTTACTGTGTCCAGGCTATTGCTTTTGTTTTAGTGTGTCAGCATAAATATCGAAAAAGTGGCTAGAAATTAACTCATTCTAACAAGTGAAGGAAACAGAAGATGCTGTGATGGTTTTTTAAAACAAGTGGTTCAAGATCCAAGTGCAATATTAGTGGAATGTGATACTGACTCATTGGACTTAAAGCTGCAGTATATGGCAAAACATTGCCAAATGTCCTGTTGCTACAGGGCACAATTGCAATTAAAAGGATCTTGTATTTTAAAAAAATGTAATTTTTATAAAAAACGAAACAAAAGATTTTTGTTTTCATTCAAGATTTTTCATTTTTACTTTGGTAAACTTTTTCACTGGTCCTGAAAATGTTTTGAGGAGCTATTTTAAGTCCCCCTTTCCTCTCTTGAATCCCTGGCTGTGCCCTTCTCCCCAACTTCATATTCTTTCTACAACGAGTAATTCTTGATGCTGGATAATTTCCTCCCCTGTGTACTGTAAATTGTCATCTATGGAATACCTTCCAAAGGAAGTATGCATTTCCTGCATTCATGCCATTCTCAACTCCATTCTGTAATATATTGCAGCTTTATTAGCAATTAATAAAGAGTTGAGCGTTTTTTAAAAAAGACATATCGTTGAGAAAAAAAAAAGATGATTTGATTTCTTATGGTGAGCTCATCTGACTCCATGATCACTGCTGCTGTCTTATACAAGTCCCTCTAGTTGTGATTGGATGTAGATGATGAATGTTAAGAGGTTGCAAGTGACAATCTGAAAATTTGCACTCTTGTGTGTATTTATTTTTTTTCCTTAATTTAAACAAAATTCTTAACAAGGAAGGTCATTGACACTTCTGGTATAATTTGTATAATTCCCAGGCCTAGCTAAAACCTGTACAAAACTGTAAGTGGATGCAGCTGCAACTATAATAAAACTCTTCTCTCCCCTTCCCCACTCTTCCCAACCCCTCTATTTCTTATTTTATAATATTGATTACACATTAATGGTGTTTTCTTTGTGCACTATGGCAGGCTTCTTTTTAAGTATATAGAAAAAGGTACTTTAGTTTATGCTTATTGTACTATCTGTTCTGTTGTTTAGCTTTTGTTGAATAACAAGTTTCTTGTGCATTCCTAAATTTGCCTTATTTCATGTACAAAATTTTATGTAATTCCGTTTTTGACAATGAGTTTAAGGCATCAGTGATATTTTATATCTACTTGTTACATATAGTTTTCCAAGTAATGACTGTGATTGTGACCAAGTAATGTGCACTTTTTCTTGTAACTGTGGACATTGCTATGCTTTTTTTTTCTCTAGTGTTTCTAGAATTACTGTTGCTTACAGTTATGTAAAAGAAAAAGAACTTTTGTGATACTGTTGGTGAATATTAATGTGAAAAAGCCTATGAAATATGAGTATTTTGGAGGTACATAGATACACAAACATCTCTAAGTTGTGGACTCATGTTCACATATTTAAATGAGAATTCAAAACCTGAGGGCTGGAATCATTTCCTCTGTTTTGTTTGGGTAAATAAACAGATTTCTGTGTTTAAATACATGATTGTGAAACATTATAACATTTAAATGGAATGGCATTTAAGGCTATAACTGTAATGGTCTTTAAAGAGGGAAAATGGCCTTCCAGTCCAATTCATGCAGCCCCTCAAATATTGTTTCTCAAAATTACTTAGTAAATCCAGTAGGATTGAGTAACTAGCATATATAATTTAAAGTTGGCTAGAGGGAACACCATTTTGCCACTCTACATTTGTTCTTAAAAAACTATTGGATGTCTTTTTAGAGGCCCCTGTTCTTGGATATGAGAATATTGTTGCAAATCCTTACCAGTTGTTGCCTATTACTCGGGAGGTGCATTTGTTTCTGCTCAGCTGAGCAGCCTCACCACTTTTCAAGCTCTTTTGCTAAATCCAGGTAAGGAAAAGAAGCTAGAGGACAAGGAGGTGAGAAATTTAATTCAGTTTTCTGTCCTCTGACTGCTCTTTCTTCTCCCTCAATTACTCCTTTTCTTGAGGGAGAAGTAGGAAAGTTTGGGGTCACCATACAACCTTCAAGGCCCATGAGTAGTTTTTCCTTTTTCCAGGTCTATTCCCAGCTTAATTTGATATCTCACTGTGTCTTCTACACTATGTCTTCTACACAGATCCTCTTCTTCTGGGTGCCTCCTCTGGAATATTTAGGGTCTCCTTCAATCATAGGAGCAATTGATGTCCTCTAAAGTCTTATACAGATACTTAACTGTTTCCTCAAGTGGTTTGTCTGTACCAAATTCCATCAGACAGATGGGAGTTTTTATTCTAGAGCTGTTTCTACCCCTAAGTACTGGGTTTATTAATTTCTTCTTTGGAACAATCACAGATTCAATTATGGCTTTAACTTCCTCTTCTAAGAGGGTACCAACATTCAGACCCATCCAGTGAAGGAGAGACCATAAAACTGTCCATTTTTGTGTGTGAAAATCTAGATCCAAGCATTGCAATGAAATTTTTCCTCTTGAATCCAGGTCTCAGAGCCCCCTAGTTTGTGTCTGCTTTGAACCTTCTAAGGCAGTAAAAGCACAAGGAAGAACATCTTGCTCAGGCACCCAGAAACAACCTCAGGGTTATTTCTTTCTCTCATTCACATCTTCTGTAACAGAGGCCTGGTTACCTCAGCCTAAATATTCCTGTTAGGATAAGGCCAGTTTCTTCCAGCATGGGACATACCCAGTGTCCACTGAATATGGCTGCTTAAGGCTGCCTTCAGAAAAGCATTACCCTTCTATCCAACATCTTTATTAAACTAGTGCTTCAAGTTTGGTGGGTGTCTCGCCACAGAATTTCATCAGTGCAGACTGGCAGGTGCTGGTCCTTATTGAAACAGCCTCACATCTTCCCAACCATCCTGGAGTTACTCTGTGAGTGGTCCTGTCAGACCTCTAGTCTCCAAGGGATTGTTGGGCAGGGAGGGATGGTGGGAAAATGTCATAATGCCCATAAACTTCCCTACAGAGTTAAGTACCAAGCCTGACCATGGTCAGAGTGTATTGAGCCTTCTTAGGATTACATACACACTGGGAAGACAAGTCAGGTATCCATTCTTCTCTCCCTGATTTCCAGGGTAGTTTTCATGGACAGCTGTGGGTAATATCTTTAGATTCAACTTTGGGTTGTGAGAGTGGACAATCAGGCTAGCTTATCAACTAACCAGATTGGTTTGCTGCTTTCAATGCCTGCTGGGAAACTGGAGACAGAACACATGAAAAGAGATCTCGAGTCAAATGTTTCTTATCCAGATTGGCACCTTGCTGCCTGTCATTGAAGTATGCCACCACCATACCAGCCATGGTGAGTATCAGAAGCTACAGAAAGAATATACAGACGTAAGCAAGTATTTGACAGTTCTAAAGCTGCCCTTCCTCTACAGAGAAGGAATTTTCTGGATGAGGGAAAGCTGGTGAACATGTACGTGACTGTGGCTATAAAACTAATTGGAAAACAGAGTTATACTAAAGTATGTGGATATTTTTGCTGTAATGGCCTGAGTCACTGCTGAATACAGTGTAGGTGGAGGTAGGTTTTGTTGGTAAAACTCCATTGAAAATGAGGAGCAATTTTATTTCTTCAAAGTGCCTATCACTGTGTTAAAAGACTCCTCATAAATTTGTTGAAGCTCCTCTGAATCTGGCTTTGAAAGGTTTGTGAGGCATTCATAAAGAAGATGATTTTCTATGTAAATAAAAGCTGATTTTGATAAATCCTGAAGTCAGGATCTAGTCCAGGCTCCACCCACTATTGAAAAACACCAGCGTGTGAAAAAGAATTATGAAATAATGGGAGAATGGGAGAAAACAAGCAATGTCATACAGGTGGTTACTGGATTAAATATGTAAGAATATAAAATGTCTGTGCTGGACAAGATCAGCGGTTCCCAGCCTTGTAACCTGTCTCTGAATAATGTGTAAAACAGATAAAGATGTGCTAGATACAGCAGACCAGAAGAATAGAGCAAGCCTATGGCGAGGAATTCTAAATGCACATCCATGGCCTACAAGAGCTTGAGGCTGTGGTGGGCTGTCCCTGCCTGGCAGGTAAATCCCCACCCACACTCCCAATCCCTCCCCACAGTGGCACAGGGAAAAATCCAAAGAGCAAAAGCAAGGGAAAAAACTGGGTCAGGCTGTGTAAGTGAAGAATGAAAAAGCAAAAGGGATGCAGAGGTAATCCCTCATCACTTCCCACCAGGAGACGTGATGCCCAGCAGATCCCCAGGCTATTTAGGGAGTACCCTAAGTACAATTCCCACTTCTTTTTGCCCAAGAATGATGTCATGTGGCATGATATATCATTAAAAAATAGCAGGAAAAAAGAAAAATGGGTTGCTTGAGGCCATGCAACCTGTGAATGCCTGGGTCTGTTGACCCCTTTCCATGCTCAGAACTAAACCAAACGTTGTATAACAGGGTGCAGAAATGGGTTTTTTACCTCTTCTCAAATTACTTAAACATCTTTTTCACCACTGAACGAAGGAGCACAAAGGAGCTGGAAAGGCTGTAAAATTACTGACTGCTTTGTGAGTAGAAACTTTATGTTGTGCTACATAATTCAGTTGATTTCCTCGAGTCTGGATAAAGATATTCTATGCAAAATTTTTTGCTCCTTTTTCTAATGATGTCTGGAAACACAGTGTAAGAGTTCCAATTATTGTGACTATATATAAAACCTTTTTGTAAGTATATCTTTGCTGTACTTAGCCAACTAGGTGTAAGGAGAGCTGGGAAAAGGATCCAGCGCATAAATAGGTTTGTCTTCCTCTTCTTGACTTAGCAGGGAGGTAAATTACAGTAGCTAATTAAAAAGAAGCCGTGTTAATGAATTTTCAAGATTTTCCAGAAAAGAAATTAAAATTTTTCCTAATGCTCCCCTGGAAACTTGTGTCAGATAATTTTTCCTTTTTTCCTGCGAGGCTGCTGTTTTGTTATTGTAGGGTCACTAATCAGTTCTTGGTGCTGTTTATTTTTGTTCATAGTGGAGTACTTATAGCAGGAAAAGCAGCAGGAAAAATTGGAAAAATAGGAGGGATAAATATCATTAATATTTCCAACATGTCATTGTTTACCAGTTTTAAAATTATTTTATTTGTGGTTCCCAGATCACAGTGCTTTAGCACCATGAGCTTGACCTATTTATTTCCTCTCATGTTTTGTAGGAGAAATAGCTTCTAGCTGAGAAAAGCTCTTACTGCCCTGGCCAGCAGGCAGCCTTAACAATGTTCATTTGCTGCACCTGATATTTGAAAATTGCAAGCTACAAGGCATACTTAACTGTCAGCACCATTCTCTAATAGTTAGAGGCACAGGCTATTTTTTAAATGTCTCTGTCCAATCTAATTATACTTTATTAAGCCATATATTAATTGATTTAAACAATAAATAACAATAGAAATGAAATTAGGGATTTAATATAAATCCTTAATATCTAGCATAGAGTTGGAAAATTTGTCTCAGTGCTTAAATATAAAATCATATGATTTATCCTTTTAAGCAAATTGCTATTAGTATTGTTTGTTTACAGTTTATGGAGTCCAGATCTCTTCTGCTATTGGGGGCAAATCTCTATGGCATAAATCCACTCTCTTGTTTGGACTCAGGTGTCAAGAAGACATTTAGTGTCCCTGCCATTTATAATTCTGCTGCCTCACAAACAATGATGATAAAGGGCTTGAAATCATGGTCAATTAAAAAACTACCACGTGGTTATTGACTAAAGTTTAATGGTTCAAACACTAAATCATTTACATTCTGGTAGAGTCATATATAATCAAATAATGGTTTTGGTTGCGGGGGGACCTTCAAAGCTCATCTAGTCCAACCTCTCTCCATGGGCAGGGACAACTTTCAAGGCCCTGTCCAACTGGGCCTTGAACATTCCCGAGATGGGGCATCCACAACTTCTCAGGGTAATCTGTTCCAGTGCCTCCCCATCTTCATTGTAAAAAATCTCTCCCTTACATTCCATATAAATTTACCCTCTTTCAGCTTAAAATCATTGCCCTCATTGCCCCTTGTCCTGCCACTGCAGACCTTGGTGAAAAATAACTTTCTGTCCTTCTTACTTATCCAAAGGCTGCTCTAGCTGCTCTAGAGCCTTCTTTTCTCCAGGCTGAATAACTTCAGCTCCCTAAGCATTTGCTCATAAGGTGGGGGTTCCAGTCCTCTGACCATTTTTGTGGCTCTCCTCTGGACCTGCTCCAGCAGATCTGTGTTTGGGGAACTCCAGAGTTCCTTGTGTGGGGAAGTCCAGAGGAGGCCACAATTTTCATTAGGTGGGCAAGGATGTGTCCATATTTCTGGCCTGCAAGCACACATTGCTGGCTTGTGTCCAGTTTTTCATCCACCAGTACTCCCAAGTCCTTCTCCAGTCCCAATCCACCCATTCCCCAGCCTACATTGATATTGAGGGTTGCCCTGTTATGAGCTCTGTGTGGTGCTACAGAAAGGCCCTCATTCCCAGTGGCCTTTTGGCTGGGTGCTGCATTCCCTGTATTTTTGGGCTCAGAAGTTTTTGGAAAATCTGTGTGGAATGATACAGCTTAGGTATAAGTGTCACTGTCACTGGGACTTCAGGCTGATATTTTAGAACTTGAAAGAGAATTCCACTGCCAAGAAATTGAGAGAGAAATGTAGTTACTAGCTGTCTCTCTGTACATTGTGCTAAGATGGTACATTTTTAGGATGTAAAGCAGTGAAAATTTATCTTCTTTGCTTAAAAAGGGCCATCTGCCCATCCTTGTCATTATAAAAGAACACTTTTTTATTTTCTTCTGCAGGGGAATATGAGAATACTAACAAGGATACTGAATTTTATCAGGCTTCTCTTTCTCCCCACCAATAAGAGAATGTCATTGTTATGGTAATACAGTGTGAATGGCAAAGTATGATGACAGAAATCAAGTAGGCATTGGGTGTCTGGATGAGCACCAGGCCCTAAAAGGACTCTGCAGACTGAAGTTACTTGAGTCAAGACTCAACTTGACACATTTTGAGAGGGCACACTTTTTGTTCACTAAATTTTTATTCATGAGCTATCAGAAACAGCTACCTACAAATTCTGCAGATCTTGTCCCAGGCTGTGAATAAAAGTTACTGGGGCCACTCCTGAATGGGAAAATGAATGGAACTCATTGAGCAGCAGATCTCAGGCTAAGACCTTTGAAAATCTCTATAAAAATGAAAGCATTCACCTCAGTCATATCTTCAGGATTTGGCAAACGTCACAAAGAGTGTGCAATTGTCACCACCCAGTCAGCTCCTGAGCAGTGGTCCTGGCCAGCTGTCCCTCTTTTCCGTCCCTCAGGTTATATATGGAGCCATATGGTGTGTGATACCCCTCAGGCCAGCTGGGGTCAGCTGTCCTGCTTCCTGTGTCCCCCAGCCTGCTCCCTGGTCGGGTGGGATGAGAGGCTGAAGGATCCCTGGCCACTACAAAGCAACAACTAGAACACCAGTGTGTTATCAACACTGTTCTCATTCTAAATCCAGCCACAGCACTGCAACAGCTACTGGGAGGATTAACCGTACCCCAGCCAAAAGCAGGACAGTTGATAACACAGCTTTAATTATAATAGCTCTTCCAGCAACCCAAGCTGAGCTGGGAGGCCTGCAACATGTACTCTACCATAAGTTGCTTTCTAGAAGGCTGACAGGTCTAGGATGCAGGTTAAAAGCTCATTCATAACTGATTGAGACTCCTCCAATTAAAAAAAAAACCATAAACATTTGGTTTGGGTGCAGCAGACTCTGTGTTCATCCACTGAAACCTGCTAGCTAATTTGGTATGTTCACTTGTAACATTTAGTTGCCAAGTTGTAGATTCAGCTTGAATGCTAAGGAATGGTAAACCACTCTGAAGTGGGCTAGTTGTGACAAGCAGGCTTACTGTGGTAGCTTTGCTTCATGAATATTTCACTGTTGTTGAATTCAGCAGAGACCAGACTTCTTCCCAGAGTATTTTGAGATACCAAAATAATGTAGTGATCTTGTCTCATTTCCTTCAAGAGTGACAGCATGACATGCTGGAGGTGTGCTGTGTAAAACCCACACTTGTCAAAGAGGTTGTATTACCAATTAAGAAGTTTTGGTTCTGTTCTGCAGATGGCAGTGCTTATCAGCCAACGCTCAAGTAAGACTTGGGTGATCAGCCCCTCCAGGTCAGGGGTCCACAAGGGCTTTCCTGTGGGTGTTGGTGAGTCTGACTAAAAAGTTCCATCAAGTCTTGCCTGACTAGAAGTCACTCACAGGCTCCTTGAGGTTAACCCTGTACCATGGTACCTTCCTAACCTCCATGCTGTGTTTGTTCTTACACTCCCTCTTTACTGAATTTGCAGGGTTGGAGTTTTCACTAAAATGAAGTGCATATTCTTAAATATTTTTTGCTTCCATCTGTGCTGAGGAATCCTTTTAATAAGCCTCCATTTGTTTTTTCATCTTAACCCTTTAAGAATCTAGAAATTTAGTCGTAAACATAAATGTCTTAAAGACTGAAGAACAGATTCAAAAATATGGATTGAAAAAATAATTTTAAAAATCCAGAATAGATTTGCCTGATTCCTGAAGTTTAGATTAAGAACTTTGCAGAGATCATGAAGCAAAGATAGACAAAGGAAGGTTTAGAGTTCTAGTAAGACTTTGAACTTATTGTTCTCACTGAATAGCAACATGCCTTTTCATGTGATGTGATGGGGGTGAGTTTGGGGTTTTTTTCCCAACCTTTAGAGGGCTAAGATGAATAAATAAAAAAACTCCAAGCCAACCAATCAACCAACCAAAAAGCCCACCGCAAAACTTTTAACAGATACCTTTACTGGGAGCAGGAGAAGTGTTCAGGAGATCATTAGGCCAGCAGTCAGATCAAACTTTAAAACACTGCTACTTTACTCTTAAAATGCAGTGTGCCTGTGCAGGCAAAAGCCTGAAAAACTGAACACCCTGCCTGGCATTAGCACCAGGCTTGCTGCTTGAAAGGTGAGAGAAAACTCACGTCATGCTGTAATTTGCAGCAATTCTGAATGGATGCAATCCTTGTTAGCACAGGCACCTGATTGACTATCTGGCATATCACAGTTCCTTTTAATTGATTTTCCAGACCATTTTTGTTTTTTCCCCAGAAGGATGAAACCAAAGCCATCACAAAAATGGACATGACTGAGAGTTGTGCTTTGATGGGTGTGACAAAAATATCTGAGTGGACTGCTCTTAGACATAGCAAATGTGTGTGGCATTTGTTTTCAACCTCTTTCTTCAAAGGAGAGTTTATCATTAATTTCTTTAGAGAATGTCACTCGTCAGTCATTTATCCACCCCATTATTAGTGTGTCCTACTGAAGGGCAGGAAACCATTCCTGGAAGAAGAGAAGCTGGTGTATTCCACAGGCATCAAAAAGAAATTTTGGAGGCAATGACAGAGGTTTTCATTTGCAGCACATCCGAAACAAGGGGAGTAATATCTGTGTGGCAGCATATAGCAAAATTAACCACCCTTTTAACCAATGGCATCCAATTATTTAAATAAAATTCTGTAATTTTTAGTTTTTATTTAACCACTTTATCTCCCGCTCCACCAAGAATTTTCACAGGTTGCTGTAGCATGACACCTACTGGTAGATATAACCCAAATAAATAGATGTAGCTCCTGAATGATGAAAAAAATCTGCCAAGAATGGGATTTTTGTTTCCCATTGAAATGATTACTGATGTATGTCCATTCACATGGGGAGCACAATCACTGCAGCTTGCAAAAGGAGGGGTTGTGTTCAGGCACAGCAGTGTCTGCAAGGGGCAGCTGCAGCCTGGTCAGTGTGGCCCAGGGCAGTGTGGCAACCTTGGCTCCTGTGCCCTGCAGTCCAGACAAGCCACTTCATTTTAGCTTTGGCAGGAGAACTGTGAAGGCAGAGCTGCTGATTTAGCCCAAGGCTTTGAAAGCTCATCACAGACAAGCAGCTTCCACAGTCGTATCCTACAAGGACTGCTGAAGATAAGCCTGAGTTTCTTTCATTTGAGGTAATGTAGCAGTTGATGGCGTTTTCTGAAGACACCAGGGGTGGACTGAAGGTGATCACACGCAGTGATCTACACTGAAGTAGAATCACACTTTCAACCCTTTTATGTGGTTGTCATCATCAGGGGGTTTGTGACTTGCACACTTTCTCGCCTTATATCATCTGTTTCTTCCACACAGAAAACAGATTTGTAGGAACTATAATCAGTACTTGTGGGGTGAAATTAAAATAACATGTTTTACCACATCACTCCATCAAAGGGTGCAGAATTTTCCAAGGTATTTCTAAACCAAGCAGCTTCCTGGCACCTTCACAAAAAGCAGGATCTTTCCTCTCCTCAGTGCTAACTCCACTGGATTGTGACCTTTCCAACTCAGACCCATACCGGTACTCCTATTACCACCTGGAAAGTCACCTGCTTCTCTGGTGTGTCCTGTTTCAATATTGAACAGACTTTCCCTATTTGACAGCACACCAGCAGTGCTCTCACGTCTCAGGATGTGGTTTACCAGTGAGCTATTATCCAACTCAAGCTTTTGAGATCCAGTCTAGGTTTGCTCCTCTAAATAAATTACCACAACAATGTCACTTACCAAATTGTCATCCCTGTTAAGTTCTTCCACTGTGCATAAATCTATTTTCACACTGCACAAAGCAGAATCAAGAAGCCTTTCCATCAGTTTCCAAACTGTATGTCTGGCCAATACTTCATAAATCATTTTATGTCACTCAAATATGAATGAGACCTTAGGTATGTGGATAGAGAAAGAGAGAGAGAGGAGCAAAAGGTAGTAAGGATACCAGCATTTCTTATTTGTTCTTAGCACATAAAAGGAACTTTTTCCCTATTGCAGTTTCCAAAGCAGTAAAACAGATGGCACAGGTTCCTAGTGGAAAAAGTACATTTTGCTTTAACCATTTTTGAAAACTTCATTTGGAGATATCAAAGGTTTTTTTTCACGCAACTATCCTTTTAAAAGCTGCAGTTGTATCTTTGACACATTCAGTTGGATTTCACCTGGAGGAACTTTTTGCATTAGCTAGAAAGGTGTATTTTTGCATTAGCTAGAAAGACTCCTAAGCAGTTATCCCACAGCTTTGTCAGGGGGGAAAGTGCAGATCTGAATTTTTTGGTTAGATCCCTTTTTGCTAGAGCCGCATTGCCTCACTAGTTTGTGCACAAGGAGAAAACAGCCCGACCACTCCTTTACTTGTATTTTCTTTTTGCAAATGAGGCCTTGCTCTTGCATTTTCCTTTAAACAGTAAATTACCTCCCACCTGAGATAAGACAGAAGCAGGAGCCTTCTCATTAGATCAACCTCTCCTGAGACCTGTAGCTGATGTATTTACTGTGCATCACAGACAACAGAGGCTGAAGCAGGAAATTGGTCACCTAAATCTTTGCAGAAAGAGATTGGGGATTTTCCATTAATTCACAGCAGAAAAGGTGATGTCTAAGACATGTTTTTCCTTGAAAAAAAAGCTTAATTGGCTAATTATAGCTGCAACTCCATTTCCACTATCATCTTTTCTCCTGGGTAAAATTTTCTGCCAGCTCACACAAAGTTAGTTAAAAGGCAGTACATCTCAAAGAGCCAGCTTATCAGCTGCTTTGTGGTTATGAGGAATCCTTTCCCAGTACCATCCCCTATAGTAATGCTATTTACAACCTCAAAGGATGGCTTGCAAGTTCAGTGAACTGCCCATTCAACACCATCCACGTCCCCATGCACTGGCATTGCACCCCTCAGCCTTAGCAGAAAAGACAGCTGCCACTTTAGATGTCCTGAATGTCTTCTGAGCATGGTGTGAAGGACCTGTCTGGACTTAGGCATGGAAACAAATCTAGGTATTAAAAATCATGGGGGAGAAAAAAGAAATAGAAGGAAACTAATTCCATTTACACATCTACATGTAACTCTATGTAAACACCACGTAGGCTGCATTTTGATTCATTAATCCTCTCTTTTTCTGTTGGGTTTTTCCCAGGCTTAGTAGCCCAAATCCAACCAATGATGTGCCATTTCTGTAGTCCCCTTTCCCACCCTTTCCCCTGTGTCTGGGGCAAGAGGGAAGGGAGCTTAGGAGGAGGCTCAGTTCTGTGTCCCCAAACTCAGAGCATCCCCACCTGCTTTTGCTAGGTATGTGGAAACTTTGCCCTTAGGGATCCCGGGCTCATGATACAGCAAAGAATTTTTTCACCTCTGTTGAGGCAATGAAAACCTTAAGCCTGTCCTAAACACAGGAAATCTGATGTTTCTTTTCTTCGTGTGCCATTATGTGTGTAAGAGGAAGGAGTGTGGATCAACAGCTGCCTTTAGTCACCGCAGTCAATCGGCTTAGGAATGTAATCATCCAGAAAAAGGAAGGGAGGCTAAACTGCTGTCACTTGCTGCTAATAAAAGTTACAGCATTAAGCAACAGCAGGAGACAGGCCTTTGTTCACTCCAAGTGTCTGTCTCTCTGTGTGCCTTACACTGTGGCAACACTCTACACTGAGAAGGGGCCTTACAATGGAACAAACTTGGAGGAGACATTTCTTCAACGTGCTACTCTGACATTCATTTCCAGTCTCCCTGCTACTTTGCTGAATATTAATGGTCAAATAAATCTTCCCTGTCCTCCACTGTCTAATTCTGTATTGTTAGGCACAATCCAGTGGTTTTGTTTCTTAGATTTTCGGGGGGTTTCTTTTTTAAACAGCAGCTGGTTGGGTTTAGCACAGTAATTACTGTGTGTCATGTATTCAGCTAAATGGCTGCACTACAGGACTAAGCAGACAGGCTGTGAGGCAGCAAGTCCTTACTTCAACAAAAGAGAGCTTTGATAAATACTAATATTGGCCAGGAAAAATATTAAAAAATATTTGCAACCAAGTATGGGCTTAGTTACTTGACAGACACCATATTTTAACCTGCATACCCCTTTGAATATATTATCTCTCTCAGTTTATTTGGGATTGTGCATTTGAGGGCGCGGTTAGCAGAGTTTAATTCTCACACAGTGAGCATTAGGAAGGATGGTGGAGTCCTGTTGACCCAAAGAAGAGATGAATATTAATTCAGACTTCTGCATGCCCAGTGTTGTTAAGGACTGATATGGAAAATACCTTGGAGGAAGAATTGACCTGATGCTCAGATCTTTGTGTGCTTTCTGAGACCATGCCACTATGAACTGCAAGAAGGGCATAAAATCATTTCAGCTCCACAGACACTGAACACTTATCAGGAAGTAATTCCCTGTTTCAATAATTCTAATATTCTGGGATGAAGGAAGAAAACCAAGGCTAAGGCAACCAATCAAGTCATGAAGAAAAGTTCAATATCTAGGTACAAGACATGGAAAACCAAACCTAACATCCTACACAAAACAACAGTCCGGTTGACCTACTGGCTATTGCTAGTTGCTTCTATGAGGAATCCCAAATCTGATGGGTTTTCTATACACCTTACAAACTAGGAAAATATGAAAATGTAGCTATAGCTGTCTATATCATGGAAATTATGATAACACTGAAGCTCTTGAACTGGGAGCAAAAAAGGCTGACTTTCCAATACAAAATGATAAAAAAGGAAGCAGTATTTTAGCCTGTCAGTGGACAAAGTAAGTTTCTGAGACTTTAGTTTAACATTTATGTTTCTTTTTTTCTCTTATAGTATTGTGTAACATCAGCGGTATTTGGAGAGCTTGGGATGACAGTCTGTGAAGACTGATTTAAGTATTTTTCCCTCTGAACCAGCTGCTGTACTCCACTCTGTATACACTGCAGGCATTTAACAAGTGCCTAATGTAAGCCATCATTAAGTGTATTCAAGATGTTGGGACCAACCCCTTGACAGAAAGCTAAGTGTGACATTTTGGATAATGCCAGACACTTAGAGCACACTTTGCTGCCCTTCATGATGAGAAAGTCTTCTCTGTGTGGGTCAGAAACCACAGCATGCCTTGAATGCCCAAAGGGTGATTCAAAAACAGCAACCAAAACTTCTAGTTTGAGTCATTGCTCTCCATTCAGTGCTGACCAGGTTAACACTGCCAGAGGCCGATCCACCAGAGGAAAAAGGCGAGGCACTGTGAGGATGAGCTGCCCCATATCCCAAATCTGGCCTTATTTCCTGCACACCTGCCCAAGGGATAACTACCAGCAGCGGTGTCAGTGGATGAATCTGGTCCTGATGGCTGCATCTGACTCCTAATGGATTCAGGGCAGGTGGAAAATAACACAATAGCCAAGGGCTGACCTGAGTAAAACATCCCCAGTCCCTCACCACAGACCTGTTCAAAGTCTGACCAAAAGTCAGATTTGGCAGGAACCAACTTCTGTAGTTGCTTTGCAAATAGGACTGTAAGTCATTGCCCTACTCCATAAATGTGGACAGCCAGGGGCCTGGGGAGCTCGCCTGCACAGCTCTGGGCTGCACTCCAGGATCTCTCCTTGAACAGGGATGCTCCTCAACATTATTCCTCAAGAATGAGAGATTTCTTGCCACAATGTATTCTCAGTAATTCTCAGATTAATAGGTTACTCATATTTTAAATCTCAGCTAAGCGATATAAAGGATGGATTGTGTCCACATAATGATTTAGTTATAAACCATTGGTTCAGTCTGGGTCTAAGTCTGGATCCAGCTGCACCAAAACTCCCTTCTGAAAAGGAGTTTAGAATAAAAGGGGATATTTTTTGAACCTCATGACTAATGGGAAGCTCTCCCTTGTGGCAGTGTTCGTGGGGGTCCCAGAATGGGAGAAGAGACGAGAATGTTGACTCCATGTTTCAGAAGGCTGATTTATTATTTTATGATATATATTATATTAAAATGATAGTAAAAGAATAGAAGAAAGAATTTCATCAGAAAACTAGCTAAGAATAGAAAAGGAATGATAACAAAGGCTTGTGACTGACCAGACAGTCCGAGCCAGCTGGACTGTGATTAGCCATTAATTACAAACATCCAACATGGGCCAATCAAAGATCCAGGTATTGCATTCCACAGCAGCAGATAATAATTGTTTACATTTTGTTTCTGAGGCCTCTCAGCTTCTCAGGAGAAAAAATCCTAAGGAAAGGATTTTTCATAAAACATGTCTGTGGCACTCCCTGATAGTTTTTTCTGGCCCTGCCCTCCATGCAGTAAATAACCAAGTGTTCTTTGCCAACAAATCTTGTCGAGCCACTGTTGCATTTGCTATCAGATTTTGTGAAATTGCTGGTTTATATCAGCAAAAAAATTGCTGCTTTTTTCTCATGAGTGAAGCGCATCACTGTATCCATAACAGGCACCCACAAATGGAGTTCATCCTGTGAGGGACACAGCAGAGCTGGTGGCCCAGGGAAGGGGTAACAGCATCACAGTTTTCCTTGAGAAGTCTTGAGCTTTGTCACCTGAGCACTACGTTGGTGGTGCCTCGTGGGTAAGGCACTCAAGCCGAGGGGCTCAGCGACAGCCAGAGGTGAGGCATTGTTCTGTGCTGGAGTTTGGCACTTAGCTGAGATCCTGAACTGGAAGTGACAGCCTGAGTCTGCAGAGCCATCCAGGGAAGGAGAGAAGAGCAGCCTTTAAGCCTGACAGTTATGTGCCTCCCCAGTGCAGTAATACCAGAATCATGTCATGGGAAGATTTAAATAGAAAGTGTTCCGTTTAATGGGATTTTGGTCACAGTACTGCGGCTCTCTTTAGCAGCATAAAATGCACATTTGAAGCACTGCCTCTTTGCCATAAACTTCTGGCTCATTTTTCTTTGCTAGTGCTTTAATGGTGGGCAATTTTTTTTCAAAGGGAGGAATGTTCTGCAGCACCATGGATGATTCGATGGCTTAACATATTGCACTGCTGGCTGCTGGAGGCAAAATACTGCCTCTTCAATTTATCTGTGTTATATGCTAATTGATGTAATTGCAAGAAAAAGGAATTAATTATGGACTGTAGAGATAATTTCATTGAAGAAGAACACTACACGAGACAAACAATATGGCATTCCTTCTTCAATTGAAGATTTTTTTCCTCTGGCTTGTATTCCTTTTCTTCAAACCCCTTGTTATTCCACTCTCTTATCGCTATACTGAAGAAGCTCAGGCTTTGTGTGTGAAACCTGAGATAGGGACAACAGAGGAGGTGAAAGAGATGACAGAGCAACTGCCAGAGAAGACAGGGGAAAGGAAGGTTGATGGGAGTGGATGAAGAGTGAGGGTATCTCACTTCAAAGAGCATCCTTTGCTATCATGTGCCCCAGTTCCAAGTGGGAAATAGCACAATTCATGCCCAGTCCCACCTGAGACAAGCATGTTTCTTCCATTCAACAACCTGCTCTCTTTTCTGAGGCAGGCAGAAGCCCCAAGAGTGGATTCTGCTTTCAGCAGTACTGCAGGATTTTGATTAAAAAATTAATTCAAATACACAGTTCTTCTACCACCACCAATACAAATTGGTATGTGTCATGCTTCTTGATGGAGTCCCACCTTGTAGCTAGAGCTCCCTGGGGGCCCTTCCATCCCTCAGGCCAGTCTCCCGTACAGAAATCCCCTCCTTGGGCAAGTCATCATATTCAAAAGAAGAAATAAGTCTACATTACCCTATTCCGCTCCACAGTTCTCATTCAAGAGTGGAACTCTCTTTTCCTGCAGAAAACAGTTCCTTAGACCTGCTTACTTCTCTGTCCCCTCAGTGACCTCAGCCAGTACCTTCTGAAGCCAAGGGCCTCATGATCTCATAGCAGGTCCCCTCTCAACAGCCTCCACAACAACCATCAGCCACTGCCAGCACACTCTTTTTGAAGACCATAAAACCAGTACCTAGTTTTCACTCTGAAAACTTTTCCTGATGCCACCATTATTTCTGCACATCCTGCAAACCTTTGCTACTGAACATGTCTGCCATGAACTAATAGTACATGTTCCAATGGATTAAATGGTGATTTTAGTAGTTGTTACTACATGTTCAATATTTGCTTATAGATGTAACATATTTGAAATTTTTAAATGCAGGAGGAGCAACTAAGTGGGACTGGTATGCAAATAAGTCATAAAATGCAAATGCGATATGTAAATTGTACTATCTTTAGAAAAATTATGGAATTTCCCCATAAATTGTACTTTGCAGAAATGCAGGAGATTGTGGTTAAGGAGGGAGAAAGTAATTCCTGATTCCAAGTGGCCCATGTGGTCTGAAAAGCGCAGCTGCAGCCATAAGCTCCCACCTCAACTTTTCTTTTCCTCTGGTTTTCAACATCTTGTTTTTCCTGCTCCTCATGTCCTGTCTGTCTCACTTTCCCTGCTTTGTCTGAGCCCATGGCCACCAAGGCCCCTGTGAATGATCTCAGCTCACTGCAGTGCACACACAGCACACAGCACACAGCACACAGCCCATCACCCACAGCCCATCACCCACAGCACATCACCCACAGCACATTGCCCACAGCACATTGCCCACAGCACATTGCCCACAGCACATCACTCACAGCACATCACCCATACAACATCACCCACAGCCCACCCGTGGGACAGCTCAGGCTCTGTGTGCTGCTCCATGTGCAGGAGAAGGCATTCAGTCTATACTTTAGTCTGTAGTTCAGCATGGACCTGTGGGGTCCCATTTGACCCCACTTCTGTCTGTGGCTTAAAGATCACCTTATCCTCTTGCAGATCACTTCATCCTCTCAGTGCTTTTTGTTTTGTTCTCCTTTCTACTCCAGGGCAGCAACTCCATTCACTGACCATGTTGTAGCACCTCTGCTGAGCGGGTGAAAAGGCTGTCTCACCTTTCTTGGGAGTTCTGAGCTACCACTTGCTTCCACCCTCCAGATGGGCTGTTCTGTAAAGGTAGAGTTATCCCTTTATAGGCACAGTGGCCAGAAAAAGAAAAAAATACTGTATTTGAGGATATGAAGTTCCTCCTCACATGAAGCTCCTTCTTTGGTTTCTTGGTTCAAATGCCCTGGGAATGTTCCTGGGAGTGTTCAAGGCCAGGTTGGATAGGTCTCTAAGCAAGGTGGTCTGCTGAAAGGTGTCCTTGCCCACAGCAGGGATATTGGAGCTGGATAATTTTTGGGGTCCCTGTCAGCCCCAGCCATTCTATGACCCCATGATGATTGTGCAATGAAGCTTTTTGCATGCTTGTGGTGACCTGCCCTAGGTACTCCTCATCAGCTCCAGGTCCTCAGGTGAAGGCTTGCCTGGAAAAGGGGGTTCCAATAAGCCATGCATGGCTGAGCTGTGTGTTCTTCATGTTGGTCAAGATTTTCCAGCTCTTCTGTGTGCTCAGAAAGCCCCAACAGGTAACATGTGCCATTTCCAGTGGTGATTGCTGAGGCTCTTTGCAGACTCAGTTTTGCATCTCTTGAAATTTTTGAACTCATTTCAGTGGGAGCAGTTTTGACCATCAGAAAATGGATAACTACACTGGGTGTACTTACTGATTCAAACATTCCCTCTCAGCAACATCTAGTTTACCCTCCAACAACTTTCACTCAAGACATCCTTTGTTTACTTTTCCTATTCTACTTTAATCTTCTTCCCCATCGACCTCTGTCATGCTTTGCTTTGATGCAATCATCTACTTCCAGAGTTTTCTGTCCTGTTACCTGTTCCATTTTTGTCTTTTATCTCATGCCAGAAACTGCATTTCTTTGGCCTGTACACAGGAGTTCACCTGACAGCTCTATTTCAGAATGCTACTTTGAACTTTGTTTAAAGATAAAAAGTGAAAGTCATGATAGCTAACAGAATTTACTAACAGAATTTGCTAACAGAATTTACTATGTGGTACCTAATGTAACACACATCTTTTGTCCCTAAAGAAGAGCTACCGGAAATAGACCCCAGCATCCCCCTGAATGGAGACTTTTTATGGGTTAGCATTCTTGATCCATCTTAATTTATGTGTTGGGCAACACATCCTTCAGCTGAAATCCTGCCCAACTCCAATATACAGCAAATGAAGAGATCATGTCTCAGAGAGCAATTATAGGCATGACTTCTCTTGATCAATAATTAAAAAAAATATTTTAAAACTTTTTAAGGTTTTAAATATTCTTTTTTAAACTCTAGAAATCTGAATTTCATGGGAATGTGTAGCCAATCTGCACATAATCCTCTGATGGTCCTGCAAGTGCTACCTTAATCACAAATGGTGCATATTAACAAAGGTCCTCACCAGATGAAAGAGAATGTTAAAGAGTAGTTGAAGCTTGATGGATTTAATACAACCAACTTTGACTCGTTCTCAGATTGAGTCAAACAGCTTCCAGCTATATTTCTGCAAGAGGGGGAAATCCCAGATGACAGATGCTGTGCAGAGCAAAGCCTTCTCTAAAAGAAAAGAATAAATCATTTATGTACAGTATTCACTAAAAACTGCAGGGGGCAAGAGACTGCAGGTTTTCCTTTTAATAAGGAAGAAAAATGCATATATAATAATTGCAGTTGCAAACATACACAGTGCACAGAAACGGAGTCTGGATTAGAGTCATTCACTTCCCCAGGACAGAACGTAGGTAAGTTACTCCTGGGTCACTAATCAACTAATATTATCAGGATTGTCCTGTTACAAAACAAAAGAAATCTATAACATCATCTTTTTAATCTGTGCATTTCTATCATTCAATGAACAGTCCAAAAGGCACAGATTCCTGTCCATGTGCTCACAGTCATTTCACTGAACACAGAAGAGATCACAGAGTGCAAATGGAGTTGGGAACAGGAGTGGTTGGAATGGGTTTGCAGGAAGGGGGTCTCTGTCACTGCTGCTGGACTCATAATTCAGCAAGGTCAGTGATTTTAGCAACTGTTGCTACATCTGCTTTCTGAGTAAGCTTTTTCACTTTTCCTTTTGAAGAAAACCACAATTCTGAACAGCAATCTGTTGACTTTCAAACTTCATAAAGCAAAGCACCCATTTTGTGCTAAAGCACACAGGAAAAATAAACTTTGACGGTCTAATTTATGGCAATAAATTGGAAATGTACTTGTTCCCCCTCCTCTTGTTATGACTGCTATCACTTGTAGGTCTGTAAGCTGCAGGACCTTCTTTCCAGATGGAAAACCTCTGTGCCAGAGCCAGCCCTCCTGTCTGCTCCTCCAGCATCACTCAGGATGGGAGGCAGGGCCTACATCCATACTGCCATTCAGCCATTTCTGCCTGGTCAATGGTCCCTTGAGGGCCATTAGCCTCAGAACTCTGGAGAGGAGCTCTGAGAGACCATTCCTGATCTCTGGCTGCATCATCTCAAAGAAGGCACACCCTGTAACCATTTTCAGCCTCCTTTCCTGAGTTATGCTCTCAGAGGACAACTGCAGCAGAATACCTGGGGGTCTCATACTCTGAAGTAACAGAAGCACAATGCATCTTATGTATTCTCAGAAGTGTATAATAATTGTAAGATATGTTTTTTAATATTTCAAACACATGATTATTTTTTTTTTTCAGTAGTAGCATCTGTTCTTTTCAGAGGGAAATTTGTGACTACTGACACTAATTGCACTGGGCTGGAACTGACAGGACACAGTCTCAAGCTGCATCAAGGGAAATATAGGTTGGATATTAGGAAAAAAACTTTTTTACAGAAAGAGTGATAAAGTTCTGAAATGGGGAGGTGGTGGAGTCACCATCCCTGGATGTGTTTAGAGAAAAGTGGATGCGGCGCTCGATGCCATGTTTTTGTTGAGGTGTTAGGGTTGGACTCAATGATCTTTAAAGTCTCTTCCAACTTAGTAATTCTGTGAATTCTGTGAGTCTCACTTAATGCAGAAGAGGCCATGTCCATGCTTGAGAATCAGCTAAGGGGCTAACCTGCCGTACCACGTTAGTGGAGGCAAGAAAGCCCACCCAAATCCAGGTTCCATGAGGAAAAATGACCTCACACTGAAACATCAGGCTGTGGCTGGCAGGCCTGGTCCCTGTCAGAGCTCCAGAATGTGCACATACCTTCCTTCTGCCATCACCAGCACAGCACTGAGTCACCCCGTGCAAGGACTGGGCCCCATGTATTGAAGAGGGTAAAGTCTGCAGTGGTTGTTGGTGTTTCTCAAACATCCTGGCCTGGCATCTGTTGGAGGCCAGGAAACACAGGCATATCTTATCTCTCCAAGCCCTTGCTGCTGTGGCTGGTGTGCACGTGTTGCTGTCAGCTAAACCCACAAACTGCTTAATGGCAGGTACATAATAGCCCATTAGTTCAGGTCTGCCTGGGATGCTGGCAGGTGTTTACATGAAATTTTGCCCTGCTTGTCACAGCATACAGGACAGCCAGCACCTGGCAACCTCGTAGCCAACAACACATTCTTTAATTGCTCCGAAGGGGTGGCAGCAGCTGATACCAACCTTGTTAAATAAACAACAGGTTCTGCACCTGCCTGAGCAAAACCCTGACCCGTGTCCCAGCCAGCCAGCGGGCACGCAGAGAGCCCTGCCTGCCCCCTGCACAGCAGCCTCAGGGATTAGTCAGAGTGTCTCAGCATTGATTTGTCCTTCAGCAACAGAGGTTTGCCCTGCCCTTGTCTCGGGAGTATTTTACTGAGCCATGAGACATGAAAATCTCCCTAATTAGATTTCTAGTTTATGAGTTTATGGACAATTCTCATCACACGCACACACAGCCCCACAGGCAAACAGGCTCAATGATAATGAAAAAAGTTACTATGGCACAATAGCCAAATGCCTGTGCCTTGTAGAGTGCTTTGGTACAGTACAGAACAATTCTGAGTTATTTCTGAGGCTTTGTACAAAATAGGACTTTTTATTCTCCAAGGAGTGAAAAAAGCCTGTGCAAAAAGCCTGATTTTTGTCAGGTATAGCCATCAAAGAGAAGAGAGCTATGTATCCTGACTTGTGACAGGTGAGCTGGTATTCTCAAAGTTATACATGATTATTTTATCACTCTCTTGTCTGATTTAATTAAATCTTGGCATCTTATTAGGTTCTAGAGTAAATAGTTTGTGCCTGGATCCACAATCTTACCAAACCAGGAGGGATAGTGAAGAGAAGGAATCACCCACCTGATGCAAGGATATTTCCCTCCCCTTTTGCTGGTGAAGAGGATGTGCTCTGAGGGACACCACAGCATCAATCCAGCCTCCAGCCAGGGGCAGGTACCTGAGGAGGCTGCACATGAGGCACAAGTGTGTAAAAAGGGGTAAATGCAGAGAAAAGTCCTTGTAATGGACACATAAGAAAAAAGCCACTGAAAGAGAAAAAGTTATTACAGCAAAGAGAGTGGAATTCCAGTTGCATGCTAGTAAAAAAGCAAGAAAATATGTCACCAGAACTCCCCCAAAAATGTGACAAAGATCAAGATGGTCCCTTTAGGAGCTTTAGGAGGCTTGGTTTGGGGCAGCACTCCGAGAGCAGAGTGCTGTGCTAATTGGGCTCTGTTCTTTTGATCCACAGAGCAAGACTTGTTCCATTTACATGTTTTCTTTAAAATTAAAAGGCAGGAAACACTTAGTGGCATTTCTTACAGTGCAGTTTTAGCACACAGACATACAAAGGACCATCTGTTGGGTCTCTCAGCTACAAGTGAGATGAAAAGGAAAAGGTGAAGCAGGAGCACCACATCTACTTTGTAGTTGTATATTCACCCAGACAGAGGGATATATTAACCATGCTTTGGGAGCATTAAATCCCTGGCAATGACAAGTTATTTACTACTGATAGCTCACAAAAGCAAGTTAGCCCAGCAAATCCCCTTCACACAGTCCTACAGGCCTTCAGGTGTCAATGGTAATCAAGGGACTATTATTGGCATGTGACTGTTTTTTTCCAAAAAATTGTCATCAGCCTGCATTGCAAGCACAGATGATTCTAAATGCAGTAAATGCTGTTAAAGCACAGGACTGAGCCACCAGGGACCACTGCCCCTTCTTGTGCTGTGCCTCTCAGATGCTGCAGGGCTGCAATCACTGCCCAAGAGCACTCCTGTGTTTTTAACAGGTCCCCTGCTCGTGCCACACACAAGTGGCAGAGGTGATTTCATTGAGCAGCAGCGCAGGTTTTGGCTTAAGCAGCTCTCAGGGAACACTGTTGAAATGCTTTGTCTGTTTGTGGGATCATGTTGCCTTCTAGTGGCTGGCCCCAGCTTCCTACTGCAGAAAGGTTTTGGGATACTCTTCCACAAATATATCAGGAGTGCAGGATATTTTCTAAATTCCTTCCAGGAGAGAAACAACTGTCAGACATGAGTCATGCTCTGTATTTCTTTGGAGGCACAAAAAAGGGTTATCAAGACAACTTTTCTTTTTGACACACATTACTGTTGGAGTGTCTTCTAGGATAAATTTTAGTGAGTTTTAAACTCTCCACAACCTGTAGCAAGGCAAAACAATGGAAATGTATCAATTAATGGTGGTGGATAGGCTTGTCTCTCCTGCACAATGCCAGAGAAAGAAGTAAATTAAAAAAAAAAAAAAAAAAAGAAAGGTGAAGTAATTTCATTCAAAATACTGCTGGCACAACAATCACAAAAACTAGAGCTGAAGGAGAACTCAGGAACAAGTTTTGCTGATTGGACTCTGAGAAGCAGGATGGTCTCCATCCTAGCAAGTGGGGAAAAACCAGTCACTGCTGAAAAGCATACATTTGTTGGGGAAATACTTTAGTCAGCAGATTGAGAAAAACAGAAAGCAGGAGAGAAAGAGAAATGACAGTTGGATGGAGTGGTCTCCCTCCCAGATTTATTACAGGAAGAATTCACCAGTGATGCAGTTAATCAAAGGTCTTTTTATGTCTTCCACAATCTGCCTGAAAGACCAATTTCATCTGAAGCAGTTGCACTTGAAAAGCAATGGCTGCTTCAACAAAATACTCCCAATGGGCTTGATATCTTGGCCCATGTTACTTGCAGGATTGTCAGCAGGGCTGGATCCTAAAATACTTATCTAGAAAGGCAAGAAAAGTCGTTAAAAGAAAAAGAATTTAAAATGACAGTAGGAAACCAGTGACTAAGCTGCATCACTAAAAGAGACGTAAAAATGGCCAAAACTGTGAATTATTTGAAGAAATGCAAATATAGAAGACAATTTTTTCCAGACCAAGGCTGGTGGGGGAGTGAAATTGGGGGTTGGACACAAAGAACAGACAGAGAGGAAACAGAATTACAGCTGAAAATTAGAAGAAGAAGCCAAATCATTGGGGGAACAAAGACTGGATTGTCAGCTCACAAGGTGAAAGAAAATGTGACAGCAAGTAAAATGCAAGGGGTCTGCTACAAGAGACCTGAAAAAAATTAAAGCAAAATGCCAAGAAACTGGAAGGAAAACCTTTCAGTTGCACAGATTACAAAGAGCTCAAGGGCAGCTATGTGGGTCTGGAGAGGAACCCAGTCATTGGTGGTGTGCACATTTTTTTATGATTCAACACCCCAATGCCTCCCTCCTTCTTCAACATAAGAAGGTTTTACTACCTCAGGAGAAGTGAGATCCTTGGTTTTGAGGACTACTGAGTAACATAGCTAATGAAATAAATGCTTCAATCAAAATGGGATGTCTGCTCTCCAAGAATTTCACACATGTACAGAAGAATGTGATGCAAGAAGTCAGATTAGACTGTTGCACCCCTCCTCTTGGCTCCCTAATCCATGAATATTCTTGCAACACATGGCTGTGTCATCCCCACCTGTTCTCCAAAACCCTTCCCATGCACACATTGCATGCATGGGGGAAAAAGCAACGCATCCGTGAGCGGCAACTGTCTTACCACAATCTGCACGAGGTAAACATGACAGAGATGAGTGAAACACATGACTGTACCAAGCAAAATCCAAGTCTGTTTCTTCTATTCAGAGTTCCAACTGCTGACTCTTGGGGAGCTGCCAGTTTGAAGAAGGCAGCTCATATTCCTTGAATATCCAAGCAGTGGGACTGGTGGAAATACAGGTTTTAGACAACTGTAACTCAATATCCTGCAAAGTATAGGAGCAGTATATGTATTAATTGGTATACAATGGCATGCTTCTTATCTTTTTTAAGTCAAATGATTAAAAATAAAATGTGCCTTGTGACTGTGGCTTGGTAAGATTGAATGGCTTACTATGGTTCTTTTCCCAAACATGCTGCCATCCAAGTAAGTTTTGTGTAGAATATTCCTTCCAGTTGGGTCAGCAACAGAATTGATGCATACAAGTCTGCATTTAAGCTATCAATTGACATTTTCTTTTTTATCAAAGGCCATCAGCTATCCTTTTTCTATCTTGTTAGATTCTTGGGTGACACCACTCTGCACAAGAAATGCTGAATGATTTGAAGCACACAAATAGAGCCTTCCAAATTATCGCCTGCAAACTCATGTCACAAAAAGAAAGAAAAGGAGAAGAACAAGGAGAAGATGTAGGAGAAGGTGAAGGAGAAGGAAGAGAAGATTGGATGTTAAAAAAATTTTTACTAGCAACTTGCTTGTTGATTTGGTGCTTTGAGAAGGTCATGGCTTAAAATTTAGCACTGTTTTCTAACGAAATGTCATCTAATGTCATCATTTATAGGGATGCCTCTTGGAAAGAGAAAATACCACAGACTACTGTAATAATTGTGGGCTATCTAATGAGATGATCCTGGGTGTGATATGGACCAACTGCATAAAGCCCATAGGAAATTATTTTGTTGCAACAGTCAGCACCTCGAATATGGGATCACTCCAGATTATTTGTTTTTACATGCAGATAAAGAGCTTGGTTGTGGTAAGCAAAGAAATGTATTTGATACAGGGTAACTGATCACTGTAATGGTCTTCCACTAACTGGAATACTACCTCACTCTAAACCAGATTTACCCCTATACTACCCAGCTTGAAAATCAGTAGTTCCTTTTTCCTCAAGAAAGATATATAACTCAACATTCAATAATTTTTTATAAGCCTGATAAAGTAAAGGCATATTTGATAATTCTGCAATAAGATCATTCCAGAAAGACACAGCATACAGGAAATGAATGGCATTGATGAGATTGATTGAAAGTAGAAAAAAATGGAGTTCATATTTTAAATAAAAAATAATTTGGATTCAGATTGATGAAATAGTGCCAAAAAAGAATTCAAACTTTTTTTCAACATTTTTCAGGTTCATCATAGCACATTGATTAAACCCCACAATGCCTGTTCCTTAATCTTCCAGAGAGGATTAATAAGCAACATAAGCAGTGTGGAACAATATGAGTGCTCATGTCTATGAATTTAGATATTCACACCACCATTCTGTATTTCTAACTTCATTTATTTATTTATAAGAGACAAAAATAAAGACTGGTAGCCCTTATGTCAGCATCCCCAGCTAAGCCTCACAGAGGCAAGGTTCTATCCCCTTGTGGATGGACACAAAACCTTTTTATTCCCAAGGAGGTAGTTCTGATTTTCCAGTGTAAACTGTGCTAGAGCCACTTGTAGCTTAGTGTGTATATAACACTTCATTATTATTCTTCCTGTATTGCCACCAAGACAAAAAAAAAATGGTCTCCTGGTAACCTGTGCCTGGAACCATATTAGCCTCTCCATTTGCAAGAAATGGGAAGTTCATCTCATGACCGTAAAATATCATTCCAGGTTCCGAAGAGGTGACAGCATATGGATGACTGATCTCATATGAAGAACCCTAAAATATAAACCACAGAGCTTTTCTAAGAGGAATCCCATTCTAAACAGGAAGAGTTGATTCATCTGTTTGCTTCATTTTAACTTTATTACCCATTCTCAAACTGAAGTGCTAAAAGAGTATCATGTTTCTAAAATCATGAGGAACTGAGTTATGCCTGCATGGCATTTTGTGTACTGCCATTATCATATTCTGCCCACACTTGGAGTTAGCTAGAAAAAAGAGAGCTCTGAATGAAAGCTAGACAGCCATGCCTGCCTAAAGCTGGGCCCAAGCTAATAAGTCTTGTTGAAAACCAATTTTTTGTTGCTGTTGCCGTGCGTTGTTGACTCATTAGTAAGGCTATGTAGCTTCAATAAAGCTGTAGCTGTCACCAGTGAAGTAAGCTCACATCTGCTCAGGGCATGTATAGACATATTTACAGACTATTAACAAAATAAGAGAAGAGAAACAGAGGATTTTTAAATTACAAACAATAGACTTGGTGCCTGTGCTGCAGTCATGCGCAGCACACCAGTCAGCACAGTCAGTCTGTTGTTAGTCAGGATCTACTAATCCTTCTATGTCACATCTCAGGGACCATATCACAGCTCCCAGAGTCACAGCTCTGTCCCTGTTCTGCTCCTGAGACAGCCCAGATGGTCCCCCTGGCTGCTGCAGAGGCTATGTTACAAAGCCAACAATTGGCTTATGATTAATCTTAATTTTCCCTTACTAGTCATTGGTTTGGTCTCTTCTACAAATATTGCCATTAGAACGATGTAAATGCTTAGTAATCCTGATTTACAATAATGGCATATTATCCATTCCTAATTGCTATTCAATCCTAATTGTCTCCTTGAAACACGTACCTGATTAGATCAAGATTTAAAGACAAGAATCAGAGCAAGTGCTTAGGACCTCAGACCACTGAGGACAGGCAGGAGAAGGTCAGTCTGTCAAATTTGGAGGACGTAGCAGTGCAAGGCAGTAGAGTATAGCTAGAAAAGAGGCCCCACTGTGCTTCCGTGTGGAAACTCCATCGCTGTAACACCAGCTCTGCATCTGATGTTAAAAAAATTCTCTCTGGAGTGTGAGACACCACATGTCAGAAGTGTACTGTGAAACATATGTTCATGTTTTCCCTTTAAGACAGAGTATTTCACATTTCTTCTTTTATGTATACTTTAGATTACAGATGAATCTATTGTACCAAAATATGGGCAACTGCTTTCCAACATGGGAGACTGCCTTCCATGTTCAGCCTCCATGATTTTGACTGTAAAGCATTTCAGCAGACTCTTGTACATTGATATTCATTACCTGTATGGCTTGATAACAGAAACATAAACAGGCCAGTCAATAATATCAGCTCACATTGACCAGCTATTCCTACCCTGAAATAGGAATGCCAAGCTTCCATTGATTCACATTCTTGCATTGTGTAAATATAATTTAAAATTAGTACAAGAAGGAGCACATACTGTTATTACCACGTGGAGTAACCTGGGGATGCACTGCAGCACAAAGCTGGTGTTTGAGACAGAGCTAGTCAATAAAATGCAAGGTATAAATTGCCACTGAATATGCCATGAACTCCAAATGTTGCTGGCTGTGGCAAAGCTGTATTCCAGTCCTGTGCTACCACCAGTAGCTCCCTGCAAGCTCCAGGTGAGGCAGAGAGAGTACAAAACATGTCTGACCAAGCTGGGTACCAAAATACCTCCCTCTTTACTCTACAGAGCACTAAAGAAACAGAATCCCACCTTGTACAACCGATTAAAACTCAAAACTTAATTCACGTGACATGGTCCAAATATTTCACAGAATCGTAGATTATCTCAAGTTAAAAAAGCCCTATGAGGAGCACTAACTCCCTTCTCCAAGCAGGACCAACTAGAACTAAAGCATATGGCCAAGAGCATCACTGGCATCCTCCTTGAACTCTGACAGGCTAGGTGCCATGATCTCTTCCCTTGAGGGCCTGTTCCAGTCACTGATCACCCTCTTAGTGAAAAAACTTTATCTAAAGTCTAACCTGAACTTCTCCACAGGCATTTTCCATTTCCTTGTGTCCTACTGCTGGTCACCAGAGAGCAGCTCAGCGCCTCTGCCTCTTGGAGAAGGACCTCTGTCCTCCTTGGAGAAGTTGTAGATTATGAGGAGGCCACCCTTCAGCCTTCTCTTCTCCAAGTGAAAAAAAACCAAGTAGCATCAGCTCCTGGTATTATATCTTTAGGAGGGCATTCTTCACAGAAAGAGTGCTTGGGCATTGGGATGGGCTGCCCAGGGACACAGTGGAGTCACCATCCCAGGAGGTGTTTAAGAAAAGACTGGACGTGGCACTTTGTGCCATGGTCTAGTTAACAAGGTGGTGTTTTTTCCTATGTTGGACTCAGAGATCTCAGGGTTTTTTCTAACCTAGTTGATTCTGTGGTTCTGTCTTATCCTCGAGACATTTTGCCATCTTGGTCACCCTTCTCTGGACATGCTCTAACAACTTTATTTTATATTGTGGCTCCTGACAATGCACACAGCACTTGAGGTGAAGCAGTTCCAGGGCAGAGCAGAGCAGGACAATCCCCTCCCTTGCCTGGCTGGCCATGCTGTGCCTGATGCCCCCAGAACAGGGTTGGCCCTCCTGGCTGCCAGGGCACTGCTGACTCACATTCAGCTTGCCATGGACCAGGAAGCCCAGGTCCCTTTTCACTGTGCTGCTCTTCAACTTCTTGCTCCCCAGTCTGTAGGTGCAACCTCGTCCCAGTCGGACAATCCAGCACTTGCTCCTGTTAAATTCCATGCAGTTGGTGACTGCCCAGCTCTTGAGTCTATCCAGATCTCTTTGCATGGCCTCTATAGCACAGTTCCTCCTAATTTAGTAGCGTCAGCAAACTTAATGTACATGGGATTCTTTCACCCAGATCATTTATAAAAGCACTAAAGAGGGCCCTGAGATGGAGCCTGGGGGAATGCCACTATTGACTGGCCACCAGTGTGAAGTGACTTCATACACTATAATCCCTTGTGCCCTACCTGTAAGCCAGTTCTCACCAGCTGCATGATGTGTTTATCCAGCTGTGTGCCAGACAGATTACCCAGAAGGATACTGTGAGAGGCAGCATCAAAAGCTTTGCTGAAACCGCAAGCCCCCACATCTCCCCTTGGTCAATTAGATGGGTGACCTTGTCATAAAGGGGAATTAAGTTTGTTAAGCAGGACTGTGCCCTTGTGTATCTGTGCTGGCCATGACTGAGGACCATTTTATCTCTCAAGTGTTTTTCAGTCACTCCCAGAATAACCTTTTCCATAATATTACTCATCACTGAAGTGAGATGGACAGGCCTGTATTATTAAATAGGAGTAATCTCCTTACTCTTCTTGAAAACTGGGGCAACATTAGCCAGCTTCCAGACAAATGAGACTTCTCCAGACTCCTGAGACTGCTGAGAAATAATGGAGAGATGACATTGGCCATCTCTTTCACTACCGTGGGATGAAGACCCCACTCACCCTCACTTTCAGGAGCACTGACAAGACTTTTCAGCTATTTTCTGACCTGGATTTGCTTGCTTCTTAACAAAATAAACCCATTAAAAAAACCCCAAACCCCAAAGCAAACTGTTCAGCACAAACACTACCATTACAATGACAGCCTAAATGAAAAAAACTAAATAAATATAAAACCCCAACGAAAAAATAAACCCCCAAGAACTAAGTAGTTTGTTTAGGAAAAAAAAATTTAAAAAAAAAGAAGAAAAAAGGGTTCTTAGGCAGAAGAGAAAAAGGCACTCCAGCTGTCTGCTTGCCAAGTCAGGACTGGACCCTGGTCCTGCAGCTCTGCAGTTCCACAAACAAGTTTCACTGACCCTCTCTGTTGGTGATGAGGAGGACCATATTTTATCCACCAGCACCCTGATGCTGTAAGACCTCTGTGCCCTACATTCTTATCTATTGAGGGCTCATCATCTAATGTTTTCCAGGAAAAAAAAAAAGCAGCTCACTGATGAGAAGAAAAAGATAGCACAGAGCAGCTGCAGCTGTAATTGGCTGAAGGGCTAACAAATGACCTAATATTCTCCTAGCTAGGATTTATCCAGCTGCTCACTGTTCTGATTAAATAGGACTAATCCATCAGGCAAATATTGCTTTGTTGGTTCAAGAAATAAACTTACCTATTTCTTAATTTTTCTTTAATTTTATTATTAGAAGATAGAGTGCCACTTCTCTAATCTAATGTTTGTTCTAAATTATTCATGGATAATTTTGTAAATTAACATATAAACCTACTCCCGTAGAGGTCTCTTATGAAGCTGCTATTCCTGATCTTTATTTAAAATTGTGAATTAAAACAAAGTATAGGATGAACTAGTAAAATTCACTGACTTTTCTATCAGAGAATGTATTTCACACAAGTTGCAGGCCTTTTCCCAGTATTTGATCTCTGAAATAGGAAGCTAACAGTTGTAAGTAGAATTTGATTGATTGCTATATATACTTATAATTTTCCCATTTCTGAAAAATGCTCCTCATTCCAAGATAAATATGCCCAATTAAATTGTAATCAATATAATTTTTGAAGTTGCTCCATCCCCATCATGAGAAATAACACAGAAGTAATGTTAAAAATAATTGAACTTTTGACAGTCCTCACCGTATTTCAGTTTCTCTCTCCTGGTTCAGGGTCTCAACATCCTGCCCTTGAGCCCTTTCCCCTGAACACCTCACTGTGAGCCCACCAGCCACACACCACTACCCATGGGTATTCTGCTAGAAAGTGTAATAGAGCACTTTGCAACTCATCACCATCTTTTGTCTTCCTCATACTGAGGAGAATAATGATGCAAAGGCCCAAGTGTGGTGCTATGAAAGGAACTAAAGCCTGTGGTACCAGATAATGTACTACAGGATATTACACATTTGTTTCAGCTAACATTATTGGTCTAGTGCTAGTAAGTCTCACTTGATCTGCCAAGTCCTGCCAGGAGAACACATGTTAAAAATATTAATAAAAAAGGGGAAAGAAAAAGGGAGAAAGCCGGAAAACAGAAGTGTATGGGAGCTTCCACTTGGAGCAGAGTGTTGTTATGCACACACTTAATGAGCAGAATGTTCCTTTTCCAGTGACATTTGCAAAAGCCAATTTCCAGCACCGTGTGTCTTTTTGAAAGACACTGAAATACGCCACAAATCTTCCCTATCAAGGCATTCAAGAGCTTAGGATGGATAAAAACAAACAAATATATTCACTGTGTCAGCACTTTCTTTCCTCCATTGCACAAGTGACCTCCATCAATATCATGTTTCACTTCTGTTCCATATGGCTGAGCTCGTGTTTCCCGATCTTACTCCCCGTCAGGGCAGAGATAGGTATGGCTTCAGTTCTGGGATATTTGCTATGGAAACCAGGAAAGATATTGGAAATGCTGGAAGATTTTTCAGATGCATCTGCTGGAACGGATGAAGAAAGAAATAAAAGACTAGATAGTTTATGGATGGAAGTTCCAACTTCCAAGTCTCTCTCTTCCTTTAAAATACACTATGTAGTTTATTTACCAGATAAAGGGAACAGCAATCAAAGCTGCAACGTGACTAATATTTCACCAGATGGCAATATCAGGTGAAATATCAGGACTTTACCAGGTCCAGTGGGCAGATAAAAGATTAGGTTTTGGTGGGGCACTGGATCTGACTGATAAGGTGCATGTTTTGGAAATAGCATTGCTCACTATTTTGCTCTGTTCAAATTGAAAATCACAAATGTATTTCAAACTCATTGTAACTGTAGAGTCAGACTCCATGATCCTGCTGGGCACCTGCCAATTCATCATAGTTCATGCAAATAATCAAAAGAATCAAAAGAAAGAGTATAAAAATGATTACTCTCAATTTCAATTCATATTCTTGTTTAATGAATCAAGAGTGTGCATAATGGAAAAAGACTCTGCGACCTTGCTTGCTCTGATTTCACATCTGCTCAGAAATAAAGGCAAACTAGAGAAGATAACATGAACTAAAGGTGCCACGCATGTTAAGTGCAAGTCTACTGAAAGAGCTGTGTGTGGATACAGTTCTTCAGCAAGAAACTGAGACTCAGGCAACCTACTGTCTCGCCTGAGGGACCCAATCACCAGCCACAGGTTCCTTTCAACATTTCTGACATTTGGTCCTTAACTCTCTCTGACATCTGGGAGGCCCCTGGGACTTAGCCCTCCTGGCAGAACAGGAGGCAGCCGTTTCAGGGAATGGGTTTCTCCTGAGTACAGCAATCATTTTCTTGTGCTGAAATTGTTGATTTTAGCTTGCTGCTAAGATCATTCCCCACTTTCTATCTTCATCTTGAAGCTTATGTGAAAGCTGTGTTCAGTATAAGGCTCTGAGAAGCTGATCTAAAAAGAAATGTCAAGGCTTTTACAGTTATAAGAAACAGAGCCTTATAAAATTGTGATCATTAAGACTCCTCAATCAAATAAAGCAAGAAAGAAAATTATTTCTAAAGGTTTTAGTAAACCTTTAGAAATTTTGCCATCCTGGGTGACTAAGTACTGCAATAAAATGCCAAGTAGAGACTAATATATACTTACATCCTCCTGATTTCCTGGTTTCAATAAATCCAATATAATGAAATTGACAGATGCTACTTTATCTACTCAAGTGATTCATGAGGGGCCTGGAACTGCAATGCTGCAACATGATATGACATTTCTGCTAGGGTTTGGGTTTTTTTAAATAGAAAGAAATGACTGGCCAAAGACTGGTGATAGGCTTGTGATTTGCCTAGCACAAAATGACAAGCTTGTCACCCTTGCCTACAGAGGTAAGAGAATTACTAAACTTGGCTACTATTTACCTATATATTGCCTACCAAGACTGTTATTTTGAAATTGCTGAGGAGAAAGTAAAATAAATAAAGGAAACAGTTGAAATTTAAAGCTAAATTAGATATTTTTCATGTTGCCTGTTAAAATTATGTTAATTGGTATGCATTTTTAATGACAACATTAGCAGCAAGTAATAAAAAGTCAGCAGGATCTACACACGGATAAATAACAACACGCTAATGATAATTACATAAACCCTCTGTATAGTGACATGTGGGTCAGGAATTGAATTCGCACTCTCAAATTGAATCATCTATCAGGTCCCCACATCATCAGTAACAAATGTCACCAGTAGGGTTCATTTTCCTGTGTTTAGACTGCTCTCGTGGTTTTTGCTGCAATCCAGTAACAGATTATGTTTCAAGGCGAAACCTTGACACCTAATGGTACTCAATAGGAGTGTTGATTGCAAAGGAGTAGCAAAAAGATTGCAAAAGCAGCTTTTAAGTTTTGAAAAAGAGCCTATTTCAGACACTCAGAGAACCTAATTTCTACTTTATTTTTTAGGCATTTAAAAGGGCTTTTCCGATAAGAAAAGGACTGACTTAAGTGTGTTTACAGCTACATACTGACATAACTGCCTTGTTGAAGTGGGATCTTTTTTAAGTGCATGGCTTTATCAGTGAAGTTTTATAGACTGAGCAAAGAGTTCCTGAATTACTGAAATCAGGCCAAATAGGAAATGATTGAAGGCAAATGGAAATGTTCCCTCTAGTTTCAGAAAAAATACACATTTTTACATTCCTTTTTTTTCTTGACATAATGGAATATGCTTTCTTGTCATTACAGAACAGGATGACAAAGTAGCTGAAAACAATTCTCATAAGATCAGAAGAACATGGTACTTCCAAACATGACTTTATTCTGTGCTAACAGGAAATATTAGGCAGAATAAGTCACAAATCATGAGCTGTTTTGGAGCCTGAAAACGACATCTGCTCAGCCTTGCTTTAGGCACGGGTTGGACCATGTTTTGATGGTAAAGCCTGAGGTACACTGACCTATGAAAAAGAAAAGCTTAGCTGCTGTGCTGAGCACAACAGGCAGCGTTTGGGGAGCCTGGGAGAAGGTCAGGGGCTGCCCTGGGCAGGAAACAGGTAGGTCCAGCCAGCTCTGAAACTGGTGCGAGCATCTCATAGCCTGCAAGTCTTCATTGTTGAAGGAGACGTGGTACTTCTGCTCCAATGCACTTTGGAAAAGGAGAAAAGGCAACCAGAGAGGTCAGAGGGCACATGGGGAGGGGATTTTGGGCAGGTACGGGAAGGAGCCACAGGGAAGGAGAGATTTTGGGGCACAGAGGTGAGACATTGCACGTCAGAGTGGGGACAGCTCAAGGGTCTGCAGCTGGGGCACCCCTGAGGGACTGTGCCCATGGAGCAGGGGGGAAATGAGCAAGGAATAGCAGAAAGAAACCATTAAGTGCAGGACTTGCTCATGCAACCATGGAATGAATAAGGAGGGGCTTAGGGTAATCCACAGCAAACCCAAGGCAGGTGTTGCTAGAAAGAGAAGTAGAGATGCTTGCCTTAAGCCTGGGAAACAGGAAGGAAAGAGTTACTTTCTCATTTATGACACCCCTCACCAAATACCTCAATCAGAAGATGGTGCTTATTGACTTTAAATCAAGTAAAATTTCCCCCATTTGAGACTGTTTCACCTATGACACCTGTTTTCAGTTGTAATGGTTGAAATAGATGAGACCTAGTGAAATGTCTGACTTATAAACACACAATGGATGATGGAGAATTGGCCACAACTCTTGATGCTTCAGGACCTCTTTACAGAGATTTATCCATTTCCTCTCATTGTTAAAAACATAACTTTAAATTGCTCAGTTTAGCTTCTAGCCAATATATTTTTTACACCTTCAGCAAATAGTTATCTATTAAAAAATCCATGTTCAGGTCATTTCTTTACCTATCTTCAGTATTTAGATACTATGAACCTTCAAAGTCTTTTATCTCCAGCCCTTTGCATGTAATTTTACAGCTATTTGGCGAATTCTTACCAAGTTTTCAAAGTTATTAATTAGCTTTGGACACCTGAATTGGTGGGGTTTAGTGGTAGTTGCAAAAAAGTGGAAGAAAGAGTTAATACCATCTCTACATTCCAATTTAAATCAAACTGGGATTGTCTATTGCCAAAAGAAAGAAAATAAAAAGACTAATTTTTTTCACTCAATCTATTAAATTTGGTGATTATCCATGTAAGAGTAAGAAATTTTTAACTCAGCCTGTGTTTTTGTGAATTTTAACTTGGACTGATATTTACTGTGTTAATTCAATAAGCTGTTGCTCAGTTTTCATGAGAAAAATATGAATTTCTGCTCATATTGCAGGCACAAAGACAGTGGTGAAACATGCTTTTGTGAAAGTCAAATTACATTTTCTAAAGTACAGTATAGCTCTTAGGAAGACTAAAATAAAGATAAGGTTAATTACATATTGAAGTGTAATTTGCATTTAAATTTAAATAATGGGGATGTACATTTAGTCATAAGTTTCAAACAAAAGGGAAAGAATTAGCATTTTCTTCCCGGAATAATCTGTCTACTTTTATTTTTAATTAAACTAGCTATATCAGGTATGTATAGATCATGAAAATAATGAGAAATAATGCATAAATCTAATAATCTAATAGAATATTTCTCCTTTTGGATATTTCTTAATGGGGTCAGAACTCCAGCTTGTGATTTTGAGAAGGTTTTTTTATCCTAAAATCCCAAATCCAAATCCTGTAACAGACTTGAGAAGCCAGAGTTACATTCCTTAGCACAGGCTACAGAATCATGGGTGATTAGCCCAACAAAATGTTGCTTTATGCATGCTCCCCTCCACTTAAATAACTTCCCTGAATCCAGTTACCCATCCCAAAGCAATGACAAGGGATTAAAAAGAGGAAGAAATTATTGCACACACTTGAAATCCTATACAAACACTTCTAAAAATTTTTTTAAACAAGTATGATTCAGGATTACTTCTCTTGAATATAGTATACAATGTGTTCAAAAGGATGATTTTTACTGGAAATGTCATCTGGGCTCTACCCGTATTTACCTCTGCAGCATACCAAGCACACCTTGGAATTCTGCTCACCAAATGTCTTCATTTGGTGTTTTGGGAACCAGTAATTTAGTTGTAAATCCTGCTCATCAAGATTGATAGATCAGTTAATACTCATGACAGGAACTCCATTGCCTTGTATAACCTGAATAACAGAGTCCTGAGGAAAGCCAGAGATGGTATGAACAGGATGGTAACCAATAGAACCTTCCTTTTTCTTTCCTCACTGAATGTTCCTTCAGCAGAAATTGGTTGGGATCATCCTTTCACACAGCTCACATGAGCCAAGATCAAGATGAATTATGCTGGGATGTTTGAGACTCCATAAACAGTTTTTGTGGGTTTTTTCCCCCTGTTTTGTAATTGGCAAACAAACAGAAGAAGGATATTTGAAAGCTAAATAGTGAAAAATAGGAAAAAAACAATAATGAATAATAGCTAATAATATTTCTATTTATAAATAATAACTAATAATTATGAGACTAATAATATTTTCTTTATCATAATAAAGTTTTAGTTGACTGTTAGAAGGAAATTTCCCCCCATCTTTCTATGCGTTTTTCCACATGACAGCTCTGATACACAAAATTGCAGCAACAGTCGGTATGTGGTTTTTACACACTGCCTTATCTTGAGGACTTACATTCACAGACCAAAACAGGGCAAAAAGTCCAAAATAAAGATAAGAGAGAGGGGGAGTCCTTCTGTTAGAAAGATGAAATTGAAAAGAAAAGATAATGTTTAAAGGTAACATTTATTCCCAAAGAGAGGAGGTCCTCATTCATTCGTGCAGGCCTTCTGCTGCTGGCTTGCTTGATTATGTTTTTGTAGGGACTGGCTATTCTTGAGTAAGGATAAGTCATCCTTGAAAACCAGCCAGTTCTTCTGGGCCTTGTTTTCTCCAAAGCTGTATCCCATGAGGTTCTCTCAAGCAGAGCCTTGGACTTGTGGACGTATTAAAGAATCTCCCTCCATCCCTCCATCCAGCTGTGTCTCCGTTATCTTTCACAGAGAAGCATCACTGAGAAATGAGGACTTGTCTCAAAGGCTCGTCTCAATGTTAGCAGCCAACAAGTGTTGAATAAGTAATTAATTCCTTCCAAGGAATTAAAAAAATCAGAGCAAAGGCAGCAGATGCAGGAGACGCCACACCGCTGGACAAGTCAGAGCGGTAAAATGAGAAGGAAAGGAAATGTATGGAAGAGATACAACCAGAGGGTTAGAAGAGGAGCTGGAGAAAGGTTACATTTCTGAGGCAGAGGAGAGATCATGAAAAGCTGAGAGCACTGATATTGTGGGTGTTCTTGCCTGAGGAAAAATACAACACTGAGTCTTTGCAAAAGACAATGAAAATTCCAAAATGTCTTGTAAATACTAGAGAAAGGAATTTCTTGCCTCTATTAGAGATCTGAATTTTTCTTTCTGCCTTCTGTGAAGTAAATTCTGGCTTTCAGAAGTACAGCTGACTAACACAGCATGTTTAAAGAAAAGAAAAAAAAAAACAGATTATACTGAAATAGAGTTGAGGTGATAGATGTGTAATGCTGAGCCCAACAGTATAAGTGAGCTACGTCTGTATTTTCATTTTGGGAACATAAGCTTGTTAAGCTGCTGAATGAGAAAAAACTGAGAAACACAACAGTGAGGAGATCATGAGTGAAATCTGCAACTATGTTAATCTTACACTCAACAGCTTTTCACCAAAGCACAGCAACAAACAATAGAAGAAAGAATAAGATCAAAAGTTAAAACAATTCTTTGCACAGACTCAGCCCCACTCTTAGGGTTACCATGTTAGTGCCTGAAATTTTCAGGCTAAAATTGTGTTTCTAGTGCAGCAACTCTGATATGCCCACATTCCCTGATGGCTGAGGTATGCCTGTAAAAGTGTTACATCTCAGACTCTTTGTCTGATTGTGCTTTTCATGTGAGCAGCTCACACACAGGAAATAAACCCTGTGCATCCTGACAGACATCTTGGCTTCTTCTGTGACTGTAAATTAAGAGGCATCCAGGATTTTTTTCAGCAATTAAACACAGTCATGCCTACTAATGCTCTGTAGGAACAACTTCTGCTGAGGTTCTGGCCTGCTCCAAGAAGCTCCATTCCAGGGAATGTCCCAGTGCTGGCTCTGCCAGTTGGCCTTGGAGCTCACAAACATTTCCAGACACAGGTACAAACATTACAACAAGACATCGGCAGTTTAGGCAGTATGGCCTGCTGTCCACACTGACTGCAGGGCAAGGTCCTCCTGCCTACCAGGACAGTAATTTCAGCAGAAAAAGTCTTTGGCAGATATACCCTGAAACTACAATGAAACTTGCATGCATAATGCACACAAATGCATGTGTAATTAAGAGATAATCAGGATTACTCCACCCACGTACTTTGGGACACTTTATGTGCTTGTGCTACATAACTCTGCTCATTCCCTGTTGCTCCAGAGTGAACACAGTGAATTCATGCAACTTTCAGTAGGAGGATGAGTACATTAATAAGTTCTAGAGTAAATAAGGTAATAAAGTATAATGAATAAATTTTAGAGTGCAAGTAGGGAGACAACTAAAACATAATAATTTTGAATTATAAGGAAAGGTTATTGTTTAATACCAAGCACTTTTAAAATAAAACCTTATAATTTAAGCAATAATAAGCCCACTTCTCTATGCCATTGAGTTTGATAGGAGAAGTTCTGTGTGTACGAACCCCATACTCTTTAATAAAGTTTTGCACCCAGCAGAAGAAAGATTATTTTTGAGGCATGAAGAAGAAATGTTTTTCCTTTCTAAATGTCTGATTACTATTTATTTTTTTCACACTCCTGCATCTGCCAAAGCTGAGACCTCTCCTGCTTGGTCGAAGGATAGAGAATTTCTTTATTTTCTGCAACAGCTCCTTCTTGGCAAAGTGACAGGGGGGGCATCACTGCAGAGGGCTGATAGTGGCAGCTGCAGGGGGGGTTTTGCTGCACTTTGGTTGGTTGGATGTTCAACTTTGGAATTCTTCTGCATATGCGTTTCAGTTCCAAACAAATCTCAGTCTATTCTAAGGAAAAAAAAGGATCAAAACATAAATAATGCCGGTGGTTTCCTTGATTTTCTGTGTGCATGCTTTGAACCAGTCTTTACTTCATGTACATGAAATGCTTCTGCATGAGGAGGCTCCAAACCATATATTAACATTAGAGGAAATAGATTATTTCTTCTTGACAAGTGACAGAGATCTCTTCACAGGTAAAATGAACATTAAGTTGATTTAGAACCCTATAATAGTGAACTGGTACCCATTTACACTGCCTAACACTGGAGCAAATAACTACCAGCTGTATAGCCACAGAAAACCAGTCAAAAAATACTAAATTCTGCAAAATGTGTAAGAAAATGAGGAAGTGCAGCTGATTTTATGTTTATGACAGATGAATTAGTCCTTTGAAATGATCTTTGTGGGGTGTATAAAAGGGATTTAATCCCTTGGGCTCTTAATGTTTTAGAACAAATAGACATTATGCTCACTATTTCATTATTGTTTTTCTGTAGTTAGCATTACAGTTCATTTTCTGATATTCAGTATGGATCCTTCTTTTTGTTTCAGGACTAGCTTTATCTTGATAAAAACATATGCTGTGTCAAGGTACTATTTTCTTCATAGTTTGTCTTTATGATCTGAATATCATAGCTCCTCTCTTGTCTATTGTACATTATTGATCTTGAACACCTTGAAACCAATTTCACATTCTAAATTTTGGAAATTTAGATAATGGTTGGGAGGTATTTTAAAATTTAGCTTTAAATTACTTAATGGGCTTCAATTGTCACAAAGTTTTTTGGTGTTTCTTTTTCAGTTCAAACAAGGTTTTGAAGAAGCAAGTCAATTTTTATTGCAGAGAAGTGATAAGTGATAGTCAGAGGACAACTTTTAGCAATGTTTCCTCTTCTGGAGCACTTCTTTCCTTGAGGAAAAGTAGTGCACAAAAAGTTATAACCTACAGTACAGGCCTGTAATGCTGAAATCAGAAATGCCAAAGAAAAATAAAGTTTGATCAGGAAAGGACATTAAATACAACAACAAAAAAGGCATTCTTGATGGACATCAGCAGTTGGGAGGAATAGCAAAGTGCCAGCTGGTCAGCTCCTTAAAGGAGAGGGAAAACCACCCCTAAAAATATTGATTATTATCAGATAATTAGCATAATTGGCTCCAGTGAGAAAAGGGTACATCTCAGTCTTAAGTTAGGGAGAACATCTATGAGCTGTATGTTCTATACTGATGTGAGCATCAGGACTGTCCCTGGGGAGCACTTGAAGTGGGGCTGATTCTGCCACGGGACTTATCTTCCAGAACCTGTGGAATTAGGTGATGCAGGTAAAACTGGGGAAGGATGAACATAATAACCACTTAGATTGAAAAAAAAAAACCAAAAAACTGAAGGTGTGACAGGGAGTTAGTCTCATCAGCTTCATTTAATCCTCTGAAAGAGTGTTAGCACAACTCTATGGTTTATTGCACCCCCACAGATAAAAAAATAAAATAGCTACAGTCAACACGAATTGGTCAAGAAGAAGCTGAGCCAATCCAGTCTCATTTCCCACTCTGACAGAGTAACAGGCTCTGTGGACTTAAGAGCTTTTAGCACTATTTCCATGACCTTTTCATAAGTAAACTAGGCAAGACTGTAAACCAGTTAGTCAGAAATGGGGGGAAAACCATTCTGACACAGTCATGGCAGCAACTGCAGCAGAGTCAGTTCAGGCTTGGTCATTGCAAGCATTTCAGTCAATGAGATGAGTGATGAGACACCAAGTTCTGAGCAGAAGACTCGGCTTGATGGCTTACTGAGGGCCCTTCAACAGGAGCTATCCTGTGATAGCATGGTCCTCTTTTTCTGAATTTGCAGACGATACCTACCCAAGAAATCCTGTAAGCTTCTTGAGACACAGAATTGGATTTTAAAATTATTTGGACAAGTTCAAGTTATGGTTTAAAAGCTTATGATATCACTAAGTACCGATAATCAGAATATTCTATACTTAGAAATAATTCTTCAAATACAGTATGGGGAAGAAGAAGCTAAAAGCAGCTTTACTGAAAAGGAGGCAGGGAGTTACTGGGCCCAAACTGAACCCAAGTCAAACAGGTCATTGACAAACCAAACACTGATCTGGGACACAGGGTACAATTTTAGCCTCTAGGGCTTGCAGACCAGTCCCACCTTTCTGCTTGGCCTGAAGCTGACATAATGAGTTCACTCTTGGCATCTGAAAACAGAAAGAATCTGAACTAACTGGAGGGAGTCCACAGAAGCTCAATGAAAAGATTAGGAGTTTTGAAAACATGACCTATCAAGAAAGGCTGATTATCAGGATTTTTTCAATTAAACAATGGAAAAGCAAGAGAGAAAAATTAGCTGCCTAGATATCTAATAGACTGGAAAGAGTCTAGGAAGAAGTTATTTTCCATGCCTGTGAAAAGTAGATAAGACTGAATGGGCTTAAACAGCAGCAAGGAAGATCTGGGTTAAACATTAGGATAAGCCCTCTAATTAAGTGTAAGAGCAGTGAAGCACTGAAACAAACTGCCCATGAGTGAAGGCCGTGCCAGGTGGGTGAAGCAGACATTCACCACCACCACCAGCACCACCCTCAGCAGCGTGAGACTACTGAGGAGCACCAGAGACAAACTGGCCTTTGGATTTCTGGCAATCCTATTTCTTAGGTTCTAAATCATGTGAATAAAATCAGCCTTCTTTTTGCAGCAGAAGAAATTCTGTAATACTTAATCCTGATTTAAATGTACTTCATAGCCCACTTTTCTAATGCTTTGCTCTGCTCCAGTTGTCCTTAATCTTTTTATTTTTGTAACTGTGTCACAATTATCAGATGCCAGAGAGAAGAACCCCTTGTGACTGACACCTCACACGTATTCCTTTCTATTCCTCACAAAAGTGATTTCATTTTCTGCCCAAGCTTCTCTAAATCCTTTTTTATTAAGTATTCGAGTACCACTGGCACCATTGTACATATAATTCCTCTTTGCTGTCACCTCCACACTTCATAAAGGTCATGACATTATTGCTCAAAAAGTTTAGAAGATGCAGAATGGAGAAGGTACCTTCCCCAAATCCAGTAATACCCTTCAAATTCCTTGAATCCCATGGCTATTTTCACTGCCCTTTCACTTGATTTTGAAGGAGCTGAAAAGACAAAAAGGATTTCCTCTCCAACTTAGATTAATTCTTTATAGGAAACATGATGCACTTATCTGAACTAGGTGACACTGAATGTATTTTTGCATTACTTTCTGAGCTGTCCTACGCAACAAAGAACAGACTTGTGTGGCAGCAACTTTATAACCAAGCAACTTTATAACCAGGAAACTAATACTGTGAAATTCCTATTTTAGAAAATCTACACAAAGCCGATCAATTAGAATAATGTTGATCATACAGTAACTTAAATTTTATAACCAGAAAAATACCTTCCATCGTATTTTTAGGAAATCAGCCACGAATTTTCGTAATTTTATCCTATCAACTAGATGTGGGCCTGTTTTTCCTTAAAAATTTCAATTTCTCTCTGAATTTAGAGCTACAAAAGTTGTTCTTAATGCTTGCAATTCTGCAGATATTAAAAATTAAATCAATTGGCAGGAGCACTTGTTCCAAAAATGCAACTAAGATTATTTTTCTCTAGTCTCATGCTATATCATTATCCATGCTTCTTTCCTGTGACAAACTAGGCTGACACTGAGTTGGACTGGATGATCTTAGAGATATTTTCCAACCTTAAAAATTCAATGATTTTATCTTTGTTGGTTCTGTTTTCCTAATATTCTGAGGACACTTTGGACTTGCTGAACTGTAAATGCTCACTTCTGGATGGAAGTTAGGATGATGGTCTATTCTGACTCCTGCAGGTCAGCTCCTGCTCACCCTCATTAAAAAAATCTGAGGCGTGGACATTTTCACTCTTTTAAGGAAGTCGAGGAACGTGTGTTACTGCATTTCCACAGCTACTCCATTATTTTTCCCAAAGACTCCCTCTTATTCTGCACCATGCAGTGGTAAATGAGTGAAGATTGAGGCACTGCCTACAAGTCTCTCCACCGTTGTCCAGACTTGCCCCTTTAAATGCCAGAAATGCACAGAACAGCAATAGCCAAGATTCTACACAACAGATGTTGGGCTGAGAATTCCCAATCCAGGGGAATGGAAAAGTGATTTGCTGAATGGATCTGAGCAGTTGGGAATCAGAAGCAAAAAAGACTACAGCAAGGACCAATATTTGACCAATCCCTCACATCTTCCCCTTTATTTTGATATCAACAGTCATTTATTTTTCTCAATATAGCAATGATTTATTATTAATAGAAGCCAACTATCCAGGATAATCAGTGTATTTCTGAATCTGTTTTTTTCTATGTGGGATATTAAACGATTCTCTGTCCTGCTGGCAGATGTGTGAGGATGCCAGAGATATTTGAAGAAAGCTTTCAGTTTTTGTTGGAAAGACATGGAGATAAAACTGATGGATTGAATAAGGTCTACAAGATCAGGACAAAAGACACAGAACATAAAGGTGACCTGTACACAGAAACTCACATTTATCCAGTGTCATCAGCTTCCAAAAAGTACAATCTAGATATTTTTCCCCCATGACTATGTGAAACAACGGTTGATAACATCACTGATGGTGAATCAAGAGGCATCTCCCAAGCTCTGAGCATGAACCTTCAATACTTAAAAGCAAGTGCCTGACATTTAACTGAGATAAAAGCTTCGCTTATCAGTGCCTTCTATGTATTTGCAGAGTGCCAATGTCCAGGTTCCTGAATTATCTCAATGAATGTGGCTTTATTTCTGTCTAGCTCAGTTTCTATAAAAACCCAGCTGTACAAATAATGTACTCTGCTCCACAAGCAGTTACCAGCAGGTAACATGTGACTATCTACCTTCCTCAGCACGGAAAGCTGTCTCCCAAGTGGTGGTGCTCCAAGGTATTTTAACTGAATAGCTTTAGATTAGATTTAAGTAGATTTAGATTAGATATTAACAAGAAATTCTATACTGTGAAGGTGGTGGGATGCTGGAACAGATTGCCCAGAGAAGCTGTGGATGTTCTGTTCCTGGAAGTGTTCAAGGTCAGGCTGATAGGGTGAAAGTGGTGGGATGCTGGAACAGATTGCCAGAAGATGTGGATGTTCTTCTTCCTGGAAGTGTTCAAGGTCAGGCTGATGGGGCTTTGTGCAACCTGGTCTAGTGGAAGTTGTCCCTGCCCATGGCAGGCAAGTTGGAACTAGATGGTCTTTAAGATTCCTTCCAACCTAAACCATCCCATTCCATGCTTGATGGTCCTTCCTCTGCAAGCCTGCCATCCAGCACTGCCAGGCTTGGTAACAGCACATCCTCTGCACACCAAGCTGTGCTAGTACCTTCATATTCTATTCTGTGGAGCCCCTCAATACAAAGAGCTTTGTCCTGCCACTCTTCATCCACAAGTAACAAAGGAAACTGCGGGGTGGGGGAAAAAAAAAAAAAAAAAGCTGTGTCTCTGGCCTGGGGAAGAATTTTTTCCAGTGTGTCATTACTTCAATTCCAGACTGCACAACTCAGACAGTGCCAAGAGCAGGAAAGGATGATGTGAGCTTCAGGGCATAATTTTTACTGAAAGCCAAGTTCCAGGACTGGGGAGGGGAAAGGAAGGCTTGTTTTCACTACAGCTAAAGGAAAGACGAAGCTAGAAACTCTCAGTATTCGCAGCAGGCTTTCTCTGTGCTGTGCATCTTGCCGGGGGATAGGAATGCTCGGAGACCACAGCAGCCTGTTTTCTCCTGATGCCATCTGCTGGCTGAACCGCCAGGGTAAGGCTGGGCTCGCTGACATAAAAGCAACCACAAGGCTTCACCTCGCAACACCTGCAAGGTCCTTGGAAAACACCTCAGAAAAAACGAATACTTATTTTTTAAGATGGAATAAAAATGCACAAAATTATTTTGCAGGCTTGAAATTAAGGAAAGGACAAACGTTAATCTTTAGCTAGTACAGCTTAAAAAAATTATTTACAATGCTTAGATGAAAAATAAAATAATTTTTAAAAATCTGTTACTGCCAGAAACAGAGCTGGTCCCTGCTTTGGCACAGGCCCATGCAAAAATAACCAATTCTAACCAGAACAAAGGTAAATTATCTACATGACAGTAGATGTTTGCTAGATGGCTATTGGATATGAATAAAAGATCACTGAATTATAAATTACAGAGGTTGATATTGCCTTATTTCAGCATTTGGACAGATTTTGGCAAACAGGGCTGTCATCTGCTGCTAACAAGACCCTCAGATGGTGTCACATCTGAAATAATGACAGGAGGCTAGAAAAAAGATGGTGTTTAGGATATTTGTGAGCAAGCTTGTGAAAAAGCTGCTTGTTGTTAATCCTGTAACATTTACACCCTCACCATCAGTACTCAAAGCTCTCTGAGCAGATTAACATGATGAAAATGTTGTGGCTTTTTATATTTAATATAATGGCTACTGAATTTCCCTCTCAGAAAGGCCTTCCGGACCTGAGGAAATAACTGCTTTGAGGAATATAACTTGGACTGGTTGCCTTTCAAGCACCATGGACATTTAATTTCTTCTGTGGTGGGAATGGGAGATCAGGGAAGTGCACACTGGGATGGTTGCTGTTGTGAAGGATGTTCTGGATGAGGTTGCAGACAGAGGCAAAGCACTAAAATACACCCAGCATAAACTACCTGAAGTAAGATAATCCCTTTCATCTACATACTATTCTACTTAAACAACTTAGTATACAACATCTAGTTTCATTTTACTAATATAAGATGATTAATACTCAAATTACATCAGAATTCATTCAAACTGTGCCTTACATCATAGTAATTGAAAAATCCTTTACAAAGGGATGATTTATCTCTCCCATTTCTAGTCCATCAACCTGTACATACAACGGACGTGCACAAGGAGGATCTCCTGCCTAAGGCACTGATCATAAAATAAATAAACAAATGACAAATATTATTTTATCTCTTTATTTTTTTTTTCCAGAATATTTTAATATTGAAGCCCAAGTTGTTATTTTCAAGGGACAGGGAAGGGGGAAAGGAAAGGGAGAAAAGTTATGAAGACAAATTATTTTATTTAATTTATGGTTTTGTGAATGGTCATTTCTGTAGGCAACAAAAGGTTGTTTTCTTAAAAAAAATAATAAAACAAACAGCACCATTAAAGAAAGCATGATCCCTGAATTCTAAACAAAACACTGTCTTGAAACACAAAAAATTGCTAAAATGCTTGTTTCACCCAGTCGCATCTGGTGGGGTAACAAAGCAAAGCATAACAGCATTAAACTGTAGCAATCTTGCTGAAACCAACTACACCCCCTTCTGAAAATTCAGAGAACCACTTTCCGAGCTTGTCCTGTGGGGATAACATTTTCTTTGGTAGAGGACTGAAGGAGGGTATTTACTTCACTGAATGCAGATAGAAAAAGTATCTATGCACGTTAGGGATCTCCCCAATAAATCTGTATTTCTCATGCATGTTAGGTACGAGTGGATTTCACATTGCTGTTATACTGCAGGAGTAATACTGCCCTATAAAGGCATAGAATGGCTAATGTTGAACAGATGTAAACATTCAGAATACTGACAAAAAAAAATTACATACACACAAAAAACCCTGTACTGAAAATGTGAACCGAGTTAAGTTTCCATAAAGCAGAAAAAATATTTTACAGCAGTACAAGAGAATTATGGCAACAAAGTAAAGCACTTTTCTTGTAACATTCATGAACAGTACAAATACAACAAAGTTATTCTACGGACTAAATTATTCTTTAACTATCAAATATAGTACAAAGCGAAATATTATGTGCTATAAAAGAAGCAGCTCCTTAAATTAGACTAAAAAATGCTTTTTTTTTTCTTTTCGTTGGTTTTACAGTGACAAAGCATGATGACCGAAGACAACAGGATTTCACAGATCCAGAAACATTTAGCCACACAGGTCCATGATAAAGCCACTGAATATTTGGCTGCTTCCCCCCGGTGCTCCGCAGAGCCACGGAAGATGAGCGGCTGCGCTGCTGCCAGGAGACTGCAGAAGTCATTCAGTGTTCAGAGCAGGGCCCTTCATGTGCGTCAGCTAAAATGATCCCTTTTGGTGACACTTGTCAGCTCATCTCGAGTGTTTATCCTGGTACTTCACCACACCTTGGAGAAACTGCTAAACCAGAGGCTACAATAACGATTCTGAAATTGTGCGTGTGTTCACAAGGGGAAGGGGGTGCAGCATAAGGTAATTTTACTTCAGAAATTGCATTATAAAGCACCATATGCACCAGCTTAAAAACTGTGCAAGGAATTGCAGGGCCCTGAAAAACCATCTGCACGTTCTGTAGCTTACCCTGACAACATGCACCACCCTCAAGAAGAAAGTCCATAGTACAGAGAATATACCTTTCGCTTTATGGCTCAACCTTTATTTTTGTCTTTTAAATGCTATTTCATGTACTAGATCTCAGCAGATAAATAAAATGCAAACAGGGAGCATCCAGTTCACCATTTCTTAATTATTTTTTAACATTATTTCAAAGGGAGTTTCTGCTTGGAAAATTATTTTGGAACAGAAACACACAAACACACTCACTGCAAATGCCCTAACGTTATCTGCATATCTCACAGGTATGCAATTAAAACAACAAAGAGGGAGGAAAGAAAAAAGCATTTCTCCCTCTCACCCAAAAGTGCTGCTCCAGGGGTAGGAGTAGGGGGACAATTTCTGAGATTTAAAAACAAAAAAAAAGGTAAATTATACATGCTGGACATTGGGACACATACGTACGTACACACAAACACAGAGCAGTGTGTTCTTAAGTAATTCTTCCACCACTTTTCAGTGCATAAACTATTAACAACCCACGGTGCAAACGGCCTGGTCATCAGAAAACACAATGACATTGAGCCTGAAACCGGAACAATCAAACAACAACAAAAAAAGGAGTAATTCAAAATTAATGTCTAAATGTGACTGTGTTCTTACCAAAGGCCTAGGGTCACTCTCCCCTAGGCATTTGTGTGATACCAAAATCCACGTAAGGTTTTCAGTCACGCTAGGATTCAATCAGGCTCTCACATCACCGCGGTTGCTTTTGAGTATTTTCATACCCTAAACGTATTCTGTAACAACATTTCACCACCGTTGCTAACTAATTGCTTGAATTTATTCCTGGTGCATCTCCAATGACTCCAAAATGAAAGGAGTGGAACTTCACTATGGAAGAGTTTGGTCAGTCGTATAATGCAACGTAGCACCATCCAGTCTAATGCCATTTAAAATACATTTTGTCATGACCTCACACATGCAAGTTGCAATCCTGATACAAAAATGACAACATGACACGAATGAGTGACCTACCACATTAGTCACACCCTTACCCTCCGAACAAAGGAAAACTATGCTGTGGCCGGAATTTATTTCTGTATTATGTCAGTCAATACAAGAACTATTTCAAGATGCAAGTACAAACAAATATTGACTTATGTGCTGTGGACAGGAAAACCTGAGCTAGAAATAAGGATTCCCAGCAGGCTTGTATAAACATAGGTAAATAGAAGTCTAAGACTGGTTGCTCTCCTTTTTATTTTTTTAAATAGAAGATCCTAGCTCTACCAAGTATAAATACAATGCAATACAATTCCAATACAAAGGCTCCTCAACTATGAATCTGATATACGTTAACTGACTACACTCATGCTTACTCATGAGTATTGCCCAGTTGCTGTTTCACCCGCAGCTGGCATAGCAGTGGATGCTAATTTTCACTTGGTTACTTTTAGGTTTTTGCTTGGCTGGCTTATTTTCCTACCAGAAGACCTGAAAGTGCTGGGAAGCCGTTCCTTAGTTCACACGTCATATTAAGGAGCACTTTTGTATAGAAAAAAGAAAATATTATTGTATTAGCAACAAATTTGTTAGTTATTACAAATGGCCTTTGTACCACACAGTGTCAAAAATAATATTGATATGTTGCTAATTACAATAAAAGAGAACATCAAGGTGCACCATAGAGCTTCCTATGACAGGAATGTATGTTGTAGATATTCCAGCTCACTTTTAAGACAATAAACGGCATTTATCATGTTTGTGAAAATGGTCCCGCAAGAAAATAAATATGGTTCCTTCACTCAGCAGAACCTCACTATATGCCCCTGAGCCAGGGAGACCAGTTACAGCTGATGAAAAGCACACAAACAAAGATCAGACAAAAAAAGTATGCTCTAAAATACAGCATTCTTGTCATTTCCTAAATGTAGCTCTATCATTCACATTGGTACTTCAGAACGCAACAGTTCGCTGCACGAAGAAACCAAGCAGTCTTACATCTCACACATTCTTACTACACTGCTCTCTTAAAAATGTGCAAGGAAAATCAGTTTTCTTGGGCAGGCTGTAAGGTCTTTGGATTAGTGAGGTTCTACTGTGATGGTAAAAAAACCTGTTTCTCTTGATGCTGACATTTGGGCAGACCCAACCACATATTGGCAGATGACTTGAACTCCACATGTTGTGTTCTTGGAAGTGGGAGTAAAGAAAAACCCAAAGTGTTTTCATCTCCCCAGCAACTGCATGTGCTTTATCCCTTTATAATATTTTCCTATTAGGTGAATAGGACTCGAAAATCACCGTTTTTCTTTTCTGCTGTTATGGTGGCTAGCACATCTGGAATGCAGCTATAGTCCTGAATGTAAATACAGTACTGGATAACTACTGAAGGTTACTTTAAAGATGCAGTATCCCTTTTAAAAATACACTTTGCTTCCAAATTTCTAAAAGGGGTCTGACTTTCTTTGAGAGAAAAAAAAAGAAAAAAAAGTCAGTGTTGCAAATAGTTCTAAGAATTACTTTAAATGGCAAAACTCTCAGATGTTATTTAAATACAGTAACTCACATAAGAGGAAAAAGAAATGATAAGCTGACATTCAACCAATATGCAATTAAAATCTTTCCTTATTCATTCATCAGAAGAATGCATTATTTTTAGGCCACAAAAAGACTACAACCTCGAGAACCAATGACCTATGTCTGACCATAATTTTATATATATTTGGGACTAACAAACCTAGTGGACAGATTAGAGAGGCAAATACAAATGAAGACCATTTGAGCGAGAAACAGGAAGAGAAAAGAGATTTCTAATCTCCAGCAGAGAAGTTACCTTCTCCAGACTCTACTGAAGCTGATGTGTTTCCAATGTTGGTCCCACTAACTCACCACAAATCTTTCTCAAGGAATCAACAAAGAAGAGATGATGAGTAAGATGATGAGTTCCACAGTCTCTGGCAGGCACATAAGGAAACTTCTCTAACCATCTAAATTCCTTTTTAAAATTTCTTTTGTTAGGTGAAGTGACTATATTTTAGCCCTAGATAGTGAAAGTCAATTGAAGAAAACAATCTTGTCAGCAGAAAGACTGCAAACTGACTTAGAATCTACAATGGTCGGCACCCCACACCTTGCCACTACCCCGCTCACACCAGCTGCTATTCAGTGTGTTATTCATTCTGCATAGTTACTCCACTTCTTACAGTGCTATTGTTCCACTGATCTTTAACCTGCAGCTCATATCAAATATCAAACAGTGGAGAAAAAATGTGCTGCACTTTGTGCAAATAAATAGAAGCTACGAATTACATGCATTAATGCATTTTTCTTTTTCTTTTTAGCACAGCAAGAGAGCTCATAGATGCCTCAGTAACAAGGCTATCTTTATTTAAACTACTTCTACAGGTTTCCTCTTCTTCCCAGAAAATGGCACTCAGGCAGAATAACTAATTTCTGAAAGCACCACGCAGGAGAAAAAAAGCAAAACAAAAAACCAAATAAACAAACAAAAAAAAATTTAAAAAAATCAATCCACTAATTGCAAACCATTAGTGGCCTAAACTGTTCCAATTTCTCTGTTCCTTTGTCCTGCTCCCCCACGTTTATAAGGGATACTGCATCTTTGACTGAGCTCCTACCGCACCACCAGACAAGCTACACACAGTTTGGAAGGCCCTATGCAGTCATCATGACAGAAGGCTCCGCAGCCTTTGCACACGATCATGGCTTTCAGCCTGCAGGAGCATTTCAGTTCCAGCTCGTCGGCGTTGCTGCTGTCAGCAAATTTCTGAACCGGGATCTGCGCGTTCTGGTTAGACAGGCCTGTGGCAGTGTTTGAACCACTTCCTAAAATCCCAATCGATTTCTCAATTGCAGATGCCGCCCTTTTGAAACTTGTGCTACCAAAGTGTATTGTTGGATAATTTCCACAGAGCTGCTGCTGCTGTTGCTGCTGCTGTGGGTGCTGCGTCTGTATTTTCTGAGCAGCAAGTTGGGTAAAAGGCTTCTGTGGCTCAGAAAGTAAATAGGAAGAGAAATCTGCATTTTTTAATGCAAAAGCTTTTAACTGTTCTTTAACTTCGTTCTGATCATAGGAAGCTTGTTTCATGCCCAGTTCGCAGCTGCTGCTTAAACCTTCCTCAAAAGAAATAGGTTCAGATTTTATATTGCTACAGATGCTTGCTGGCTGAGGCCAACTAAGTCTTTTAGTGGTTTCCATAGTAACTGTCGGTTGTTTTTGATCAGAGGGGACTTCTGGATTTGGGTGAGGAGGGGGAGGAGGTGGCAGGGGCGGAGGGGGAGCAGGGGGATGCGTTAATGTTTTACTCTGCAGAGTTTGAGAGGCACTGGCAATGTCATCACCTTCCTTAATTTGAATATTAGGGGAAAACACACTTCCTAGCCTCAGCTGGTGAGCTGCTGTAGAAATATTCACGTCTCCCAAACCCTTCTGTTCCAGGTGTCTGCTAAAAGGAAATGAGTTGCAGCCAGGTGGGCCTTTTGAAGTAGTTTGCAACAAAGCTGCCGTAGAAATGGGGCCTCTTGCAGCCATGGACATTTGGTAAAAATGCTGTCTATGTGAGGTACTGGCTTCTGCGTGAAAGCTGCCATTTTTATCAATGTGAAATAAGCTCTGCTGGAAACTGCATGAAGGCAACGGTCTCTTCTGCTGCTTGATCTCTGGGCTGTGAGCGATCCGGCTCTGAATGGCGTGTTTGTTAAGCCACTCCTGCTTAAATGGCTGTCCGTGCCCTAGCTGATTCATGCTGGAACTAATTACACAAGGAGCCACTTTAACATCTGTGTCCATTGACACCTTCCCAGGCTCACATTTAATTTGAGCATGTTCCCCTATAGTCCTGGCCATCCTCTTTTTCGGATGGTTTTCACGCTTTCTGATTTGTAGTGGGGCTATGCTGCCTGCTGTAAATCCTTTACCATCTGGATTAGGAGAGTTGGAAGCATGTTCAACGACATTTCTCTCAGCCACTACTGTTTTACATACTGAGGTAGTTTGCAAAGGCAAGGGAAGCCTGTTAATTTCTAGTTTGGCTCCTGATCTGGGCTGCGGCAGCACTTTTTCTAAAGGCAGATTGCCTTGCAGTAACTGTGTCACTAAGGGGTTGTTGGCCTCCACTGACGACAAGCGACAGCTGGAGCCCCCGGCACTCGTAACTCTCTTTAGGGTTTCCGTTGTCAGGGACAGGGAGTCTTCCATGGAGTCCGCGATGGATGTCTTGGAGGTCTGCGGTGGCTGCACACTCGTGGCTATTTCTGCACTCTGGGCAGGCATTTCAGGAACTGTAAAATCCTCGGTGTCCATCCTGAAGCACTTGTCAGTCTCATTAGTTTCCAGTTTAACGGGAACAGCAATGCTTGTCAAAAGACTCCTGGACTGCAGTTCTGACATTTGTGTGTAACTGGAAGGTTCGCTTTTGACATTTTTCAAGCAGTTTTGCTCTGTGTACTCGTTATGCTTACCAGAGGTAAGATGGCTGACCACTGGCTGGTCTGTATTCATCGCCTCCTCATCATGCCAACAGATTCTATTGTTAGTGTTGTACTGATTGGCACAGGCAGCATTGGCTTCATTTTTCAGTGCTGAAGGACCTCTTAGTTGCTCAGCAAAGCCTTGGCTGGTAGTAACCACCTCAATTAATTTATCTTGAGGAGCAAGAGGCACTTCTCGAAGACTTGAACAACCTGCCTGCAAGTTTTTGCTGTCTTGCTTTGCTGTAATGGCGATAAAGCTGGAACTGTGCTCAAGATTTTCATTAGCAACCACTTCAGGCCTGCTTATGACAGACACCTGAGGACAAGCTATACTTTGTAAGGCAGCTTCTGTCCTTACAGGTCTGCTCTGCAGGTCAATGCTGTTCTCTGCATTTTCAATAGAGGAAGAAAGTGACAGACTGGAATTCTGGTTCGTAGTGTGGTCAACAATGACTTTACAAGGTATCGACCTATTCATGGCAGTTTGTGTAAAGCTCAGTGGATGAGATTTACCAGAGAGATCCATCCGGCTTCGTGCTCCAGAGCTTTTTTCTAAGAGATCAGCATTCAATTTAGTAGCGTTATCATAAGAGTTTATTGTCACCATGTTACCAGTAAACATTGAGATAGGTGGCCTTGCAACAGAATCTGCTGCTGCAAGGGCCTCACTGCAACTTAAAGCTGACCTGACGGTAGTGTGGATGGAGACAGTGCTCTGCTCGCTACACCTGGTTATGGCTATCTTATCAGAAGGAAATCTGTTGGTAGCCCCCACTGGGGGAATCAGCACAGAACTACCAGCGAGATGATTTGGCAAGTTGCTTGCAATAGATGAAGCTGGCACAGTGGCATAATGACCGGAGACTGTGTTATTCACATTGCTACTGGGCACTGGCAACCTTTTGTCATCGATGGTGTTTGATAAGACTGTGCTGTCTATGGAGACCGGTACATTACTGTTATCAATACATTTTGGTCCAACAGTTATGCATGGAGTATCAGCCCCTTGGATGGTTTTCAGCATATTTATATTGCAGGCTGAAATTGCTGTGTTTGCGCTGTCAACAGACATTAACACAGAGGATTTATCAACAGAACTTGCAAAAGAAAGTTCTTTAACTGCTCCAGACATAGCAGTGCTGCAAACACACACAGAGACTGAACTTTTATTATAAAGCACTGGCACACTGTTACTTTCAGTAGAGGTAGATGAAATAATTTTCTCACACAATTGTGGCACAGGTATATTTTCATCAGAACTGTGCACAGGTATCTCAGTAGCAGTTTCTGGTAATGTAGCTGTGTTAAGGGACTGCTGCAATAAAGTGGTGGTCTCACGGTGATGAGAAGACTTGTTGCTAGGGGACCTGCAGTTAGGATTAACTATAATGACACCAGTAGAACCTTCAATCTTCGTGTCAGTAGTCGTTGGTATCTCCAGAGATGAGGTACTACTTTCCTTTGAGCTGTACTGTGACTTTGATTCTTTATTAGTCTGGAGTAAATGAGCTCTGGCTTGATGCTTTGCAAATAGCTTGGCCTTTGTTTGCTCCTTGATGTGTGCCAGCGTTCTTGTCTTCCCACCTTCGCATGGGGTCCCCATTGCACCAGAGACTATGCTGGCAGCTGCTGCCACGGCTGCTGCAGCTGCAGCTTCTCTTTGGGCTCTTGCTTGCTGAGCTCTTGCTTTGATATCTGCCAGAGTTCTAGCCCCAGTGTTTCTCCCACTGCTGACTGATGTACTTGGGGAAACTCGAGGTTCTGGTTTAGAAACAGGCTGGCTCTTGATGATAAAAGGTGGTCCAATTTTTGAAAGCTGAATCTAAAGGAAGAAAAAGAAAAAACCCAGTAAATTTTAATAAGATCATCAACTCACTAAAATAACCAGCTGTCTCTTTGAGGGTCAGAGAAAGATAATGAAAGGAATTACTGTTCAATGCAGGTGGACAAAAACCTGCTAAAACTAAATGATATGTATGCTTCAATATTTTATCATCCTGCAGCATGAATAACTGACACCTGTATTAGCCTACTCACACTGATCCTTCTGACAGGAAGAAAGATTGAACTGGATGACAACATGATGCTTATCAGATACAATTTGTCAGACCTGTTTTATATTCAGTGCATCCACCTGAGATGATCAGCAAGCCTCGTGCAGTGATACTGGACAAGAACTTGCAAGCAAACCCCTTCCTGCAAACATGTGAAAAAGTAACCATCACATAGTGCCCTTCTCCCTGGTCACCAGTGATCAAGGCTGTGTTTTGCTTATAAATCTGGCAACAAATCTTGCCATTAGACAGGATGTAGTGGTATCTCCACAGAGCCTGTTTTCCAACTTCCATGATGGAGGATTTAAAAGGTGTAAAAGAAGTAAATCACTAAAGGATATGTCTTTTCTTTCCTCACTTGCATTTTTAAGAGACTCACTTTAGTACATCCCTGGATAACTTTTACATTACTGCACTTCAAAAATTAAATCCTCAAGACTATAAATAGCAAACCCACAAATATAAAAAATTTAAATACCTAGCACTTTAAGCAAAACAATAACCTGTAAAATCACTGGAATTATTAGGATGTTTCCAATTAGGCATATAGTTTTTCAGGATTAAAAATCCTGGAACCGCTTTGTAACTCATACACTCTCTCAGGATACCTCAAGGTTGGAAAAGAAAAATTCAATTTCTTAAAATGGACATATGTCTACTGGCTGTCTCTAGCAATAGGACTTAGTGGTTAATACTATGACTTATCTTCTGAAAGAAACTGAGTAGAAAACTAAGTAGTATTTGTAGAAAAAGTAGTCATAAGATATGATGGGAAGTGACAGCCATACAACAGAACAACTTAGAAGAACTGGGTTCTTTTTTCCTCCTTTAATTACAAATGATAGGGGTTTGTTGGTGAGATGATACAAGAGCCAATTTTTTTTTACACAAAAAGCATACTAGAATTGACTGCCCACAATTCTTCAAAACATTCTGCTTTCAGTTTCAGCAGCAACTCTTTTCAGTTTCCACTTTGCATTACCAGAACTCCTAGAGCTCTAAGTACTTGGTTATTTTTTATTATTATTATAGTAATGACCTTTCTTTATTCCCTAGTGATCTTTTTCCTTTATGCTTAGAGAGTTATTAGAATTTATTAGGCTAGATAGAACCTTCCAAATATGAAAGAATATCACTAAACTCAGAATGGGGCTAACTTCCAATTGCATCACTGCTCTTAAAAATAAATTATCTGAAATATGCTTCTGCACTAGTGATTAAAGCCTATTAGTCTATTTGCCCTCCCGGCCATATTAATAATGTTCAGTGACTGCAGAAGTTAAAAATAAATGCAGAAAAGGGCATTTCTGAATAATCAGGAACTAGTATTGCAAAGTCAATGGCTTAAATACAGTAAATTGGATCTTAAACTTGGCTGATGTCATCAAGTACGAAATTAAAAGGCTCAAAACACTGAACCTATATATAACTGAATCTACAGAACTCTCTGTTATGAAAAGAACCCTTTTCAACTGAAATATACTTTCTTACATAGCAGTATAATACACACACAAGTGCTTGCTTAGGTGGTGTATTTTTTTGCCCTTTGCTTTGCCATTAACAAAGGTATCTATATATACATAAATCAGATACTTCCCCCTGATAGGTCTGTTTCCAGTTAATTCTTCAGGGAAATATTATATTTCAGCCTACCCCAAGCCTTGGGCTTGCAAAAGGATCTTCAACTATTCTGGCTCTTGGTTCTCTTGCTGGATAAAGGTGCTGGTTATTTTTCTAAGTAATGGTTATGATAACGTTTATTCGTCATGCTTGCTAGAGAAGACATCCACAGAAGAACAAGCACAAAACACAGATGGGAACAAGCACAAAATACAGATGGGAACAAGCACAAAATTAGAAAAACAAGTGCTGCATGTGAGTGGTGGGGAAAATCTTGAATTGGATTAAACCAACGGATCCTGGAGAGCTCTGCCACAAACAAAATCAATCTTCTAGCAAAGAACCCTACTGAACAAGTGTATACATATCTGTACCAGAAGTAATTTGGCATGGTGGAAATGCAATAGTAAAGCAAAACCATCAGTACTAACAACCCTTATACATCCCCCAAAAATATACCATGTACTGCGCCTGTATGCAGTTCATAGAGGGACACAATAAACATTTTGTTTCCAAGCCACCCTGTTTATTCATTACTTTACCTTAAGGGGTGGAACTCGGGGCTCCTCTCTGGGCGGCTGTTCTTTATCAGATGGACTTGTTGAGGAAGCACTGCGAGTAGGCAGATCATCATCTATCCTAGCTCTCTTCTCTTTACAGGTTCCAAAACTGTGCTGTTCTGCTGTTTTCCTCTTTGGGATCTCTGGGTCTCTACTTTCATTTCTTGCTTCTGGTGATTTTGTGGGTTCTAAAGACTTGGAAGGATGTGAACTCTCTAGACGACTTTGGGTGCTGCCTGTTAGCTTGTGAGACTTACTTCTGCACACTTCAGAGAATGTAGCTTTCTCTAGAGATGAGGTATATAGTTTATCGTGTGCCTTTGATGGAAGCAATTCGATATTTTTGCCAAGTGATCCTTCTGATAAGACAGACACCTCTGAGGGCAAGAGCGTACCTTTCTTGTCACCTCTTTGCTGAACACTGTGATTTTTATTTTTGATCACCTCTGGAGGAGTGTGTTCTGGGATGGATGCAATGTAGGATTTCTCAATTTCAGAATGTGTCTTACATGGCTGATGACCGAGGTTTTTGCTTTGGGACTCTTCCAATACTGAAGTATCAGGTAAAATTGTTAGTGGACCAACTTTCATATTTTCAGGGGCACTCTGAAGTTGTTTTGGCTGAACAAGATTCTCTTCTTGAACCACCTTAGGAATGACAGAGCTTTCTTCTTTCAGAGTGGGAAGGGAGTCTTCCAACAAAGGTGATTTCCTTTGTTGCAGAATAAGTCTTTCACTGCTTGGGGAATTAGAGACTGGAGATATCTCTGATGGAAGAGGCAAACTATTTGTCACAAATGGTTCAGAAGTTAGAAGAACAGAAGATACTGAAGATGTTTCTGATGTTAAAGGCAAATCAGACATTGGAGATGTTTCTGATGTTAAAGGTAAATTAGAAGCTGGTGATGCCTCTGATGTTAAAGGTAAATTTGACATCAAAGATGCTTCTGAGGTTACAGGTGAGGTGGACATCGGAGAGATTTCCGACATTAAGGGTGTGTTCAAGTTTTCATCACTGGCCTTCTGCTGAATATCACCTTCAATATTTTCAGAACTGGACACTTCAGATGAGCAAGCTGTTTCAAGAGATGCTGGAGTACAGGGCTCCTCTGAAGTCGACTGAGTGTCTCCTCCAGGAGAGGCAATACAAACTTCTAGACTTCCAGAGGAAAAGGAAGTTTCAGAAATACAAGCATTCTCAGACAACTGCTCCTCAGGGTCACTATGAAGCTCCATATCCACTGCAATGCCTCCACCAGTGAACAAGGAGCCTTCCAGAGCAGCACTTTGCATTTCTGGCACAATTAGCTCTTTTGCAGACTCAGAATCCTTGTCAGCTGTACCGCTGACAGAGTTTGTGGATGAAGCTGATCGTGCTGGTGATATGCAATCCCCCAGCTGATCTATCACAACTGACATCTCCTCCTGAGGGCATTCTGACTTCAACTCTACTTTAATTTCAATGCGAGATGCAGTATCAGTTACATCATTCATCATGACACAGGACTCAGTGCTGTCTGCAAGCTGTACTGCCTCTGTTTCCTCATTTGTGCCAGCTGGACTTACAGACTCCTCAGAAAACTCATGCTCTGGCTTATGGTTCTCCTCCTGGCATTCACAAATACTTGTCTCGACCTCTTCAGCAATTTCCTCCTGAATTACTGATTCTTCAGGTATCAGTATATCCTCAGAATCTGCTGTTAGATCCTTGACAGGAACCTGCTCCATACTACAACGAGATGGACTATAATCTCTCTCTGGTAAAGCTTGAACTTTAGCACCTTTCTCCTCTTGATCCTCAAAGGTTGCTTGCTTAGAAGGACCAGGGGTGCCAGAAGATCTGCACAAAGAATTGCTTTCATCTTCATCATTGTTCTGCACTGCAGTGAGCTTCTTTGACTCTCCTCTTGACATTCCCAACCTAAAGAAAAGCAGAAATTAAAATAGGTATTTCCATCACATTAAGGATAAGGGAATAGGCTAACCTTTGTCACCCACATTTTTTATTTCCAAAAAATACATATTTTCAAGTTTACAATAGTGGCTCGCTTAAGTGGTAGGTAACTAATTTATATACAGTTTTATGTATTTTGGAAACCTAACTACTGAGATTTCCTTAGAAGTGTTAAAAACCATGAATATTTTTAATATAAGTAATCTCTCTGTCTACATTCCAGTTTTTGGTTTTTGGTGGGTTTTTTTGGGTTTGTTGTTTTTTTGGTGGTTGTTGTTGTTTTTTTGTTTTGTTTTGTTTTGTTTTTATTTTTTTAAATACCAGCACAATATTGCAACACTGGTACAGCATCCATTGCAGAAGAAATGCACAACTGCATCATCTCCTAGTGGGAGCAGTTTACCTTAAGGGGTGGAACTCGGGGCTTTTCCCCTCCTTCACTTGCTTTTAGGGTCAACATAGCTGACAATATGAAAGAAGTCTAACATTCTTAAGGAGCTAAAAGATACATATTTACAATCTATGCATTCATTCTCAGGGATGAAGTGCAAAGGAACCATGTATACTATGTGTGCTTCTGAAGATTTTCTTATCTTTGATCCTGAAAATACTAGCTTAAATAAAGTTTTATTACTTCAGCAGAACTAAAACATCAAAAAAAACCCCAAAACAGAACTAAAACCAAGAGATGAAAAAAAAGGTTGTTTTAAAAAATGTATGTGCTCTGACATCCTCATTTCCTTCTAAGGCCAGTGGGAGTACAGACGCTCAGCACCTTTAAGAAGATTTTCCAAGCAGACTTTATGCCTCAGCAATTCCATAATAGTAGAAAATACACAAAAGCTTGGTGGGAGGCCTTAAAAGAAATTTCATGGTCTTAAGGATCTTCTAATCTACTAAACAGATCTCTGTTATCATTTAATCAGAAAATGGAAACAAGCAAGCATAAAAGATATTCAGAAGCTATGGAAGCAAAAATTGCTTGTCAGTGTGTAGCCAGAGGATACAGAGATACAAAGCCCTATTCAGATGAAAGTACAGAACACATAAAAAACCAAAATCTGTGGCTGTGCATTTTAAAAACACTGAACAGATGTATTACAGTGAGAGCTGTAAACCCAAGAAAAAAACCCCAAACCAACCCAGCCTGGAACTGGCATCCCAAAAAGCTCACTTAATTATTAGTATTGCCTACAACTAGACACTAATAATGAACAAAGTCTCCCTTTGCCATCAATATGCTGAGGAAGGATCCTCTAGAGAGCAATTCAGAGCAGCAAATTAACAATTCCCACACTGAATGCATTTCAGAAGATGTGTCTTTCTTCTGTATAAACTATAAGTTCCCCACGTGGTTTAAGTTCAGGTTGTAAGTTTAGCAGGCTTTTGGTGAGTAAGTAACTTCCTCTAGAATTCCTTGTGTTAAGGAGACAAAGTTATCTCAGGAAAATGGGAAAGGAAAAAAAAATCCACTCCATCACTGAAAACTTAATCAATGGTCCATTTTCTCTAGCTGGTTTACATCATGAAAAGATACTGCTTGATGGTTATCTTCATGGATTGAAAATCAGCAAAGGAATGAAGGGTAAAGGTGAATGAAACTGTCACGTGGACACTACACAAATACACACATTCTTCTAACATATTGAAGATAAAGAACTGTAAGGGAAATAAGATAAAGCAGATTAAGGCCAGCAGAACACGTACTGAATCTTAATAATTTTTTTCATTATTGGAAATACTACTATGTTGAAGAAGAAACTGAAGAAAAAGGCTTTCTAAAGAAGGCTCAAGATCAGCATGTTTAAAGCAATCTCAGATTGCAAAATAAACAGCTGATCTGTCTTTTCCCTTAGAGAAAAAGACACCCAAAGTTTGCAAAACGGCACAAAAAATATGAGTGCAGCAGCAAGCAGATTTCAATCAAAGTGCTAAGGACAGGATTCAACTGGTAAAGTAAGGGCACTCAGTCATCCAGTAAAAAAACCCCAAAATGCTACTCATGGATATATGAATGCTGATATCCTAGTGCTTTGATAAATAGTAGTTGGGGGGCGGGAAGAACCAAAGTAAGAAAAGGATTAAATCAGCAATAAAATTTGGAGGAGGTCTACCCAAAATTAAAGCTTTGATATAACCCTTGCCATCTTGGGGCAACAAGCCAGAAGAATGTGGATTTCTAGCAAAATGCATCAGCTGATCCTAAATAAATGAGTGCAGAATAATATTTTGTATTTTGAAAAAAGTCAGAGAGGGGAAAAATGAACAAATATGAGAAAGTGGAAAAAGAACAAAAATGGATAAACACAAACTGCAACTGACAGTGCCACGATAAACAGCCTGGGTACAGAAAAGAGCAAAAGATGCAATGCTGAGAGCCAACAGGGAAAAGGCACCCTAAAGTCTTTGATTGCTATCAACTGGAGTGCATAAAAATGCTTACAGAGATTCTGCATCTATTAATAGTCCTTCCCTAAGTAGAAGGTGAAACTTGAATTTACTTATGGAATATTAGAAGATCAAATTCACTTCAGTCAGAGCAAAAATACTACTCTGTAAAGTGTGCAAGTTAGCCTGCAAGACAGATTCATTTTGCAGATAGTGAATGTGAGAAACAGCTCGGGGAAGCTTACAAATTCTGCTAGTTCAGTCAAATCAACATGGCTGAAAAGAAACACAGCCCAATCATACTGAAAGCTAGTTTAAAAACCAAAGTGAAAAAAGGTAAGAGAATCACAGAGCCGCAGCATATCCTGACTTGAAAAGGATCCACATGATCACCGAGTCCAGCTCTTGTCCTGGCACGGGACTGCCCCATGAACCAACACAAGGTGGAATCTACAGTAAAAGCTACCAGTAAGTGAGCAAAGTACATCTGACTACATGACAGCCAAGCAGAAGAATGCAAGTGAAACAGTGCAAGCAGGGGATAGGGCAGGGAGGACCTGATTCAATACTTCAGTCAAAATGGAAATGATGTGGAATATGACATTTTGCATAACAATGTTGATGTCAGAAACCTAAGAAACCAAATGACATGTATCATCACAGACTGAGCAATTATCTGCCAAGCACCATGGTATCCAGCATTCAGCCAGCACAGCAGGACTGCTGGCTCTGCAGAATTATGAGCATCATTCTCTGTGCATGTGACAGCAATTTTTGACTGAAGAACTCCTGCACTGCTGGTAATAAACTTCTACTTCTTGTGGAAGGCCCTATAACAGGATCTTACACAGCCCCTTCCTCCATGAAAGGTTAGTCACCAACTCTTCTATTGACATGCATAATGAAAAGCCATTATGTTCTTTATCTGAAAACCAAACTAGTATTTTTTGATACTAAAAGGATCAACATCTGGACTAAACTGAAGTCTCAAAGCTCTTGACTAAGAAATTAAGCACTTTACAATAAGACAGTCTGACACATTAGAGCCTAGAATTTTCATTATATGTAAAGATAAGGTGCTGTAGAAAAATTACACTGGGGGAAAAGCATCTAGCAATGGTGCACAAAATAAAATACTAAAATGGATCTGTCCATTTCTTGCCTCATTTTCACTACATTTCCAATGGTCCAAGACAGCTGATTGTGAGAAGTAGTACTGTTACTACAGAAACATTTTAGTTACTCTTTAAGATAATCAATTATATGAAGGATTCCCTGTGCCCTGGATTTCTTAAGTGAAAAATATCTGACAGCAAAACTAAGACAACTTATGTAATGATGCTTCCCATTGAACAATTTTTCTGCTAAGTGTAACACATACATTTGATTGAGCAAAGTGAGATAGAGAACTGACTGAATCCCAGCAGGTTGTAATCAGTGGCACAGGCTATATTTGGAGGCCCATCACTAGTGGTGTCCCCCAAGGTTCAACACTGGGCCCAATATTGTTTAACTTACTCATCAATGAATTGGATGAAGGGGTAGACGGCGACTCAGCAAGTTCACTGACAGCACAAAGCTGGGATGAGTGGCCAATACACCAGAGCCTGTGCAGCCCTTCAGAAGGAGCCTGAGAGGTGGGAGAGATGGGCAGGGTCCTGCATCTGGGGAGGAATAACTCTGGCACCAGCACAGGCTTGGGGCTGACCTACTGGGAAGCAGCTCTGCAGAGAAGGACCTGGGTTCCTGGTGGACAATGAGCTGTCCATGAGCCAGCAACACCCTTGGGGCCAAGATGGCCATGGGTATTCTGGAAGCATTACAAAGAGCATTCCAGCAGGTTGGGGAGGTGCTCCTGCCTCTCTGCTGTGCCCGGGTGAGGCCACAGGTGGAGTGCTGTATCCAGTTCTGGCTCCTTGGTACAAGAGAGACATGGAGCCTCTAGAGATGGTCCAGTGGAGGGCAACAAAGATGATTGAGGGGCTGTTGCATCTCTCTTATGAGGACAGGCTGAGGGAGCTGGGTTTTTTCAGCCTTGAGAAGAGGCAACTGAAAGGAGACCTCATCAATTTCTCTAAGTGCCCAAAGGGAGAGTGTCAAGAGGATGGGGTCAGGCCCTTCCCAGGCAATGGGCAGAAACTGAGGCACAGGAAATTCCACCTGAATGTGAGGAAGAACTTCACTATGCAGTGATTGAGCACTGGAACAGATTGGCCAGAGAGTGTAGAGTCTCTCTCACTGGAAAACTGCCTGAATACAATCCTCTGCCATGTGCTCTGAGATGACCCTGTTTGAGCAGGAAGCTTGGACCAGATAAGCGACTATGGTCCCGTCCAACCTTACCACTCTGTGGTTCTGGGATATAATTAAAAACACTTAAAAATAAAAAGAAAAAAATCAGTAATTGTTAAATAGCTAGTTTATACTTTCTAATAAATTCTTAGTATTTTTAAAAACAGAGATATAATTCTACGTATTGAGGAATTAGCTTTTAAAAATAATTTCTAAAAGGAAAATTCTTGGATTTTAAGAAGATGTGAATCTCCTTAAATTTTTTTTTAAACAAATGAAGATAAACACTGAATCCTCAGCTGCTGAAGAATGCCATTGCTGCAGCATCATCATCAATGAAATTGTGCTGACTCACCCCAGTTGTGCACCTGGAGTGATACTATATTTAATTTTAGTCAATTAAAAGTGTTTATTTATTCTTTCCATCTCATTTCTAAAATTAAACTAGTCATTGTCACTTTCATTTGTCTCTAGCTAACATTTTTTCTATGTCATATATTCTTCTCATGCTAATGGGACATCTCAGTAAAAAAATCAAAAACTATTTGATTTCAGTAACTCTGCAACTAGCTTAGAAAAAATAAAACAAATTAAAACATATTACGGAAATATTGCTACTGGTCTTCTCAACTGTAGAAGCTGTATTTATAGTTTGCAGGAGGGAGGAATTGCCCTAATGCTATCTTTTAAAAGATAATTAAAAAATATTCACATGCTTGTGTCTTAAGCTCTCTTTGGAATGAATTTTTGTGGATGACTTATGACTCTTTAAAAATGCAATTGTAATGCAAGTGCAGACACACGACTATAATTCTACCCACAACTTCTTATATTGGGGAATGACTGCTCTTGATAACTGCTTTATTAAGTTTTACAGCATATGACCGTGCTATGTGAAGCATAGAATTATATTTTCATTTCCTCCTAAAAGAAAATATAAAAAAATCCTTTTATTAGCTTCAGTACTTACTTTTCACCATAAAACCTTTCAAAGAATTTTTCTTTCCAAGGTTCTGTTTTCTTTTCCTTTTCAATCTCTTGTCTGATGCGCAACTGCATTTCTGGTGTAAATTCTCCTAAAAAACAAATACTAACATATTGAATAAAAGTTGTCAAGGATTAATTTAATATGGATAATTATAAATTGTAAATACAAAGATGACATACAGTGATTTCTGATACAATCATCCAACAATGCCAAATGAAATTAATGAAAATCAAAACGGAGAGTGATATAGAAAGATTTAATTTACCATATACCATCAGTATTTCAAGGGTATATTGGCAGGGCTTAGTTGCATGCATTCATGTTTCCAAGGCTGACAGTGATGAAAATACTTGGGGTTTTTTTTAACTGTCAAAATAAGCTGCCACAGCAAGCTGCAAAAATGTACTCTAAATTCAAAATGGAATCAGCAATTTCTCTTTTGCTGAATTACTGGTCTATTACAGTTTCTATTCTAAAAGTACTCCTCAAATGTTGAAAAAAGAGACACTCTTCATAAAAACAATTAACCTCGGGCAGACCTGAGAGCAAGCAGAGAGTTACCTTCTGCCAGCCGCTGTTTCCACCCTTGCGCCGCGTACGCGAAGAACTCGTTATTTAGAGCGGAGCTACTGAGGCGCAAAACTCCATCGCTCCCCATCTAGAAAATAAGCCGTGGTAGCAGAAGACAGCGTCAGAAACAGCGCCAGCTAAGATCACATCAAAACACAGTTTCAATTAGGGGAAATGGGGGAAGTGTAGGCAGTGGGAAGAACACAAAATGACTACTACTAAAACAGCATTTTCATGCTAGTCGTTACTGTAAATGGGAGTGAACCAATCCAGCATCAATGTGCTCTCTTCAGTCATAAGTGTTACTGATGATAACTCAGTTTGCAACTGATTGATGTGCTTTAATCACAGCCCTGTCTTGAGACTATGTCTAGAGGCATTGTACGCAATCAAAAATCAAGATCATTATTGTACTTGTGCATCTGCCTATAATATGGTGCAAAACAAATTAATTAAATGCAATGAAGACAGTAACTTCGGTGTTTCTAAATAAACCTAATACTCGTGTTAGCTAATAAGCTGTATTGGCCAAAGAGTGGATGGCAGGCATTTCTTAACAAAAGAACTGATATAAACTCATAACTGAAACTGAAAACAGCTCTACGCATAATTTTATAGGCATCAAAAGTGAAATCTGTGAAAGAACATTAGAATTATTTGTGTTTTCTACATATGTCAAATATGCAGTGATCAGACAACATTAAAAGTCTTAATCACAATATTTTCTGCAATAATTTTTAAAAGCAATCTGACTGTTGAGCTGTCTTTTACCAAAAAACTTAGTGTATATTTTCAGGCTTGTGAGGATATTTCTGTTTCCAAAAGAATTATAATTGAAAAAAGTAATTATATGAAACAAATTAGCAGTGGGTATCACCTTTAGCATAATAAATAGACAGTACAAAAAGTAGCAAATTAAAAAGAAAGGAAACAGCAGCAGAGGTAATGTTGGTAGAACAAGCACTCTCACTATTTCACATCCTTCCAGGTAAGTAAGAGATAAATGTTTGACAACACTATTACTAATCTAGCAGTGAAATCCAACACATTTTCCAGCATATTAGCAGATGATTTAGCTAAGTAATATCCCCTAGTTCTCAGTGCCTGTTTCAAACAAGAGCCAGAAAGACATAGGCATACCAGAAACATTGAATGATATTTCGATGCAGTTACCTCATGGAGCTCTATATTTCACTAATAATAGAGGTCCTATTTCAAGAAGTCTTTGATAATTTACTCATAGCCTAGCTGACATCCTGTCCCACAATTATCTCAGAGAAGTAAACCAGAAAGATGTTAAGTAGTAATCAGAGAAATAGCAACTAGCATGGACTCTGAAAAACAGGCATTGCTAAAGGCATTTGATTATAGTAAGGAAATAATATGTGTGTGGTACAGAGTTCCTCACAGGATATGAACTTACAGAACTGCTGCCTGTGCTTTCCTGCTACATGGCATTGTTTTGCCAACATGTCACAGAAGTTGGGTTTAAGTGGGTTGGATATGTAAGGTTTCTATACATCTCATGATGTGGGTTATGGAACACATGCATATTAATTACAGGTAGTCTATGACTAATGCTGAAACTAGAGGAAAACTGAAAGATACAGTGAAACATGCAGCAGAAGGACCAAGATAATAAAACCAGTGAGGTGAGAAAGGTGATAAAGAGCGTGTACTTATTGTATAAATCAAACTACTATGACACTTTATCCTCTTCCTGCACAAATGAATTTTGCCAGAAATACTTAAATTGCACAATTAATATATTAAACAGGGATTTTTAAATACCAGTCCCTCTTGCACCTGAACAAACAAACCAGCATAGGGTCAAAACCAGCACTTACACAATTTTCTAGAAAGGTGAGATGCAATGTCACAAAGAAAAGAATCACAACTTACTAAACAAACAACGCTTTGTTCCTCTAAGAATGGTGCTGAAGCTACCTTAAGTTTCAACATAAAAGGAGATGAAATGGAAACACTCACTTGCCAATATATTTTCTACTCCAATCTTCATTAAATTCAAGATTTTTTTCTCTAAGCCTGGAAGTGTTTTGCAAAAAATAGTCATACAGATATTAAATTCTAATAATATTTAACCACATTTAACTGCAGGCTCAAAGGTATGGGCCTCCTGAAACTCCATGGCTCAACTGATGACAAACAGTGTAGCCATATAATCAGCCACATGAAAAGATCTCATAGGAAAGTAATGATTTGTGGACAATAACTTTCTGTTAAATGAGCAAAATTATCCAACTTATTCTAAGGTCACACCTCTATTAGATTTCATGCAAAACTGAAATGTACGACAATAGGTGGAAAGAGATTGCCACTTGTCAGCAGCAATCCACTATCAGATTGCATTAAACATAATTTGAAACTGCAGCCAAGTGTGATTGAGCTATTTCACCAGACTGCATAAATGAAGAGCATTATAAAGACTGCCAAGTTATATCACCATGTGAATACAAGAAGAACAGTATTAGCTTCATTGCAACCCTGTTGTTGTAAGGACAGGAGAAAATCAAGCTTTGCAGGAAGAGTTACCCCACCTTTTATTTTTGTTGGCTAATATACTTCAGAAAAAAAAGTGCCAAGTTTCTGGGTAAGAATTTCCTAACAAAGTTTCAAAAAGAAACTGTGAATTCCAAGCTAAATGCTAGGAAAAGGTCCAAACAAATTCAAATGTGATCTAGTTCACCTGAGAAAAAAGCACAGGCTGGAACCTCAGAACAGAAAGGAGGAAGTGTTAGCAAGGTCATGGGTAAAGGTCGTTAGTTCTTGTGGACCAGAAAAAATGCCAAGTAGTAAGTGTCTGTAAAAGAAAAAAAGGAAGGGGAAACAAACTCCCAAAAGAATAGCAAAAAGGGAGAATTATGTTGATTACCTAAGAGAAATTATTATCGGTCAACTAACAATAGAATAACAGTCCATTTGTAAACTGTATAAAAAACCAGATGCACACTTTGCTGACCACTTTAGGCATGAACAGCAGCAGCTTACAAATATTGGGGCACTATGTCCACAAGACTGAAAAGATGATGTGTAAGATGCTTAGGTTAAGAAATGTAAGAACAACAAACTAAACATGAAGTCACTGACTGACTGCATGGTAGTCATTGCCTCTGACTAACTGGCAGAGAAGGGCCTTTCCAGAGACCTGTGTTCACAGGTCTACATAATTCATGGAAGATTTATGTAGCTAGAACAACCAAAATCCAAACACAGGAACATCTAATGATACAGAACGTGGAAACGCACAAATTAATTAGAGGAGAAGATTACAATGATCTATTTTAACATGACAGGAAAGAATCAGGCTTAAATATTGTAGAGAGTATGAAAGTAGATATTATCTAGACTTGGTACACATATGGACACTAATATCAAAAATGGAAGAAATAAAGAGTTGTGCAGCCCCAGTGACTTCACCCAACTTGCTTAGGAATTTGAGATCAAAGAAAATATTTGCTGAGAACGGAACAGGAAGGATTTATTCAACCAGAAAAAGCTCAAAGAGAAAAGGATGAGGACAAAAATGTTAAAGAAACTCATAATGGCCAAAGAGATAAAGCAAATGAAACAGAAATTTTGGAAATGTTATAGAAAGAATAAAGCACTATGCAGACAGCAGATACCGCCACCCAAACTAAGTTAACAAAAAGTTCAATAATTTAGCCATTTTCAGTTCATTTAAAGATTTCTACACAGTGAAAAACAGTTTGAACAAGTTGGAACAGACAAAACCCAAGTAATTTTATGTCTAGTTGTTTTGAAGAAGTCCCTCAGAAACAACAAAACTAAAAAAGATGTTTTATGCTTTTTGTCAATACCCTAGTAATGTGAATTCAGGCTAACATCTTTTATGCTCTGTTAAACTTTGAAGGACTAAGAGGTCATCCTTTTATAATGTTAGCTAACAACCTCCACTGAAATATTTTCGTACTTCACTTGGAGAATGCATTTTCACCTGAATCAAACAAGTTAAAGTGGAAATTTTGAAACCATGGAGTGTATTCACTTCTCTAAGCCCTGATGATAGAGACAGCACAATTAACCACCAGCTTTAAATTAGAATTTGGAGAAACATGCCAATAAAGCAGTTCTTAAATACACTGTTAATTTTTATGGTATTTAAAAAATGCTGTCCAACAGAGACAGTGTGTTAATGAGCTGGAACAACAAACATTTCTTGGAAAATTCATGTTTCATTCTGTTGGGCTTTAAATTTCTGGGTTTTTCTGATTAAGCACAATGCTAGAATTATGTTTTCTAATTAATACGTTCGTGCTGAATTCACAATGGCTTTTGAAAGTTCCTCATTTTATTGAAAGCAAACAAAAAACCACGCAACCCCAAAACATATATTTTAAAACCCAGCATCAATTTGCATTACAAAGCAGATGTCAAACACTCTTATCAGAACAAACTGAATAACCTTTCTAGAACAACTACTTCAATTATTTTCCTCCAAGTTCCACTGAAAATTCTCTTCTGAAGATAAGGCAGGGGTTGTTTTTTTTAGCTCAACCTGAAGATGCACATTGGTGTTTAGTAAGTATACAGCAATTACTGCATAAGTGTATACTGGTAGGTTATCTGATTTTGGCTAGAAAGACAAGGAATTAGTCAATCTATTGCTTCTATATCTCTTTCAAATGACTCAAGATTCTCCTAATGTATTTATAAAATTTCCAATGATCCACTGTATACAGTTCTTGTGTAGTATACCATGTTTCTAACATGGAAGCTTATGTGTTAATATCATGCCATTTGACTAGAATCATAAAATAGTTTGAGTTGGAAGGAACCTTTTAGAGGTAATCTAGTCCAACCCCTCTGCAATAAGCAGGGACCCAGTGAACTATCAGAGGGACACATTCACCATCAGGTGTCTCAGAGCCTCATCCAAACTGACTCTGAAAGTTTCTGACTGCTGAAAGTTTCCAGCATGAGGCACCTACCACCTCCAGGGGCAACCTCTTCCAGCTTTCTTCATAAAAACCTTTCTTCTTTATATCTAATCCAAATCAACCCTCCTCCAGTTTAAAACCATTACCCCTCAGTCCCACAGCAACAGGCTCTGCAAAAAAGTTTTCCCCCATCTTTTTCACAGGCCCAGTCATCCCAATTCTCTCAGCCTTACAACAAATATACCAAAGAAAACCAAAACTAACCAACCAAAAATACAAATACAAAAGCAATCAAAAAATCAGCAAAGGAAGTGAAGATTCATCTAAATGAGGGGTCCAGTACCATTCATTTTTTATACCCTTTCTAAAAATTGCTACTAACTCTATATTTTATCTGGGGGAACAATCCCATAATTCACATACTTTCCCAAAGGTATCTACAAAAGATGGAAGATATGAGAAAATACATTTTGATACTTTTGCATTAAAGATTCTAAAATATTACAAATGAAAAATTTAGGAGCATTTATATCACACACAGGAAACATAACATTTCATTTATGTGTGCAAAGAGACACCACTGCTGTTTTGTAACATGAATTTGTAACAAATTTGATTCTCTAGCACTGGGCACCAGCATTTCACTGACCTGTGATTATTGTACAGTGCAGATGGAGCATCTGAAGATACAGCAATTTTAGTGACTGACATTCTGTCTGAAGGCAGACATGTTGCAGAGCTTTATGCTCAAGTATTGACTTGACCTACATCTGAAATGAGGGAATGAGGACAACAGAGACTGTGTGATGAGCCTCAGGAAGGTGTTGGTAGGTATGACATGTGCAAAAACTACAATTTTCACTGTTTATGATGTCCCACCACCTTTACCTTAAGAATATATCCAGACATCAGACTGAATGGATCAGAAGTGACAAGGAGGCTGTAGGATTCATCAGAACCTAGGGATCTGTTGATATTTTTATCAGCAGTGATAGACATATACTGATAATGAAGTGGTAGTTTAATAGATGCTAAAGGCAGAATGGCTTTGTCATCTTCAACACATGGGATGCCCCAAGAAAGTTTGGCAATATGGAAATAGGTAAACAGTGATTTCAAACATCCCTTGTGGAGAAAAGAAACATGCTCTATAGACAGACCTGCTTGATTCTTCAGAATTTGAATGCTATATTTATATACACAGCCCAATATGATGGGCAAATCAAATTCAAATAAATCCTGTTCTGTTATCCACTACCAAAATAAATTTATGTATAAAATGAGGGGTTAAAGAAGAGGATAATATGATGGAAGTGGTACATTTATTTCAGTCTTTGATGGTTGAACACTAGTGCAAGAACTGCAAATGGTATGTAGGAGGACTTGGAAGATTTAGCTGACAATTGACATTTTTGACTTAAGTGGCAAAATGATTATCTGATAATTCATGAATGATAGTAATATAAAAGATTAGGCTTGTTTGTGAAAAAAGAAGAAAAGAAGGAAATGACAAAAGAATTTTAAAAATATGATTTAAGTAGGCATTCTTCCCTAAATGCAGAATTAGTTGGAAGAATCCTGAAGAACATGGTGCCAGTGAAAAAGGAGTTAAAAAAAAAACTGACGCAGTTCTTTAAATAAACAATGCTGACCACATGGAGTGCAAAGCCTCCTGCAAAGGAGTAATGGGGATTGTACAATAAGACCACATTGTCTTAGTTAGGATCTCACTGTTGATCTCACAGCATGCAGAGAATGGAAACGAGGTCAACTTACTAGGGAAGAATACCACAGCAGAACATGGTATAATGGGCCAAAATTAGACACAGTTGGAAAGGGACACATCAAACTCCAGAAGAAATAATTGTGTAAGTACATTAAAGGCAAGAAGAGGATGAAAGAAAAAGTACACTGTGCAACACTGGGGAATACTAGAGGAATACAGAGACAAGGCTAATGTTAAAACTTCCTCTTTCTTTGCATGAACCTTTACCACAAATCTACTGGGTTGAGGTGCTTAATACAATTAACACCAGCAACAAAAAGCAAAAGAGTCAGAACTGATCTTGAACAGGCAAGGAGTTCAACAAATATTACTTAAATGCATTCAAATGATGTGGGCTTGATAGTGTAGCCTGTTAAATGTCCAGATAGGAATCTACTTCCGAACTGTTAAAATACAAATTTTGAAGAAATGATGAGTACAAATACAAACTTATACATGCTAGTTATACATATATAGCATATATGTATCACCTCTGTCTAAAGAAGGGAATAGGAAGAGATGAGGACTTACAGACTTAGCCAGCTTCAGAACTCCATGGCCTATGAACAGACAATCCATTATTTTTTGTGATACTCTAGGCTGCCCTAAGATACTGATGTGGACACATTCTGAGCAGACACAACCCAGAATCTATGGCACTTTAAACATTTTGATTAAGTTAGGTGTTAACCTCTCAGCTGACCCAAGAAACCTGTGTTTAAATACCTTGCTTCTTCCCTCTGTCTTCATGCTTTGGAAAATACGTGCAATGGTTAAAGCACAAGATAGAATCATTGGATCACTTAGGTTGGAAAACACCTGTAACACCATTGAGTCCAACCATTAACCCAGCACTGCCAAGCCCATCACTAACCCACGTAAATATCACACCATACACAACTGCCTGAAAATTAACCAAGAGTTGAGCTTCAGCCAATGTAGATTTGTCAAGAGAAGGTTACCTCAGATCAGTCTATTTTCTCTCTGACAGAATAAATGGCCTTGTGATAGAAGAAAAGATGCACAAGTTGTGTATCTTGATCATAACAATGCAGTGTTGCTTAACATTTTCTCAAGCAATGCCAGGATATATAAATTGCAATTAGGTCACCAAAGAACTACTCAGAACTCTACTTAGGGAACTATTGTTTATTTATTATCAACTGGGAGTCTGTGTATTCAGAGGCATGATAAAAAGATGGAAGTAATTTGAAAATACTATCAGTCAGAGAGCATGTACAGAGAGCATCAGAATTCTTTTGATGGTTTTGTGAATTACTTTGGAAACAACAGGGATAAGCAGGGCATTGCAATAGTGGCAAATGCAAAGTTTGACACTTGTATAACACAGAACTAGAGAAATGCAAAATGAGGAAATTAAGTGTCTATGCAATGGTTCTTTAAAAGAGTACTTGTATTGATGAATTGTTCACAAACTGAATATAAGTCGACCTTGCAACTGCAAAGAAGGTGAGCACAACTCTAAGTTAGAAACAGGAGTACTGTGCAAAAGCAGAGAAATTAGTTTTGCTTTCCTTGGTGTTACCAGCTCAACTGCAGCAATACATTAAATTCTGACTGATGCAACTCAGAAACCATAGAAAATGCAAAGGAGATAAATGAGGCTAAGAACAGACTTAAGGCCCTAGGTCTACAAAGACTGCATTATTATGGGCTTTTTCTCAAGAAAAAGAAACAGGAACACAGCAATCTCCACACTCTACATGTACATGCCAAAAAGAGCAAAGAGTATCAGTCAGAATTACAACAAGAGAGATTCAGACCAGACCCTGAGGAAAAAGCTTTCTATCAGTGAAAACAATGAAGCACTAGATTTCCTTGGGAGAGGCTGTGAATTATCCACCACTGAACAGTCAGAAAAAGTTTCAGCCAATATAAAAGAAAAGCAGATGTTGATTTTGCCTTAGTGTAAAGAAGATGAGATAAATTTTCCTTTTTTGCCATGTTTTCTATGTCAAGATGGTGTAACAAATTGCCATCTATTACAATATCATTAAAAAAAATCTAAAAGTGTTCTTGCAGATACTTAACTTCTGACCAGTTGTCAACCTCCAATTTCAAAGGAAGGTGCTCAAGAGTCAGTTCTTGTATTCTAGCTTCCAGGCTTCTAACCTCTTCATGCCCTTCTAGTGATTCACTCTATGCAGTCTAACATAACAGCCCATGATTTGTATCTGAAAGAGCCCCTCACTTGGACAGAGTGACCTTTGGAAGCACTGTGATCTCATAAGACAATGGCTTAGCTTGCCTGCATACAATTAAAACCTTAGACTACACTCAGTTTCTGGAATCATCATTCTCAAACACAAACTCATTGTATCTGTTACCAGTTATGCTTCATGATGGCTGGAAGGACCCTTACTTATTCATCAACAACTTTTTTACTAGCAGTTGATAGCTTGAGCCATGTTAAAAGTCAAGGTAGATACCTTCTCCCTTGAGGCTGAGTGTGACAACCCTGTGGAGGAGATTTCTCATTAAGCCCAAAAGACAGAAATTCTCATTGGGAAATACTGAATGGCTGCAGAGACTAGTATTGCAAAGCCATAAACTTTGTCCATGCTGATATTTTAGCATGAGGTACTACAAAGTAAAACAGAACTTATTACTATGTGTGCTCCTGTTAGTCTCTGGACTGCTCATGTTCTGACTGACACATTCTTCAGAAACTAACAAGATCTGCTTGCACTTATAAAAGCCTAAATTCTTTACAAGAATACAAAACAATCATTATCCTGTTCACTACTTTGGCTAATGACCTGGGAACCAATTATGTCAAGGAGTTATCCACAGCTAGAGCTCTCCTTGTTAAATAATACACGGCAATTATAAAACTTAACTTCTATCCATCTGCAAAATACTTTAAAGTGAACTTGCATGTATTTTTAGTAAGAAAATAATTGAGTAACTTTCTCCATTTCCTATAGAATACTGCTGACTGTTCGAGTATGCCATTACCTATCTAAAAGTCATTTTTCCACTTATACAACTACTATTCAAAAGAGATTGTGATAAATGGGACCAAACTAAAAGGATGCTCTAACAGTTGGCAAGTCTATAATAGAGAACGAGTGTGAATACACTTGGGTCAAAAGGAAAAGCAGCTGTAGCTGTCACAAAAAATATGCAAGTTCTGTTAAACAATGGCTGCATTTCTGATGGTAATGTTTCTGCTACTCTACTCAGCGCTAAGCAAAGATGTTGTATTTTTCAGCATTTAGTCATATCTGAGTGGTACCATATGGTAACAAATATCAGATCAAAGCAGAGGTTGAACTAACCTTGATAATTGTAAGGAACAGATCATGTAGATAAAGCCTGTGAAAGACCACATAATAGCCAGTTACTAGGAAAGCTGTCAAATAAAAGTTTTTTATTTCTATTTAGTTTAGCTGGCATAAGACTGAAAAAGGAAATTTTAACATCCATAAATATTTCAGTCTCTTTGATATAACTGTGGCTATTACTCATATATGTGCATCCATCATCTTCTATTTATATCAGTTGAACTGTGGCAGCAATCAATACTAACTTTTAGTATGCAAAACACTTCATGGGTTAGTTGTCTATTGTATGAAATACAGCAATTGATTGTATTACATTTGATGCTTTTCAATTTTAATTTTGTTCTAGTAGATTAAAAAGCTCATGTCCAGTAATTTTTCTTGAGACATTTTTATGGCTCATGCAAATTTTAGTGCCCTCCTCTGGGTTCTTTCCACAGCTTCTGAACTAAACCAGCCAGGCTTAATATTGAAGATGATGACTTAATAGTATTTATTTGATGAAAAGGGTATTTCATTTAGTGCAGCCTCCCTGGTGTTGTTGTTGCTTAAAGGTTGACTGAACAGATGTTTCTGCCGAGCTGTCCATAATCATGACCATATTTTCTTTTCAAATTTGATTTAGAAACTAGAAATGGAATAACCCACCTAATTTCCAGTACCAAACAGCAAATCCTACAGTAAATCAAATAATGGTTTGATTGGAAGGGACCTTAAAAGATCATCAAGTTCCAACCTCCTGCCATGGCCTGGGACACCTTCCACTAGGCCAGGTTGCACAAAACCACATCCAAAGGCAGTACCTGAACATGATAGATAACCTATCAAGTTAAGGCACAAAGTTTTCATTCATCTGCCAGACCTGAGAGAATGACACTGAAAGTATTAACATGGTCATGTTATTGAACTATATAATAGCACACTTCAGATGGAAATAAAAATCAATTAATCAAATATGTCTGAGGATGAAGAACTCACAACCTCTTTAGGCAGCCAATGCCCTTACTAAAAAAAAGTTTTACTTCATGTCCATATGAAAGCTCCTGTCTTTTGGTTGGACCTATTGCCTCTGCTAGGGCCATACCCTTTTATACACACTGATAAACGTGCTCCTGGCCCTTCTCTTATCTCGGCAAAGTCCTAGAACTGGACAAGGTACTCTAGGTGTGGCCTTCTGAGTGCTGAGTTAGAGGGGATGGTCTGTTAAACTCACATCACAAAGGCATTCATGCCACTGAATGGAATTCATGCCTCTTCTCTGACCCTGACCCCTAAAATCTGAACCAGACTGTCATCCAGCCTATAGAAGAGGTCTACACACATGCTGATCCCCTTGAGGGCAACAACCACTCCCCTTTTCTTCTCTGCCTGTCTTTTGTTTCAAGAGCAGCAAAAGCTTGTCAAGAGTTCTGATATACATAAAAAAAAGGAAAGAGAAACATGCAGAGAAAGGCACAGTGTAATCCTGGAGAGAAGCAAAAAAGGAGGGGAGTGAATAGCTAAGGAGTCAGTAATCACCAAGTTTAGTACAAAACATTGATGACTTCAGGTCTTGAGGACATAGATGGTAGGAATGTGAAAGAAGTAATCCAGCTGAAGACACAGAACATAAAAAAAAAAAATAGACAAGCCTTGCAAAAACCCACAGACACAATAGGACAGCAATTGTTTCTTTGCCTGAAGATAAGGAACACTCAGCAGCTCATCTCAAACAGAAAAATGCACACATTTACACAGTGCCATGGCTGATGAAAAATCTATCCTTTCTTTAACCAGTTGCCATGTATTTACAACCAACAGAGGAGGAGTTTCTGGGTAAGAAGTATATGAACAGGAATATAAAGGAAATACTTCTGACAAGATGCAATTACCAGGGCCTTTCTGCTGTTGTGACCACAAAACATCCACAGTAACACTGAGAGATACATGACTGGTAAGAGATACAACCAACACTATATACATACATAAATACAGCTGACAGAAATACATGGTCTGACTCAAGGGCTGCTGAAAAAACAGCAAAGTCAGCCACCACAAATTCAGGTCTGGGGAGGTGACATGGATAGGTACCAACTCCTTCCATGGCTCTCTCAGCAATTCTGATGTACCTCAGCTTGGGTGTTCATGTTCACTCTGCATAAGTTCTCTTCCATGGGTCTCACCTCCTCACAGTAAAGGGTAACATGACCCAGATTATGGCTCATTTTCTTTAGTTCTGATTATGAAGTTATCAATTCTTATAAGAAAAGCTCTTTGTCATTTCTACCTGATCACTGACATAACATGAACAGTCTGCCTTCAAATACAAAATGAAAAGACAGATTTTTAAGACAGATGGTGAAAGCGATTCTGAGTATTACTTTAGTCATATAAAAATAACCAGATTAAACTGAGAAATAAAACATCAAAGGATGAAAAAGAAAATATCTACTACTACAGGAATAATTGCTTCAGACATGGGGAGAAAAGCAAGAAGCATCTTTGAGAGAAGGAAACAAAGACCTTTTCCATCTTCACTAAAGTGGGAAATATGCGGAGTAAAACTGAAGAATTGCAAACATATGTTTTCAAAATGAAATGTGACTTGTTAATTTAGACCTTGTCTAAATCAAGAAGACAAGTGGGATAGCTATATTCATTCCAATACACAGTAGTGTCAAAAAAGACAATAGAATCCAATCTGTTTGAGCTCAGATGCAAGAAATTAGATGAAGAATTTTAGGCGAGTAATAAATCTGGCAAAATGAAAAGATAAGGCATGTTTTAAAATGAAGCAAAATCCATGCAAAATAGAAAAAAAACCCAAGAGCATGCAGCAAATAGTACCATGTCACTGCATTTAAATTCTAGAAGTAACAATTAAAACCCCTAATACAAAGTTCATCTAATTAGTGAACCCAAGCATGTCAGAACACACAGAAAAAACCAAGTATTTATAAAGGTACTAGAAAAGGCACATAAGCCTGGGGGAAAAATAGGCAGAAAAGCATATATGGATTGTGACCAAGGCAAGCATGTATGGAACTTGTTTAAGGAAAGATGACTAGAGACTCTGAGAAACTGAAACATTATTGAATTATCCGAGAATGTTCACATTTTGTGGAGAGTACAGGAAAAGGGATATAAACAACCAGAGTCTATTTACTTAGCCTTTAATAATAAAATTATAGACATATACCTTTGAGAAGCAGAAGGTGAGGGGAAGTTACATGTAAGCATCTAAAATTAGTCTGTCATTTTTGATGACTGTCAAAAATGAAAATCCTGCATCCAATCTCTTTTCTCTAGGCACTAGAAAACACTGCTTTTCTATGCAAAAAAATGGCTGCATGTCCTTAACACAAGAGAGAACTAAACGAAATCTGAGATTAAATAATTCAAAGGATAGTAATGTTCTGAAATAATAAGGAAAAAAGTCTCAACTTTTTTTTATGCTTTTGTACTTAAGCCAAACAAATATATTGGAAAAGGGTGAGGGGAGGGAAGGGCGAGGGGAGAAGCAGAGAGAGAGGGTGGGAGTAAGGGAGAAGAGGAGGAGAGCGCTGCAGAAGCACGGATGGATCACTTCTGCTTGCTCTTCCTTTTGCTGCACCTGCATCCAACATCCTGCTTCAAGTCCTTGAATGTCTTCAGATTCAGAATGGAAAGGAACGTTCAGTTCTCCATCTAATTCCTGTGCAGCCCTACAGTGGCAACACTGGAGGCACTGCAGACCGACTCGCCACTCAATCATGAGCACTTTGCAAGGGAGGCGCAGTTGGAACACACTGCACGCTGCAGTGCTGCAGAGCACCCTCAACAGCTACATGACTTGCAGCATACCAGTCTCTTGTGTCCACATACATTACCACTTATGTCCACACGTTAGTTATGCTCTCATAACACAGCTCCTAGAACAGTCTTTTAAAAAGGCACTTATGTGAGGCACGCACTTTCCCGCTGACAGGGGGGTGCTTTATCAGTTCTCTTTTTGAAGTCCTAATAATTCTGTCAAATGTAAAAGGAACTTGTTCTGCGTACAAAGTCCTCTTTTTTTAAAGTCCTAACAGCTGTGCACTGTGTTTTAGAAAACTTGCTTGAAGGGAACAAGAGGGGAACAAAAGCTTCACCAGTCTGCATCAGAAGAACAACCTTGAGTGAAGGGCCCCTCACACATCAGAAGGACTTATGGGAAAGGATGCTGTAGAGACAGCTGTGAATCTTGTATTTTTTAGTTTTCAAGGGGCACAGCATCATTGCTGAGTCCTACTAGATGTTCCAACTGAGTTTAGCCTTGCTACAGACAAAAGCAAATGCAATAGTTCTGCTAACACCTCTGCAAAACGTGTTCTTAAAAGGTGAGACATGTTTTAAGTGTGATAAGAGCTTGTAACTAGGCTTTAAAAATCAAAAAAGAACTTCCACAACATGGATGTGGCAGGGTGGAAAACACTGATTCACACTTCTGAAATACAGCGACCAAGCCTGTAGAAATATGAAACCATGACACCTAATCAAAAATGTAAAGCTTCCTGTTCACATATGTAGACATTCTGATACTGAGGAGGACCTCTGGGGATTACTGCAAACAAGCAAACAAGAATTCCATTACCACATCAATCAGAGCAGCCAGATTGCAATGCAATTGCAGTGAGCCTTTCTGGACTGCCCAGGGAAGCTGAAAGAGTAGCTCTCTTGTAGCTAAAGACAACTGGGATTTTGATGTAAAATCTTTCAGCTTTCAACTCACATAAAGTGAAACTGATGTTTGTTGTTAATACATGACTGTGAAATACACACATACACCATCCATACAGGTGTGTTAGGTAAAATGAATATTAACTTGCTGCATAAGGACAGAGGGTCAGCTGGGAGCAGTAATCTGTCTGAAAACCCTTGGCTAGCTCAGCTCAGGAATCAGACCCAGATTTTTATGGAAAAGGCAGCTTAAATCTTTGGAATTTATTCATCTATCTAGATGGTAGACGAATATCTATCATCTAGATAGATGAATAAATGCCAAAGTTTTATTAGGGTAGTTTTAACAGGTATCTATCTAAGATACCTGCATTAGAACTACCCTAATAAAGCTGTACAAATAAGGCTCATTACAACAACACCATGCTGTCCACATTATCCAGTAAAAGCAAAGAAAAAATGTCAGCTAAAGGGAAAAATGTGTCATAAAATGACCTTCAATTACTGCACACACAGGGGTGCCAATTTAACAGCTTTTTAAATCTGCTTAGGTGCAGATGACATATGTTACATTTAACCTTCAATTGCAAATGTTCTCTGAACTAAATGCTTTTGTCATTACCCTAAAACTATTTCAGTGTAAAACTCAAACATTTACAGGAACATAACAATAAATATTGGAAAGCTACTGATTGATAGAGAATGGAAAAGTAAAAAGCTAAAAGATTGCAGTATAAGCAAAAAAGGCAGCAAAGTAACATAAGGTAACCATTTAACTAACACTGCACAATAATTCCATGGAGAGAAACCTAAAATAAAGCTGGAAACAAATAATACAAGCAGCACTAATTTCTGCAGTTGGTCTTTTTATAAATGAAATTCTGCAAAATACCAATGGCACATATAATCCTCAAGCACTGATGAAGTTAATAAAACAAGCAGGTAGATGGTTACATTGCTACAAAAAGCAAATTGTGAAAATCAAGCTTCACTCCCTCTCTTCTAAAATACTAAAATACTAATGTACAGTGAGGTATCTACTAAGTACTAAGCATTCAGAATGTCAGATACCAGACTTCTCTTCTTGCCTTTTACAAGTGAAGTAATATTTTGTATTATTCATTACCCACTCTCCACCACAGAATTCCAACTGATGTGCTTGGGAGTGGGAGTAATTTGTGCACATCAGTCCAATGGTTACCTTTTGCTATCATTGCTCAAATTGCAGGAACAAATATTAAGCTGATTCATACTGCATGAAAACAAAGGTTTGAATTGGAATTCTGCAGATAACCTTCCCCAAAATTACTTCTTAATATTTTCAAAGAAACAGAGTAAATCACTAGCTGACATCACCCCGTGCCTTTTCTCAATGCAGGGGGAGAAGGAATCTTTACAAGGTGACAGCTTCAAACTGCACCAACCTAAAATGAACAGGCCAAGACAGAAACACAGAACCTGTACTGACCTTAAAATAAAAGGATGATGTGATGTGATTAAATATCAATACTAGCACTCACCCAAGAGGCAATAATTATTTTGGGATTAGCTGATTTAGAAATTAAAAGAAAGAGAATAAAGTGGGTTTTGATCCATTTTAGAATCCTTTGATTTGTACATCATGTTTTTCTTTTCAGTGGACTGACCTGCTACAAACCTGAAATATTCACACGACCTTCTGCAATACTACACACCTTAAGTTATTCCTTAAGAATACTGAAGTTTTAAATTTAGGTAACTAACTTGACTATCTATAAACTGTAGATAAAAGGTAGATAATTGGTAAATTTCTTTCATTAAACAAGTAAAGCTGAGACAAGATGTAATTATTACTGTGATTCCCTCTACTGTTTTAAATGCTCTTCCAGAAGAGATTTGGTCTGATAAAATGGCAGGGCTACTTAACACACATCTGAGGAGGATTTGAAGTATTTTTGTAGGAAGAAGTTCACATCCTATGTGAAAGGGCAGGGTAGGTGCAAATCACAAGAGACTCAATGAGCCCAGTATTGCCAGAAGAGAAAATGCAAGACAGAGTTAAATTCTCAAAGATCAGAAGGGTGTTAAGCAGTCATGGAGTCTGGAAAGACACACTTTTTTTTCAGAGCACTCAGGAGAGAACGTTTTGTTTAGCACTCTAAGGATTAGTAAAATCACTTCAGCTTTCTGCTGCTCTTCAGATAAAGTTACATTTCTTTTTGGAAGCTAAGTAGGTGGGTGTGCTTCCCTTCCTTTTGCCCATTCCCCCGTGTTAAGAGCAGGAATTTGACTTCCCAGGAGCACGAACATGGAAAGTTGGTGTAGACACAACATTGCCAACTGCCATTCATTTTCAGCAGCCTGTTGTACAGACCTGTTACCCATCCTTGCACAATATACATTGTTTAATTAATATTTGAAGACTCACTGATGCCATACAGCAATCTAGATATACAGAAAAATTTCCTGCTTTGAAGGTGAGTGTTTACTGAGAGGCAGTCAAGAAGGCTTCTGTTACATGTAATGATCAGCTTGATGTATCCATGTCAGAAGTAGGTATTTGATGAAAAATCCATTGTTCCTTAGCTGTAGATTGTTCTAATTAGAGCTGTAAAGCAAAATACCTTGCTGGAATTTGTGATAACTTAAATATCTTGTGCAGAGATTTTTCCTTCCATATAGTTTCTATACCTGCATGTTTTCTATATTTCCAGTTCAGTCATGTGGGTCTCCCAGGGAATCACCCAACAGGTTTCTGTATCAGCTGAGCTTCAAGGATTTTGAGTCTTTGAATCCATACAGATTAATGAGGAGCTGAAAATCTGGATGTTCAAATTTCAGTCATGAGGTTCCTGGTATGCAGTGATGCAAGATTTTGGAGCAGTCTGCTAAACAGACAAGTCTGGGACATGGCTGCTTCTCAGGTATGACCTGTGGTGATGAGGACACAAGGGAATGGCCTGAAGTCATGTCAGGGGAGGTTTAGGTTGGGTATTAGGGAAAGGTTCTTCACCCAGAGGGTGTTTGGGGACTGGAACAGGCTCCCCAGGGAAGTGGTCACAGCACCAAGCCTGACAGAGCTCAAGAAGCATTTGGACAATGCACATGGTATGATTCTTGGGGCTGTCCTGTGCAGGGTGAGAAGTTTGACTGGATGATCCTCATGGATCCCTTCCAACTCAGGACATTCTTTGTTTCTATGATTTGAACAATGTCTACATACTTATTCCCTCTGAATCCAAATCAAAACAAAAAAAATCCTTGATAAAATGCATCTACCATAACTGCCAACTTGCTCCAACTTCTTTTACAGGCATTTTTAATACAGAAAATTACACAAAGGCCTCATTGCTACTGAAATAGAATTTAAACTAATATGCCATGTGAAATCAATTTAAATTGTAATTATAACTCATGATACAATTTATCTTTTCCCAAGGGGAAAAAAAAGCAATGACCCTATTCTTCCACTTCGTCAAAAATCTAGCTGGAGTAGGGACAGCATGAACATCAGAAGAATAGTTCTTGACTTCTTCCATTCTGGGACATCTTTCCTAAGGCTTTCTGTTCCATGGGGTCCAATAGCTGTCTGATATCAATCACAACACTTGAAAATGAAAAACGATCAGAAAACACATCCCAACAAGCTCCTTACTTGTCCCTGAACTTTTCTTGAACACATTAGACTAACCAAGGTTGAGAAAGAAGTCATTTATTTATAATAAACACTTGCACACAAAAACCCAGAAAACCTCAACTCCCTTAACTAATGGTTTCTAAAAATGCTTATTCCAAGTGACACATGCATGACAGGTTTTGGCTGAGTACGATTTAAGGAGGAGGAGTTATACCACCCAGAAAAATGGTGTTTATGACAGAAATGACAAAGAATCATTCATCACGGGGTTTTTCTATGTGAAGCAGTAATAAAGCCTAAATGAAACTGCACTTCATTAGTAATTTATTTCACAGATCACTATATATACACAAATAGCATAACTCTATTACATTTTTATAGTGCCATTTATTACAGTACTTCACATACTCTATCCACATGGCAAGACAGAAATGCAGCTTTCTCTGGGGAAGACAACAGCAGCCAACTGCAGAGCAGCACACAGGGAGGAAACAATTCTAAGCCAGAAAAGCAAAATAAGAATTTTCAGATTAATCAAAGAAAGGCCAATATAAAACAATAAAACTGAACCCCAAGAGATGTGCAGCTAACTCAAAGAATAGTATAGCTTGCCTGATGCCCTATTTGATTTAGAAAGTAGAAATAAAAGAGGAAAACTGAATACTCTTGCCTTGTTCAGCCAGTGACCAACAGCACAGACTCCCACCAGAACTCCCTGGCTAAAATTCTCTATCCTTTTATTTGATCCTTGAGCATTACACTGGTGTTTTCCACTTGCCACAGGAAGGAAAAGAACATCAGTTCAACTGCTTTCATCAGTCTGTATCTGGGATGCCATACTTGAGGCATAGCTGAGGACATATTCTCAGACATCAAGAAAAGAGATGCATTCCTTCCTCTGCCAAGATTTCTGCAAAGGGAGGGTTCAGGGCTATTCCACTCTCCACCTGAACATAATTTTCCAACTTTCACACTTAGAGGCCAAACATTTCCATTAAACTTCCAGAGATGACAGGTGACTCCTGCCTTCCAAATGCAGGTGAAAACCTGGGATGCTACACAAACCCACAGAATGCTGTGAGAAGATGACAGAGAGAAGGGCACCTGCAAATGCCTCATCACAACATTTGCTTGTGAAGTAACAGTGTCCAATTATGCAGTGTTGGGCCTCTGAAATAACATATTTTATGCATTATGTGAATGGTTTTTGAAATAAAAGTGAAAAAAATGCAATGCTTTTAACTAGTGAAGCATGTTTAAATTCAAAAATATTCTCTTGATTTTCTTGCCAAAAAACTCTGCTGTAAGAACGCTGATAAGAAGGTAAGTGGCTTGTCAGTTGTAGATACTCCATTTTAAAAAATAAATTTTAAAGTATAAAACTTCTAAATAAAGGCCCCATACTTGAAATGTAATTTATGAACATTGGGTCTTTGATGGCTGGAGAGAAAACATGATTTTACCTAGTATATTTTTTTTAATATTTTCTGATTAAATAACTAGAAAGAGAACAAAAAATCAAAACTATCAGAAAAATATTTGCTGGACACTAAGTTAAAATCTGTTTGACAGCAGGGAAAAAACTTTTCTTAAGACTTGTCAATACTGACTTTGACTGCGTTGTGGGAGCTTGAGAATAAATACATTTATATTGTTTCTCCTATGGATCTTGTTCTGATGTTCTTTCTAACATTCTGTTATTAAATACTTGTGGTCCACAACATACAGTATCTAATTTGATAAGAGGCCGAGTAAATGTACATCAATACAATTTTTTTTCTCTTTTATGTCACATTGCACCAGTTCTCCCTGCTTTAGTGATAGACTAACTGCTAACAGTTTAAGCAATAAAATCTGCAATACTGAAATTAAATACTGATTTAAGATGCAGGTTTTAATTATTCATTTAAGTAATCTGCATTCTCTAGTTACTATATTAAAAGAGGGATACTGACCATCTGCAAAAAATTTAATGCCCTATTTGTGTAAGTTAATGAGTCTGAATTAAGTGCATGAGTATTCCCCATTGAAACTGGTAAGACTGAATCCCTAAGTGAGGCAAGTGAGTAAATGAAATCTCTCATCTATTTTAACTGCTAGACATGCTAGACTCTTTTTTTTCCTCTCCCTAAGAAACCCTGCAATCTGACCAACAAATGCAGGAAGGACCAGACATTGTAGGAAAGATCACAAAACTGAAATTTTATTTCCAGCCTGTTCCTCTCCAAGTCATTCTCTCAACAATCTGAGCACACAGCCATAAGTTCTGGGGAAGATATTCCTTATAAAAGGTGTGAATAAGTGGATTCAGTGCACTGGAGCTGAGAGAGCTTTTGTAGGCTTGTGCAAAAGATGAAGAGCAGGAGAACAAATATTGACTAATTGACTAATGTTGACCTGGACATTGCTGGCAGAGCACCAAGAAAGATCACAGGTGAAAAGAGACTCAAAATAAAGGAAGTCTTGAGAATGAGAAGTTTATCTTCAACACCATAGGTAGAAAAGCTAATTAAGTGATTTGGCAAGTTTGAAAGATTTGCTGCCCAGTTTCCATTCAGACAAATCAGGGACCTGCAGAGTTTTCAGGAAGCAAAGAAGCAGGAGCTGGTTTTCACAGACAAACTTTACAGTCATTCTACATCTAACACTTTTACCTAAGGAAGTATGGAGATTTTCTAATTCTTTCCTGGAACGATTCCTAGTCAGTCAAATCAGCCTATACAAACATGCTGTAAAAAAGTCTCATTAAAAATAGAAATATTTTATGATGCTACTTACCTGCCTGTCTACTTCTGGAAGCAAAAGCAGGAGGTACTGTTGAAAATGCTGAGGTAAAGAAGCAAAGGTGTGTTTATTTATTAAAGCCCTCAGGTTAGTGTTCACTAGAATAGATCCCGGTGTTTCTATGTCAATATCCTCAGCTTTGGTCCATTTCAAATGTCCTGGAGTAAATAAACAGAAATAACTTTAAACATAAATAAAGGAAGAGAGTAGGAATAAGTCTTCTTTTTAAGTTTTTCGCTTTTACTGTATAATACAATAAGCTCTAGAGAAATGGTACTCTGAGAAGGGTAACACAGCCTTTTCTAGGTGTCTTAACAGCTTTTATGTTTGTATAATTATAAAAAAAATTATATTTGTCTCTTGAAGATAAAGTATTTTTATTTTATAATAAAGAGACAAAATGCATTTGTCTCTTAATCTCTTATGTTTCAGTAAACATCACAACTGACATATTCTTACTTCCAGCTTGAGACCAACTCAACAGCTGCAGAAAATAATCCTGTCATGTCATCAACAATAATTATACCAGCACCTATTTCCAAGCAAAAGGCTGCTTGATGAGGCTGATGTGAATCAATAATTATGGACAGCTTCTCTTTTGCCATCAGCAGTGCCCTATGGCTTACAGAACTTGTCCCGTTGCACCGGCTAAAACATGTGTGAATAGAGAGTGATCAAAGAGATGAGAATATTTAATATGTTAATGTTTGAAAACATTAACAACAAAAACCAAAAGAATTTTTCAGAATTTTCCTAAGAGCTAAGATCTAAAATGATCAAAACACAGAAGGCAGCAGCAGGAATTGTGAGATCAGTGAACAAGGTATGAGAGGTAGGATACAAACACAGGAGTAAGATAAAGACAAAGCAGAGGGAAAGGGAAACAAACATATGGTTCCTGCACAGCACTACAGAATAATGTCTTCTTACTTTACACAGTGGACAGAAAGGCTATCATCTTAAACTCTTGAACAGTAAGAAATATATCTGTTAAGATGCTAGGAAAAGAAAGCTTTCAGCCACCAAGAACAAGGAGATGCTGAATTAAATCCATAGGGAGGTACTACAGTCTCCATCAAAATGCTTTAAGAATATGTTAGACAAATACCTGTCACTAATAACAGATGCATATCTGATTTTGACCTATGATGAACAAATTTGATGACCACTGGAGATCCTGTCTGGTCTGATTTTGTTAGTATTTCTAGGATAATGTTTAGAAAAAACTTTTTAAAGTTTCCTAAAGAGCTAAGTGCTTCAAGGTGCTTATATACTGCTGCAATCCTTTCTTTCCTCTAAGTCTTAACATATCAAAGTTCAGGTGGCTGGAAAAAGCTTCTCAAAAGCTTCTAAACCCTCCCAGGAAGCTTTTTCAGGTTTCAGTTTGTTGTACTTTCAAATATTTCAAAAATGGTGTAAGAGGGGTCTGAACTATATAAAAAACTCCATCAGAATACCTTAAAAAGTGATTAAAAGATTATTCCACTGCTATGATGAATGATGGCATTGGGCATTTACATAGGACCTCTCAGCAACAATTAAAACTGACATGTTAAGAAGATTAAATATGTTTTAAAAATGAAAAAATTTGGGCATACTGGTTATTAGGAATGTCTCAAATGCTACGAGCAACAAGTAGTAACTTAACAGTAATCACAATAGAAGGAATGCAACTAGGCTTTGGATTTCTTAGAGGACCTATGGTGGGTGGTCTCTTCCCTGAAAGTCTGTAACTCCAAAATATACATATGCCATATGCAAGAAAATGAAGACTTGTAAATTCTGAAAGCTCCACTTCAGTCACAGCCTCCTGTAAACATTCTTGTAATTTTATTTTATTTTTCAGCAGCTGAATATAACTGAATGAGACAAGAACTACTTTGCACTCAGCACAGAATAACCTTTTCCAACATATATTTCTAGCATACTCTATTTCAGTACAGCTAAGACTCCATTACCAACAAATGAATGCCCTGTTATACAGGACAATTGCATGGAAGAAGTGCCCATTTTCATGAATACATCACAATAAACTATCCTCACCATCTGTTCCACCCACTAAATATAAATGTAAAAAGAACACAGTCCCTGAGCATAACACAAGTTGTATGATGTACTGAATTTTAATGCCTGTATGTATATTCTTTGTTTTAATCAATACAAAATACATATCCCCATCTTGTAAGTGACTTCAAATTAGAGTAACATTTTCCCCAGCTAGAGCTTCATATCCTTTGGGAAGGCATACACACAGAGATAATTCAAACTGAAATAAGATACATGACTGCAAAATCAGTAACATCCTTCAGTGGCAGATACTCTCATAGCACTAAAAGCCCAAGACAAAGAGTCAAATTTACATTTTCTGATTTATTTGGCCTTCTATCACTTACAAAGTACTATGGGGGTTTTATCAGCTTCTGGAAGAAATGTGTGTATTGCTTCTGTGTGTGTAGCAAACTGTGGGTGTCCACCACAGTTCTACTTAAAAAAAATCTCTCAAAATCTGTTCAGAAAAACAACAAATTCTGTCTCCTGCACCCTTCCTATGGCTAATTTAGGTTCTGTATAGCAGGTCCCAAGTTTGTAATAAGATTTAGTGAAGTATTTGGAAGCAGCATGGAAGTGTGACACTACTGCATCACTAATCATAGCTGAGAAGAGTTTATGACAAAACATGTGCCAGTGTTTTTTATGTTGTTTTCCACACAGAAAGACATTTTGAACCCTTATACAGTTCAAGGGTATCACTGTCCAAATCAGAAATAGAAGCTGTAAGACAAGAGAGACACTCAGGCTTGCAGACTTGAAAATAAGAGTTTACTCCTCAACACAGAGAATTAACCATAAGGAGATGGGAGCACCATAAATCTACATCAAGATATGAAAATGAAAACAGAAAAAGGACAGAAATTACACTGTTGGCAAAATCTGTTAACTAAAATGGAAAAAAAAGTAATCTTATTAAATCAAAGCTCAGAAAGTCTACTAAACACAACATGTCGTGAATGTTGGGCACATCAGCAGAGTTTCAGACAACCAAACAATATCTGGACCTGAACTGTGCACTACACAGGACCCTGGACCTGTTCTCAAAGCTGCTCTACAACTGCACTTCTAGCATCCCGAGAAATGCTGTGTCATGAGAGAAACATTTCAACAGGTACAAGAACAGAAACCCTTAAATCTTACACAAAGTTCCCTGCACTTCATGTGTGGTGTCACAAAAGGCCAATAGGTTTAATTACCAAAATCCACCAAAAAACCCTTAATTAATTCATTTGATATCATGAGCCAACAGTTGATGTCATAACTGAGGACAGAGAGGAATATATACTTGAAATTATGCATCTCAGTCTTAAATGTAGAGAAAAATGACAGGAAATCATATAACATTGAATATCAGTTTACATAGCAAAAGCTGCAATACTGTAATATTGTCTATTTTGAATAATGATGTTGGATGAACAGAGAGAACTAGCTATCCACATGGGACTGATTGATAATCTGCAGAAAGATCATGTATGAAACCAAAGTACACTTTCATGGGAGGCTGTGATACAATAAGGCTTATAGCTTACACTGCCAGGAACTGGCAATAGCACATTGAACAACTCTCCTATGGCATTTAGGAAGCAAAGTGCCTTGGAGCTATTTTACAGGATCATTATATATAAAAATAGGACTAGGCTGGATGATTAATAAAGAAGAACAATCTTATCCCCACAAAGACAGACATAAAATGACTTCTAGGATTTAGCACTACAAAAAGTTTGTTTGTTATCTCTTCCAACATGGCCACATTGCAAAATACTTCTCTAAATGATTCAGCATTCTGCTGAATGCAGAAAGTACTTTCTAAAGATAAAGGAACAGTTACGTCATTCTTTGACTTCACTTAAGCAGAGACAAGAGTCTTAGTGAACACTACATTTTGTGCTCCCTAGGGAACTTTTCCAATTAAATTTCATGCAGGGCAGGAAAATCTGCCTATGACATGGAGATTTAGAATTTATTCTTAGTATCTCTTCAGAGAAAATTCTTTGTTAATTACAGAACGTGATCCACGAACCTCACCAAAAAACCCACAGAAAATAAAATCAGAAACTGTATCTACCACCTCAAGAGATGTAGCTTCAAAATAGTTACAGATCCAGCTGAAGAAGTAAATCAAACAAAGAAGAACCAACCAAAACCTTTATGCCAAATCTCTATATGACATGCAATAACGCAAATGAAGAAAAGAGAATGTTAACTTCTAATTGGGCAAGGATGTAAGCAAATATGCTACTTTCTCTGGGAACAATTGCACATTAGGCAAGCAAATTCACCATGCAGAAAGAATATCTGTTACACATTGCCCCCATCCCCCAAAAAATCATTACATAACAATCAGAATCTAATTGCTAAATCACCTCTCTGCCTGCAATTGCTTAGGTCTGTCAAACTTTAAAAAGCAATCACTGAGGATGAAAAAAAAACTGACCACGGATTTTCCAGGTAGACAGAAAGATGTCTTCTTGAGAAAGGATCAGCTGCTGAGTTTGAAAAAGGGACAGGTAAACAGAAAAATAAAACTTTCCAAGAGAACCCCAAGTTCAGAAAACTATCAGTATTACAAGTAAGATATTTATTTTACTCCTACTCACCTAAACCAGATTTTTTTAATCTCTTTAAGTGCTGGCTTGTTTGCTTTCCAGTTGGAGACTTTTGCCCATGTTTCATCTCCTTATCAGAACCATCTGCTTCGCCATTTTTAGATTCCGATCCTTTGGAAAAAGTAAAATCCCTCAAATATGATGCTTTTGCACTTTTACTAACAATCCCCTCAGCACCCCCTACACCATAAACAAAACAAAAATAGGATTTTTAAAAAATTGACATTTTCTTGCTGAAAGGCAATATACTTTTCTGGTCACAATACAATTCCTCCTCATCAGAGGAATTGGATGTAAAAGCTCAATAAATCAATTAAGTGCTGAAAACTAAAGTTTACTGAACACTGCAGTCAATAAAGATGTTCAGCGATCTAATAAAAATAACATAGTTTATAATGCCTAGGAGATATTTTAAAAATATTTTAACCTTAATTTATGGGGCAGTAAAGCAACCTAAGGCTGAAAAAAAGATAATTGCTTTTTGAAGAAACATTTAAAAAAAAGATATGTTTGGAAATACAATTGTCAATTTGTGTTAAACATAGACACAGAAATCTCTTAAAATGAAGTAACTTAATCACCAGAGCTAAAGGTCAAGGTTATGCTGCAGTGATAAGCATGGTATAAGAAGAAAAGCTAACAAAAGGATTTGAGTATTGCAATGCAGAACTGAGACACAAATTCACATTCACGGAGAAGCTTGCCTTCCCCCCCCTCCTCTTTTTATGGCACTGAATACCAGCATGTGGTCCTCTATTAGAGCTCCAGAGCCAAACAAAATGTTACTTTGCATTCCTTTAAAGCTGCTGCTATTACCAATTGTCATTTTACTGTGTGCCTTCAGCTCTTTATTAAAGAAAAATCTCCAGCCTTGAGACACGAGTCTTGATAAAGAAATAAAGACGTTAAACAAAGCCACCCAGTGGAAACAGTATTTCAGCAATTCCAAATTCTGTATGCTACACATCTGATTCAGAGGAAGGCTCTGTGACCAGAGCTGATCTTGCAAACGGTCCTTTAGCTATTTACCTGAAGGTGAATCCGACTGCTCATCGGACACCTTTAATGGTGTCAAAACAACACGAGGAACAGTCTTGTTTACCATCATTGAGACTCCATTTCTTCTTTTCTGCTGTTGTCTCAAAGCCTACAAAAACGATAACAAAACATATAACTGTAGCAAAGAATAATGCTTATAAGTGAATTACACATGACATTTCTCTACCATTAAACTGAATCCCTTAAAATAAGCATAATTTACACAGCTACTGACTTGCCAGACTTCACACTCGTCCTCTTTATGTCATTTTCTTTTAAAATACAAAATCAGGCTTTTTCTCCTTTTTTTACAGAGAAAGAAGATGCACCTTAGATCATTTTCCAATCCATTTTGACAACAAAGAAGCACGTAACTGTTTGCTCTACCTTAACAGCACAACATGATAACTCATGAAATGTGAAACTAAGACTTCCAAAAAAAAAAGTAAGCCCAAAATGTTTCAAAACCAGAATAAAAATATATATGTCTGCACATCTCTCGCAGGTGCATCCTCTCCAGTATACTGCTCAGTCAATCAAGTTAACACAGAGTGTCATCAGTATGTACAGCATGTAAGGACTACAGTATTGATGCACTCACTCAGCCGTGAGTAGTGCTGCACAAAATCACTGAACATGGCAGGAATCATTTATTTTCGTGAAGGGAATCAGTCCTAATCTTGGAAACCTTGCAGCATTTGGCTTCTGTCTGTTTGACTTTGGGCATTAACCTTCAGAACACGAACATGATGGTGTTCTGGCAAATCTGGGGGAAAATGATACACGAATAAATCTCTACAAATGGTAGTGCTTTGTGTTTCATAAATGTATCAAATACAGGGCTGATAATGTAATATAAAATATCTACAGATTAGAAATAGCAAATATCCATCAGACTGCTTTATATGGAAAATTATATATCATTCAAAAGGTCTTAAAACATAAAAATATGAATACCTGCCAATTAATACATCTGCAAGCATTAAAATTCTGGAATTAATCAGAATGGGCTGGGCTTAATACAGACTTCTCCTAGCCTCCTGTCTATTTTTCTCCATTCTTACTGTGCACTCTATTTTTACAATTGTGATTTGTGTTATGAACTTGAGAGATTTATTAAAGTAATACCATATCAACAAGGTACATATTTGATATGAATTATCCCAAAGGTTTATGAGCATAAATGACTTATGCCCTATAAGGTTTAAGTCTGTAACTTTAATGGATTGTAATACCTTTCCAAATTGTTCACATAGCTAAATAATAGGGAAAAAAAACCTCTGAGAAGAAAGAAATCGATATTGGTCTATTCCTCTAAATAACACTCTACACAACATAAAATACACCAGGCCACAGAGAAGCTATTTCATGGATTAACCCATTTTATTGTACTTCTGAAAGGACGCGTAAGCACTGTGCAATAAAAATCAAATTAGAACACTTGAAATCAAACAAAGAGAGGAAGCTGGTCAGATCTACACTGAACCAAAGAAGCAGCAGAAAGCCATAAAGAACAGCTGTTACTTCAAACATTTTTGAGACAGAAATTTCATACTGGTATCAAGCAAGCACAGTCTGACTTGTGGATGGAAAATTCTAAAGTGTTACATTTCTTCAAAATTCCTCAAAATGACCCTGCAAACCAAAGTGGCAAATCAGGTGATCCTTAATTAACAGTAATACCATGGAGACAGTGGGAAAAAGTTCATTAAAAATTAACTGAAAAGACTGGCAATGTCTGCACCACCAATATACCAATATAACACAACATCATATCATGGTGCCCCGCTGCCTGATTTGCCTCATGTCATCCTCATTTCCTCCACCCAGGGCAAATGGTTAGAGACCAAACAATGCTCCTTGTTGTCCTCCTGCCTCCTCCTGACTTTCCAAGACAATTTCCACCCTCACCAAGGTTTCACAGCCTTGCAGCCAGCATCCATGGAAACACCATTTTAATGATTTATACAGCCACTGTGGCAAAGGCAGATTCTCTGTCAAGCCCCACAGTTGATTTTCAATGCTTAGACTGAACTCCCATGAAGGAGAGAAAGGAACCAGCAGTGTATCCACCACCAGTGACAGGCACACAGTGTTCATACACTTCAGCTGACACACGTGCTGCTGGAGCGAGGGCAGCGGTACCCAATATTTGACAGGAGCACCACTTACCTTCTTTTCTGTTACTGGCAGGGCCCCCTGTGGTCCTTAAGCACACATTTATGCAACTGACTGGCATTTACAAGAAGCACAGGTCAACTCATGCCCATGGAGCACTAATGCAAGACACTCCCTGGACAATCAGATGAGGAAATACAACTGGGAGCAGCCAAAGCTACCAGAACTATTTACTTCAAGGCATAGCGCACTTCTCCAGCTACAGCCTAAGCACCTCTATATACAAGGGTCAAGCAAAAACCTTAAAGACACCATTTCCCTTTGAAAACATTTGTTTTTCAGGGTTTCTCTTTCCCTAACATGCATTGATTCACTGCCAGGCCCTTCCCCAGCTCCTCCAGTTTCACAGCGCAAGGAATTGATCACCAAAAAGGGCCCAAGTGAAGTCTGAAAATCAAGCTGACAGTAAAGCTACACACACCTGAAGGACAGTCTGTAGAACAAAAAAAATCCAGAAAACAAAAAACAAACAAACAAACAAAAAAATCAAAACCAAACCAACCAAACAAACAAACAAACCAAAAAAACCAAAAAAAAACCCCAAAACACACAACCCCAAAACCCAATCCCTCACAATATGGACGTTAAATCTAAGCAAAACTTTTAACAGAAAGTTAATGAATTACCAGTGAATTACCCTGAGTACAGAGAATAGAAACATAACCTTTCCCATGCCTCTCTGTCTTTTCCTTTGTGAAATGAAAGATGTAAGATGGGGGAAGAGGGTACAAAGATAACAAGTAAATAATCTAACATATGATTTGCAGGGTAAAGAGATGGCTGAGATTCTGCACAGACATCTTTGTTGTGATACACCCAGCTAATCACAACAATTTTGTGGTAATTTCTCCCCTGAATTTGAAGCTGCAGGATGTGACATTTTTGGGCAGACAAGTCTTTGCAAGACAACCCCGCAGCAGGAGAAACTGCTGACTGACACCCAGTTACAAGGGAAGCCAAACCCCAGAAAGAGTTAAGTACAAAAGAAGGACAACCCCTGTAGTCTCCATTGAGGACAAATATATAACTTCTCTATACCTAGCCTGAGGGACATTCATTTCAGAATACAAGACTACTGTAGGATAAGACAAGAATCTTGTAACCCAAGATTAATTCTACTTAGCTGGGAAGTCAATGAGATTACTCCAAGTGAAACATGCACCAAATGCCTGCTATACTGAGCTTTTAGTGCGCCAAGCTAATTTAGTGCTCTCCTAGTCATCACGGCCAAATAAATCAAATTTATAACTAGCACTGAAGAAAATGAGAAATGTTGTAACTTATTCCACGGAAAAATGGTTCCAGATATCCCTGTAGGTACAGAAACAGTAACTAACACATACTACATTGTCATCTTTCACAGACACAGCCTTTTCCATCTCATCCATATTTAGAGATATATAACCTCCTAGCTGGACTTCCTACAGAACTGCAAGAAACAGATGATGATTTTATCAAATGATAAGGTGTCATTTTCACTATGGTAAATTAGAAAAAAACACATGTAGTGCATGTGATAGCTCAAATAAAGAATATTTTTCTTTAATGAGATGCTACGTTTACATTTCAAATGCATTCAATCACTTAATGGTAAATGCTTGAGTTAAAAAAGCTGCATGTTTTAAATACCTAGAACTTATCACTGTCGTAGTATTCTGTAAGACATTACTACCATCCTATTTGTATAACAAATACATTTTAAAAAATGAAAGGAAATGAAAGTTCATGTAATATACAAGTTAAAACATTACAAGCTCTCTTAAAATTACCACCAAAACATAATACTTACATCCAGCCTTTCACAAGCAGATTTGCAAAGGACATCTGTGAATCTCTCGCACATAATGAGTATGGAGAATTCCCAGTATTCCCATTCATAAAAATGAACCTGTGACCATCTGTTGAATAACACTGCCATGGTCATTATACAGTGCTTGGCATAATTATTTGGTTTAATGAAGTTATTTTGATTGCCAAAATCTTTAAGTAAACGATCAATCCATTTTCATCCAAAGAATTCAAAATAAAATAAAAAAGATGAAAATTAAGAAAACATAAACACTGATGATAGATGACAAAAGAAAAACACCATGAAATTAACAGTGAACTTCTAGTTCCAAGTGGGTTTTTTTAAATAAAGAGGTGACAAGAGCAAGACTCCTTCTGCTTTTCAGAGAGTTTCTATCCCTACTGGAGTATAGCAGTATTTTGGAGGTTTCATGAATGCCATTATATGCTCTTAAGATTAGAAATTTCATGTTTAGTTGATCTTAACACAGGAAGGACTTCTTCACCCATGTGACACAATGTTTGACTGTCTTCAGTAAAAACTCAGTCATTTTTCAAGCAGGAATGAAAGGAAACAACATAAACTAAAACGTAACTGGAGATGGGAGCAAAATACTCCCCCAAAAGAGCACCAGAAGCAAAATGTCATCCTCTGTGCTCTGATTTTACTGCTGCTCGGCAATTTTTTTTTGTTATTTTTCTTTCCCACATCTTTTAAACTCAGAATGAAAAAATGGAGCACACAGATAAACCATTAATGCAGAAAACCACTTTCATTTGAGCTTAAATGCGTGACACACTGAGAATGTTAAAAATTAAGTCATTATCAACAAAGACATGTAACACTTGGTTGCATTAAGCAACATCGTCCCAGATTTCTACTTGTTCCATAAATGTCAAGTCTACATTCTGAAACTCATGTAATGAAACATACCCTTTGAAATTTCACACATTATGGATCAGAAATGCAAAGCTATGGAATGCCTCCATTCTGCCATGTGAAAACACCGGCTATGATACACTGAGCAAAGTCTCTTGCACAAAATAAGTAACAGCTCCACATCATGATTGTGGATCCCAAATTGACAAAGATGAAACAGATTTATGGTTTATCACTGATTCACTTAACACCAGCACAAAAATTCAGTCTTTGTCTTCTCTCTCACCCCCATTTTGTTTAGTAAAATTAAGAGCCTTTAATTCCCACATCTCAGTTAAATTAAAATTTCTCAGTGGCAACCTGCTTCACAGACAGACAGAGCAGTTAAACTAAAACAGTAAGCACCACAAATCATGAAGAGTAAACCCATTATTATTTCCTAGATGCCACTAATTCTTATATTAAACATACACAAAGCACTCAGTTATAAGCGTGCCACCGTAAGATTAAAACACAATATAGATGTCCTATAGAAACAACTACCAAGCACAAAATGCCATTTCCAAAGCAAATTAATTTACTTCCAACCATACTAGTACACTAAACGTGTTGCTGTGATGCCAAGAGTACACATTTGGTCATCTACAGATGAAAAGCAGTGTCAGAATCAACAGGATGGAAGTTTGGAAACCTGGGGTTTATTTTGAAACAATTGCTAACACCTTCTCAAATAAGCATATATCCTTGTCCCATGCCATCCTCCTACCTTTTGATAGTTACATCTGTATTTGGAATAAAAAAATGTATTTGTTTGTTAGGTTTCAGAAGGGCTCAGGGGCTTTCAGTAGGGCTTTCTGTAGGACTACAGTACACATTACCACTGAACATTTATCTGTGTGCTAACCAACACTGAACTGAAGTGCTTGGACCTTTGTGGGGCAGAACAAGGAGATTTATCTGTTCACATGTGTGTCTGTACACCTGCAAGCTAGCACTACTTTCTGCAGGATTACAATAATGCAGTCATAGCTACAGTTGCTGCAGATCACGACAGACTGCAGAGTAAATGCTTTTGGTGCTTTCCCAACCACAGAAAAAAGGACAAAAAACACATGTGATCTGTTCAATGTCTGTTTTGACTTGCATGTGAATGGGAATGATGATAGCATATGCATCAACACAGTGAAAGCTTTTTAACAAAGAGAAGAATTGGGCTTTTTTTTAATGTTTTGTGTAGTATTAAATTAACAACATCCATCAGCTGAAAAGTGTTTTATGGGGAAATGGGTTCTTTGGCACAACAAAGCACATGTAGGTAAGGAAACAGTTTGTAGAAAGCAGTTTAAAAACAAATTAAAACACAGATAGCAGTGTCAATACAAAATCTTAAAACAGTAATCAACACTTTCCATGATGTGTTGATTTTCAAGCACCCTCTGCACAGGGGCCAAAGCACACAGCAGGGGCTTAATGGCTAGACTCTGCAGATCAAAAATCTTCTCATATTACCACTCAGAGAATTTACATTGCACCAATGTAAGCAGTTAATGCCTTTCTGCCTGACACCCTGTTTCAGCCTGGGTACTCTTGCTTGCCCACACATCCTGAGCACACTGACTTCTGGGGACCTACCCAACAGCTCCTGGAACACCATTTGCAGAAACTGCTTGTCAACATTTTGTAGGAAGTTTTCTAGAGCTCTGAAGAGTTGTGAGCTGTTCCAAATCCTGCCTTTCCCTGAAAAGACCAACACTTTCTAGGATGCACTTCAAAAACAAGGCATGATTCATTGACACCTGGTTTTAATTTCATGTTACAAACTATTCAAATCAAAAGCTGTTCCTTTCACACGGCCCAAAAGAAGATACTTAGATGTTCACTGTCACTACAAGGAAAAATCACATAACTCCAATGGAAAAGCTTAACTGGGACTCCAGTCTCTAGTGATTTTATTTTCAATAACACAACAGCAATGACCAATCCATCTGAAATAGTTCCCCAGGCTACTTAAGGGACAGGCTACTTACAGAAACACATGACAGATAAATGCAATGCTTAGAACTAGGCTGCTATCTTCAGCTTGACTACCTGAGACTTGGAAAAAGCCACTGCATCTACAGAACAGAAGAGAACACTTTCAACCTATATTTGGGAAGAAGATTTCACTATGTTGCAGTGGCAGGTTTAAACAAAGGCAATGCTCATGCCAGGACATATTTTGAATGAGGGATACTGTCCGACACTGAGGTAGAGGGGAAACTACGCTTCAACACTTATAATTGCTTTAAAATTCTTTAGTTATTTCTCAGACTAAGAAGTTCTCTAAAATACATTTAGTAAAACAGAAAATGTGCAGGAGCACAGTAAAAAGCTGTGCCAACAACCCCAGAGGAGAAACAAGCAGAACTCTCCAGCAACTGGGAGGGTTATAACAAAAGCACTAAAAAGCAGGGATTGTGTGGATTCCTGTCCCCTTCTTTCCATCACAGGGAAGGGCTGAGGACCCTGGGGATGACCCAGAAGAAAGTCTCACAAACATTGTCTTGGGTCTTACCAAAGCACTGTGTTGAGCAGCTGGTGCGTGCTGCCCATGCATAGGGACCTTTAGAGGGACATACCGTGCAGCCAGCCTTCGGGCAATGCATGTACTCCCTGAACAGCTTCTGCTGGAACTCTTGCTCTCCCAGCTTCTTTTCCCCCTTATGCAGTCTCCCTGCCATAGCTTCTCTGTCCTCTTCCCTAGACTTGTCTTGGCAATCAGAAAATCAGTTTAGTTTATCATCTTCGAACTTCCATTTTCCGGAATGCATTTTGTAAACTCCAGCGTCCCTTCCCATGTCTCTCTAGAAGTCAAAAAGCAACATGTTTTCCTTCTTTTCCATTTGTTGTCAGGAAAATTTGTCAAGAATCATCACTTATGTTGCCAGACATCTGATCAAATGCTTCAGCTAGGGAGCCAGAATTCTCCAACTGTGGCATTGGTACATTTGTTGCATCTGAAATGAAACATAAGAAGGTGGTTAAGAGAAACACTGAGCAAGTGCAGCAAACTCTCTGTAATGAGGAATTCAGTATAAAAAATACCTCTCAGTTCACAGTGGATTTTCAGAGCCTTTCAGGAAGACACCCTGCATTTAAATTCTAAGTGATTAGGACAAAATCATAATGATCTCTTCTGTCACCTTTGCTTCTTTGGGGTGAGGAAGGGAAAGCAGGGCAGGCAAATGTATCAGGCTTATATTAGAGCATGTGAGGGAGCAGTTGCTCAAATGAGTCAAAGGAGAGACACCACAGACAGACTCATACTGGATTACTTCCTATGGACAGCAAAATGCTTCAAGATAACCTGCATCTATCTGGCTGTAGTCAAGGAAAGAAGTCCTAACAGAATGAGTGTGGAGGGAGCAAGACTGGTGAGTTTGCTCTTCTCTCAAAGAAAGGTAAGCAGTGTGAGCTGAAGACAGGAAAGCAAATTCACACCACCCTCATGGGAGATCAGGATTCTACTTTCAGTGTCAACCTAGACACTTGGACACCTGTGTCCAAAAAAAAAGAAAAAGGAAACAAACATATCTTGGTAAACTAGTTATATGAATTTGGGTAAATCAGGGCTAAATTACAGTGTTAACCATCTTGAAATTTAGTCTCTTGTAGGTTGGTTTCTAAATAAGAATTACATTGTGGTAGAAATGTCATATTATTTGGAGCTGGTCAGATCTAATGTCCTACAATTCGGAAGCAATACATGAGCTAAACCCTAACTTCCCCATTGCTCTATTACTGCTTGGGGCATGACAGCATCCACAGGAAAAAAAAGGGTGTGGAGTCACCATTTCTATCATAAGAACAAATCCTACAAATGGGTGCTTTCCTTCTCATTAAAAAACTGCATCTACCCACTTTATGAACTATATAGTGGCACATATATGAACCCAGCCACCAAGCATGCAGACAAAGCCCAAAGTTAAGGAAAACAAAACAAATCATGGCAGTGACATACCTTGTGTTGATTCCCTTATTTCCTGAGCTTCTCTCCTCCCAAACCCACTTGGCTGCTGTCTCTGGAGTTTCTGTCTCTACAAAGAGATCTGGATGCCCAGCACAGTCTCAGACATGTCCTGGTTCTGTATTCAGATCCTGAGTCTGAATGGAGTATCCTTCTCTTCTCCCAACAGAAAATTTATGGGTACCCTTCTTGGTGCTGATTCCAAAGTGCCAAAAGGGAGGCAGGATTTTCTTCCATGTCTGGGAGGTCTACTATCATCCCAGACACCATGAGAGCGCATCTTCAAGTTCTTTCTCCTCTCTTGGTACTGACCCAGGGACCACCTGGTACACTGATGAGCAAGGTGCTCTTACACTTGGCTATCAGAGTCCAACAGACACTAACACCACCTCAATGTCCTGGATATTCACACATTCTCAGTGTTACCTATGTGAGGCCAGTTTGCAGGTATGATCCTTTCTTCTGAGAAATGTTCCAAGAACATCTTGGTAGAGAAAGATAAATCTGTATACAGCGAAGACTTCCACAAAAAAGTATCACCTCAAGTCAATGGAACAGAAACTGGACCAGACAGAAGCATGTAGGTACTATGCCATGACTTGATGTCCATACTGGAGTTAGCCTTGTCCAGAGCAAGAATAATGCACACAGTAGTGTGCCCATGTACCACTGCTAGCAGATGCAGGAGTAGTTCAGTACCTTCCCAGGAAGAGGTCCTTACATGCCAAAACTCTCGAGTGTGAAAATGAGGTAAATCAGTATGGAACTGATCAGTACTGATGGGAAATCAGCGTGCCATAAGCCTTCTTTTCAAAGGTACAAGATCAGCAACAGCTGGGCACACATAACCAAACACTTCCAACAGCTCAATGGAAACAGAAATCTGTAAAATCTGCCATCAGAAAGCCAAGCATAAAAGGCAGCTCTACACCATAGGCTCTTGCCTATACCCTCATGAACAGGAACTGGTTTGTGAGACATCACACACAGACCAAAGTGTAAGCATTTTACAAGAGAAAACTGAAACTCTGTCAGAAACCAAAGGGAAGCACGAAACACACTCAGTGGTAAAACACTCAAAATCTCTTTCCCAACAAGGACACCATAGAAGGTGGTGAAGCTAGAAAGTTTCCAGACCAAAATGGCAGCCCAGCCTTTGAAAGGTGAGGACATAAGGGCTGATCTTTGACACAGAGCTTATGAAAATCCACTGCAACTGCAAACCTCCTTAGTCTCTGCAAAACACCCCAAATCCAAATGCTACCTGACAGAAATCAAAACCAAGAGCCAAAGCCAAAAAATTCCCTTTCCTCCATGCTCCTTGCAGAGCTCAAGAAAGGCAGCATTGTGACTAATTTGATTCATGAGAACATCCTGAAATGTGGGCTGTTACAAGCCAAACAGGAGATTGCAATCTAAACTCAGGAATATATCTCCAGAATTAATTTTAAAAATCAAATCATATGTAAATCCAGCACGTAATAATTTAAAGAGAATTACATATGAGTGGTTAATAAGTAGATAAACAGTAGTGAAAATCTTCTATTTCCAGCTCAAATCTTCAAGCAGAACTGCACATTATCAACTTCCCTCTCACTTTATTTTTAGAGGTTACAAAACAAATACATACAAGATCAAAGTAATGTGAAGAACACACTGGTTTTAAATAAATTGAGTAGGAAACTGAAAACTGACTTGCAGGTTTTCATTCTTTGAAGACCGTTTTGCAGTAGATAAAAAGCAACAGCTAAGGAAGACCTCATTACAGTATATTATACACAGTATATATACATTTATATATTATAAGCACTTGCTGAGAGTATGAGGATGGCTTATCCTCTGTTATTTTAGCATGGAATCAGTAAGTTTGTGTTGGTTGTAAGAGTGTTACATAGTGTGTCTAAAAGTTTCTTCTGTATTCAAAGGCTTGACAGGTTCTTTGTATGAATTTTAGGTACTGTGCATCCATAAGAGCAATTGAAAGATTGGAAAGCAAAAGAATAAATTTCCAACAGCAATTTTATAAATAAAATCACTGTTAAGGTTTATTCACCTCTACTACAACACCAAATCAAACCTGCAATGTGTATATATGGCAGTAGCCAAAACCTGAAACTTTAAGAGAAAATAAAGAAAAAAACTACTATTCCACTGTACAAATGCCCATTTGTCTCACACTGTGCATAGAGAAAACATTTTGCTGATAGCTGTAATGCTACTCTCATACTCTGAAGTACAGGATCTAATTACCATCAACTTAATTAAAACTAATTTCTTTTTATCGATTACTTAACTTTCTGATGTTGCTTTAACCCTACTGCCTTAGGGAATGTTTTCAACGATTCACATCAATGTTATGACTTTTTATATTAATTAAGCTATTCTGATTAATTTGCCCTTTTAAAATCTTTCTCAATGCTACATATCTGCTAAATGACAAATGGTAGAGTTTAAACAATTACAGAAGTTCAAACATTTGTGGCTTTGCTCTTTTTATTCCCTTCTTTCCCCTTTGCCTACTCCCTCCACCCCTAGGTAAATTCACAGATCCCAAAAGATCTGTATAGAAGAGCTCCCAAGAAATGTAAATTTTTCACAACTATCCTAATGGTTAGTGAGCTGCTTTGTGTCAATTGTTCAATTTTCCTGAAGAAATACATGTAAGACCTCAATCCTTTTCAGTCATCAAAGCCTCTAAATACAACATAACCTTATGTGAAAGATAAACATCTACTAATTTTGCTGGATTTAAACTCAGTCTGCATGAAAAACTAAAGTGTTTAGAGGAGATGTGCACAGGCTTTGCTTAACTTAAGCCTAAACAAAGAACTCAGCAACAAACTACCCCATTAAATACATGATCTTCATTAAGCATAACTAGGAGAGCAGTTGTGAGAAAAATTACAACATCACCTCATTATCCTAACACTATAGAAAAGTCACAACTCCAAATGGAGAAGAGGTCATGATAGAGGTTTTTTGAATTCTACCTTTTTAGTTTTCATTTTTCATTTGTCTGGCTGTAAGCTGAATTAATTTGGCAATGCTGGAAAATAATTTTCACCTTATTATGCTTTCAGCTAATAGGTGACTTTGAATAATCAGCTGCTTTTGCAAGCTTTAATACTTATCATGGAACCTAAATCATCCAAAACCTAAGTTTTTTAAAAAAATAACCCAACCCCACTTTTACATCCTGTAGCAGCAAATTCAGTATGAAAAAAAAATTAGTTAACAGATCATAAAGAAAAACTAAACAAGTACACCTAGAGTGTTTCCTATCTGCAGCACTTCTTTCAAAGTTTTTTTAAAATTTATTATCAACCTCACATAAAATTTTCAACACAAATGCTTACATAGGAAAAGCAGGGGTGTGATAATATAAAGAATTCTGCTTACTTGAAATTGACTTTAAGTGCTTAGTACACTTGAAACCCCTTTAAACTCACAACAAATTGGACTGCACCCTCGCTAAAAACATAGCAAAACCCCCAACAAAACGCCACTAAACACAACACTAAAAATCCTTAGAAGACTCTTTAAATTCTGCTGACATCCCACTCACAGAGGAATGCCAGAGATGCTAAAGGGAAGCCAACTGATGGTCAGTCAATACAAGCTTACCTGTTTAAGTGCTTTCTTTGTGTGCTGCTGGAAGGAAGATACTAGCTTGCTTTGCACCGGTGCATTAGTAAGGCTTGAATCACGATTGGAAGACATTTCCTCAGATGTCTGCTTTGGGCAAACTTTATAAAAAGAAATAAAATATCAGAATACTGTTATGGGGGTTACCTTCCCTATTTTTTGGAGAGTCATAAGGATGGAAAAATAAATCAACACAAGCAAATGCCTCAAAACCAAAAAGCTTGCTGTAGAAAATTCAGCTGATCTTGAGGTCCACATTAGCTGAAAATCCAGCCATATTCTAAGAAAATGCACTGCTTCACTAATATTTGTACCACATCATACCCTTTCTATGCAGTTCAGGAGGCCTTGCATATTTTGCCTTTCAGGTCCTAAAAGGTAACTGAAATAGTTTAACAGATTTCACACAGAAACTAGATAAAAACTACCTTCCTCATCAACACATTTCAATGGATTATAAGATATCCAAATGAGCATTTATACAAGAGACACTCATGACCCCTGGATCTAAAATATTCATACATATGTTACTTCATACCAGATTGTAATGTCTTCTTAGGAGCCAGACTCACCTACTTTACAAGTACCTCTTGGTACAGCTAAGAACACATTTTGCTGTTTAATGGGTAGACTGGAATATCCTGCAAGATGAATTCTGGTCTCTCAGGTAATACATGCTGCTATACTTGTCAGGTAATACATGCTGCTGTACTTGTCAGCCTTCTAAATAATACATGCTTTAATTAACAAATACTACAGTACTTGCATTAAACAGCCTCTTGAACAAATGTTGCGTGCGACACAGAAAAAACTCTATTGGTTAAAAATAAATGAAAATATGATTTTTTAACAGCTTTATTAAATAGATATGAAAGCTGTGAGAATAGCTGGAGGATCCTATTAGTCTCAGTGGTCAGCAAACTCAACTGAAGGGGTTGTAGAAACCTTTCCACTCTTAATGCCTTGCATTACTATTACTCTCACTAGTAACCTAAGAGTGCCCAGCTAAACCAGTATTAGCATGGATCCAGAAATGAAGCAGATTTTCTTCCATTCTACTCTGCTGACTCAGTCCAAGTCTGCCTTCCAGCAGCATTCAAAGCTGGTTTGTGCGTTGACATACCTTCTTTATTGTGTTTTGCAGCAGTAAATGCTTTTCCAAGATTTGCCATACTTTGCACCACCAGAATAGTCTGGATACACTCAAAGAGGCTGCACAGACATGTGCTAGAAATAATATAGCCCAGTGTTAATCTATTTTCTCTGCCCATCCTTCAGTGGGATGAGCAGACACCTGAAGTACCTAAGTCCCGTGCCTTTAGCAATGTTTCTGAGAAGAAACATTGTAATGTTCTTTGATTTGTGTTTGTAAGCCAAAAAGACACAGAAAATTTAGCTATCAATAAGTAATGGCCATCACAAGATGCATGTGATATTAAATCTTTTTTTTTGCACTGAAAGAAAAAGTAATTAAAACTTACCTCAGTAAGAGAGAATACACTCTATGGCACTGCTGTTATGCCAAGATAACTGTCATATTAGATTAGAATTTTTCATTACCAGGTAAAAGAAAAACTTATTTATCACAAGATTTATAACTGATTTCTGTCTTTTTTTTACCTTATACTTGCAGGATTTGTCAAAATACACAAAGAAGGTGCAACACAAAACAGGTTCTCAGTTTACAGAATCACCTGGTTTGGATCAATCTTTTCTACATGATGAGCAAAGCTTACTATCAAATAAGACAACGTAAAACAGCTGCAAAGTGTCAGCAGAAAACAAAACAATAGCTGGTTCATATAATCCAAATCACTGCAACAGCTAAGCTCCTGAAACAAAGAACACCTACATAAAAATAAAAATGTGACATTTCAAATTGCCCAGATTTTGTCTTCTCCTTCAAATAAACTTTTGTTTACTGTCAAAGAGTAATTGAGAGTCAAAGAATCGAAGGAAAAAATCCCAGAAATAGCATGCGCACACAAACCCCAAAGTTAACAAGAGGAGAAGAGAACACATTCAAAAACTCCTAAAGAATGGAAACTGGTAAATTTAAGTGCCCCTCCTGAAATAGGAGAGATACAACGTGACCTGTCATGATAAACCTACCCCTGTTCCCCAGATTCACTGCAACTCCTATTACCTTCTTGTTGAAATGGGAAATTCAGATGTTCATTAGGGTGATCTAGGACAATATCCAGGAGTCTCCCCTATTTATTTTGGTGATAAAGCTCATCCTCAAGAGGTTTGACAACGATCTGATGATGCTCAACACCAGAACCAAAAACATCAAAGTCATGATATAGGCTGAATAAAAATAAGCATAGCTCTGTATTAATTTTTTACTTTCATTCATTTATCTTTTAACAATAAACCTGGAGTTGTGACAGAATTTATAAGACGCCATACTTTAAATTCCTACAATTACTTCAGTTTTGCATAAAATAATTTTGGTGTATTGGTTTATTTTGCCTCTGTTCCTTTGAATCTTTTACAACAGTGCTAAACCAAGAAACAGGGGCTGTTCTAGTGAGTGAAACAACTGGAACTGAAACCCAATGAAACAATAAATAGCTTTCCATCACTGCAATCTCTCCTACAGATACAGAAAGAATACCTCACTTCAGGCTGGGTTCTTTAGTGCAACCCAAAACTAGTTTGTTCAGAGTTTTGAAAAAAATCCTGAGTTTTTTCTGTAGTTCATGATAAAGAAATAGATACATGAGGTTGAAATATGCTGCTTAAATGCCACTGTGATTAGAGAAATTCAATTTATTTATAACAAATTATAATTCATTCATAAAACTTATTCTGTACATTCTATTTTTCTTCATATATCTTGTAGCTTAAAATAGTAAGATAGTAGGAAACTATTTTAAATGTCACTTTTTATGTTTTAATTAAATTTCCATTTCCATTTAAAACCAGCTTGATAGAAAACATGGTTATGAACCTAACTCTCTAGTAAGTAAGAGATGCCATTGCCTATTTTCCAAAAGCAGAAGACACAAGCATTAAAAATCTAAATACATTGTGTTAAATTATACAATTGCTTAATAACTTATAGAGTCTACTGATTTTATTAGCAAAAAATAATACTAAAATTGACATACAAGCTTTATTTAGAAGATAATCAAGATATTGTTAAAAAACAATAAGAATTGTTTTTTCTGTATGAAATGTAATACAAATATGAGACAATGAATAAATATAATCTTTAAAACATGTTCTGCTACTTAGCAATTTAAATCAATCTGTGCCAAAGTGTGACTGCATTAAAATGCATGTGACCACATAAAATTGTCATTATTTCTTAATTTCTATGGATAAAGTCCAACTGTTTTTCTCTGAATGGGTTAGACATAAAGAAAGGGAAAAATATGACAGAAAGATATATAAGTGAAGTCACCATTGATGATCCTAGTGAAAAACTCAATGCCTTAAGAACAAAACAGACATTTTTCCTATGGAAACCAAAGATCACAGTAAAAGAAAATCAAATTTAAAGTGTTCTTTGTACATATATACAACTTTGGAAAGCTGCAACCACTTTTTCCATAAGAACTGAAGATCCATGAATATTATCAGATCCATGTTCACTTGAAAATCTGTACCAGAAAAGAATGCTAAAAATAAACTGGGTGCTGGGGAGGGGGGAAAAAAGCCCTGAGAGAATGTGACAGATCAAGGGAAAATATTTGGGTAGCAAATAAAGACGATTCACCATTATTGCTACAGTAGAAAAAGGAAACAAGAGTGGTTTTAAGCCTACAGGAGGGATTTCCATTTAACGGAGAATAATTAGGCTCCATTCTTTAAATCGGCTTCCTCAAGGGCCAGGACCGAGTGAAGGAATAAAGCAAAAGCAACTATTAAGCTGTAAACTGTTAGGTTATGAGCTGGAAGAGCAGCTGGGTTTCTGAAGATAAGACCTCCTTAGTGAGTGTTCAGAGACTGTTAACATGAACGATAGAATTAGAATTATGTAGCAAAAAGAGTACGTTAAAAATGTTTTTGGGAAGCTCCATTTAAAATAACTTCTTCTCTTCCATTTTTCCAAGACTAGTTTTGTTAATTATTATGAAAGGCTATAATTTATAAAAATAAGCAATGCTGTCTTTGAATTTCAAATTTTACAGGCTATCTCCATTATTTTTAGTACCTTTTACCTTCCCCACCCAATAAATGACACCCATGTAAAACATATTGGAACACATGTTTCTTCAAAGAAACAATTTTTTGAGGAACACAACAAAAAAATATTGTGTCTCCTTGCCACTGAAAGTTATTCGAAATAACTGTAAACAGATTTATGTAACTAGATGGACAGAGAAATTCCTGCCCAGTAAAGGGCTTATTTTCCCAAAATCAACAGCACAATTAATTTTTAGTTCAGTCAGATCATCTTGATTTAAAATCAAACAAGCAAAATCAACAGCAGTCCACTTCCCTTTCTTTTAAAGTAACCACAGTAGATGAGAAGGATTGTTTACTAATGGCCACATTACAAAACATCAATTAATATTGTTGCCATATGCTAAAGACTAGAGTCTACCTCAAGCATAAAATGTATGCACACGCTCTGGAGATATGAAATTTCAGAGAGAACTCCCTCAGGAAAACACACACACAATAGCTCTCCCTAAAATATCCATAAAATTCAATATTTTCTTTGGGTGACACAGATCTATACTTGTATTGACATAAATAGTTGCACTTTGCCAGCACAGATGTATCGAGTAATTCACCTCCATCACTCTTTGATCTCTAGAGCCCAACTTGCCAAAACTGAACAATTCAGAACTCGGCTGTTGCCATCAGCTCTTGAAAATGAAAACCAGTTTGGGAGTTAGTTAATTGTATGAGTTTGCCAAAGCAAGCAAAAACAGATGTATATATCAAGAGTACTCCAGTGACTGTAATATTCTTTCTGAAAAGCAATACTAGCACTGTGAATTAATAAATAGTATTGAATAGTATCTTTTGGAAAAATACATCAAATACCACATCAGCTTTGTAGCTTGCACTGAATCCCATTTATTAATAGCCCGTTTTTGAGCCCAAACATTTCACAAAACTTTGAAAATTGTGAATCCTTATTCCAAAGCAAGTCAACATTTTTCACTGAAAATATATAGCTTGTCATCATTAAGCCACCAATTTCTTAGACCTCATTAACTAATGTACAGGAAAAAAAAACCAAATAGATGAGAAACATCCTCAAGCTTCACAGTATCTTCTCTTATTCTTATGACTCCCTTCAAGCAGTAATGAAACAAAAGAAATTAAACTCAATCCCAGGTACCATATTTTCATTTTATAGTTGCAGGAAGATGAAAGAAAAATACACAAAAAAATCTAAGCAAAGTGAAAAACTTGCTGATGTGTCACCCAAAATGCTATGTTTGAGCTGCTACTTCATTGCTGCTCTTCTGTTTTTAGAAGAATCTATCTCACATCCAGATGTTGCCACGTGTCACAAACATTTTCAGTAGAACCATGCAATATTATTCCCAAGAGACAAGATGCTAACAGTAAAAGGTTTCACTGAATTGCCAGAATTCCATTCCTGGAAAGGAACTGAATATCCATATGGGGACTCGGGTTTCAAACAGTGGTGAATATACACTGTTTGCTATAGGGTTTCCTAGTCTAAAAAGCACAAGGTGTTCAAGAGCACAGTAGCTACAAAGCAAAATTTCAGGATTCAGCATGAACATAATCCTCTGCTGTCTATCATTTTGTCAGCTATCTCCAAAAAAATTACCTAAGGAATTAACCTAAGGAATTAACTCTGCCATTTCATGTTCCTAGTTGAAGAACATACACTTGTAGGAAGTGCTGAAAGCCAAAGTGCTCCAAGAGGAGACACACGTTGCTGCTATTTGGGCACACATGAGAAGCCCTGTTGGGGCTGAGGTGGGGAGGGAAGTCACGCTGCGGCAGGAATTTCTGTCTCCTCCACACGTACATCATTGTGCATTCCATTGGCTCGCACGAAGACCATTTTTAATCAACTGTGCTCCGTGGCTGATGGATTAGCCCTGGCTTCAGAAACCCTAGGGACAAATGCTTTTTGAGAACTGAACATCCTATTGATGGGCAAAAGGATATTATAGTCATCATTTTCCCAGGCAACAGTAATTGGGATTTTAATTCTTTTACCCACAGCATCTTTACATGCTACCCCTGTATTTGAGGAAAATGGAATTTTAAAGATATGGGACTGCTACAGAGCTTCAATTAGAAATCCCATTCCAAACAAAATCAACTGTAGCATAAAGAGTTTCTTTAACATATGTCTTTGGAGAAGGTGGGGAAAGAAAAATTCTCCACAGCATCTGCAAAATCCTGATGTGACCATTCCACTTGTCTACTTAGCAATACTGATGTGGCGTAATAGCTTTTGCCAAGTATTTTTTTCATAATGGTTAGGAATTTTTACATTATTATGCTAGTAAAATTGTTCAGTAGCCTGCATTTATACTGCAAAAAATGTGCCTGCTGAGGAATGATGTGATTCTTCTCTGAGTGTCAGCTGGTAGTTTTTATTCTGAAAGACTGTGGTCTAAAAGCCCACAAATGGGCAGAGGCTGTTGCTTGCAGTTTCATCCTTTTGCTTCCAGCTACATTTAAAGAGGCATTTTTTAAACTCTTGTAAAACAATTTCTGATCAATCTGTCAGAACTGTGGCTTCTGGACTCTATCAGAGTGGAAAAGGGCAAATAAAAATGTAATCAATTGGGCAATTAAGAATTCAATGTGCAAGCAACGCCCATCCTCATAGGTATCACACATACTCTAAAACAAGCCAGAGAATTTAATGAAGTATTTTTTGCACTGAACTAAATGCTACTTTTATGCCACAGAATAATTTCCTGGAAAGAAAAAAAATCCCCAGCTCTAGTGTGAAAAGTGTAATTGGTCTGTTAGACCAAATCTTTTCTATAGAAATAACTATTCTCGAATATTTACAAACTGATCAAGTCACCACCTCACCTTTCATAAACTAATGAGACCATCCCTATTAAATTCCCAGAACAAAGGAGGTATTTGTTCACTCAGGACTTCTTATGTGTCTTTTATAAATCCTTTCCTGTTTACCTTAATTCCTTCTTACAGCTATAATGAATGCAATACACTGGTAATCATTTAGCTAGTGCTATACCCAAAGGAAAATCTCTGCCTATATTCCTTAATCAGTACTATCAGAATTACAGTCTAAGAACTACATTGGACTAATTAGCAAAAGCATCTCATTCATGTTCAATTTATTTTCTGTTGTGATTCTTAAATGCTTTTCAGATATCCTGATTTATTGAACACATTTTTCTGCTGCATAAATATGACCTACTCTTTTGCTTGAAAGTATAAAAAAGTTCATGCTGTTCAACTGCAATAATTTACAAGGCAATCACAAGAAGTCTCACAATTTTTATTTATTGCCAATAAATTTAAACTAGAAAGATTTGGTAGTTTTCAAAGAATTATAGACGTAAAAAATATTGAATGAAGAGTGGTCAAATCACATCCTCCAAAGCAAAATGCCTACTGTGGAAGGTGATTCCTATGACTTTTCAGATTAAAAAATTTGTAATTTCAATCCACCAAAAACTGGATGTATTTTTTGGGCATGGTCCTATTTTAAGCCAAGCCTTCTATACAGTAAATGAAATCAGAATTCTAAATGTATATAAATGATATCTTTAACAACAAACTTGCACTCTCAAGAAATGATATTATGTTTAATAATATATCTTGAGAAAAATGTTTGGCAAAATTATGTCCTGTACTAGCTGACTGATATGCTATTTATTAAATATATGCTGCATTTCATTCTTAATTGATCATGTCAAGCATTGGCTTTTCTATATGCAACAGACACTCACTACTGCCATGCCACATACTTTTTAAAAATATATCCATTGATATCCATTGCAGGACAAAAAAAAAAATAAAATGTCCTGTTCTCAAAATGTTAAATATATTGCAATTTTCCAAGATTCATTAAAGATGAAAAATGATGGAAAATTCTCAGCTTTAAAACCAATCTAGGTGTAATTTAATGCTCTATTTCAAAATGTTAAATTTTTTGCAGCTTCTCTTTTATGTCATCACAAGTGCTATAATTATTTTTATTACTGTGAACTGTGAAAATAGTACATAGCCTGCTCCCAGTCAAAACCCAGCAATTTTCTACTTCTGGAATTATGACATCCTATTTACATTCTATAATATCCTATTTACATCCTAACACTCTTAAATAATTGCCTGGCTTTTTTTGCCATGATTTTTCTTTGTTTATAACAAGTAACACCAACTTTTGCTTTGTATTTGTAACTGTATTTACACTGCTTTTTACTGCTCTATTCTTCCTGCAATCAACAAATTTTATGAGTATCAAAGAGGAATTGTTAAACAATATGTAAGTTCACTTACACATGTAGTACACACTACATAAACATCAAACCACTGCACATGCAGAGTCTGTTAAATTATAGACATCATATATCAAAGAAAATGAAGAAGCAGAGACAGTTAATAACTCTGGACCTTTGTTTCCACAGAGCTTCAAAACTTCAGTGCTAGACAGACCCACAACATGCCTTGGATAGTTCTGTTACACCTATCACTGAACACTTTATGATTTTCCAATGCTACTGGAGAGCAATACAAAAACTGCAGCATCAGTCCTGTAAAGGCGCAGCCTGGGAGCCAGGTAAGCTGCTCAAGCCAAAATAGGAAGCCTGTAGCAGAACAACAACATGAGCTGAGCCTTTTCATGCCCTAGTTGTAGACAGGACACCGTTTCACCATATACCAAGTAAGCCAAAACAGCAGGCAGCAGTCCCCCAGTGGGACAGGTTGAGATGGGACAGCAGAAGAGAACTGATCAAGGGAAGGCTCATTTCAGAAGTCCTGGACAGTCTGATTTTTTTTATAAAGCATTCACTTTATAATCACTATGAGTGTAGTTATAATACTCCTCCTGTTACTTGCAAAGTAATTTTAGGTGACTGATGTCCTCTTTATGAATAATTATTAACTCTCAAAAATGAAAAAAAAAATTATAAGGTTGCCATTTTAAAGTTATTTAAATGTCTCAGTTTGCTATTATTTTAGAGGAAAAAAATGCACAGCATTTGATACTTCAAGATGTCATTATGTGATGATGGCAAACAGGAGTAGCTCTGCCTGAAAGAAAAAAAATACAAACCTTTGTCCTCTGCCCAGAACTCTACTGAGGGACCAACCCTGCATGTCCACACTGAAATCAATGAGATGTCTGAATCTGACAACTGCCAGTCTGAAGCCTGGTAAAGGCAAATTATACTTCAGCTCTGAGCCCTAAACAAAAAAATGTAAGCCAAAAAATTACCTGCTGAAAACACACCCAACATCATTACACTTTGTCCTTTAAAACCTTAAGTCAAATAAAGGCATTTAGCGTTCCTGATTCCTTCATAAGGCCAAAAAAAGAGAGGGAATTACTCAAAATAGTTCCACTGAGTACAAAAGATTATTTATACTGCTTAGAAAACACACCATGAAAATCTGAAGAAAACAATTTTTTTTCCCCAAAATATGCCCTCTAATATTGAGATTAAATCACCTACCACCATTTTCTTCTCCATTATTATTGTTTGTCTCAGCCATTTCAGTGCCATCTAACTCAGATTCACATCCTAAATCCAATGTTCCATCAGTAGGGCATGTTGATTCTTCTTTCTACAGTTAAAAAATAAAAATAAAAATAAAATTAACAAGAAAAAAAAATCAATCATGATCCTGCTGCATCTCCGAAAATAGATTACTGCAGTGTACTCTCATGCTTACATTTCAGAAAAACCAAGAATAAAATAAAATATGCCTGTGAGTTACTCTAGAGAGAGCCATAAAAAACAGACTTTCATGAAAAAACTTGCAAACTAAAAGCGAAAAAGCTGTTTTGTGAGGTCATAACATGCTCTTTTTAAAACCAAAAAAGTCACATAAAATGCAAGATACTCCAGTTTTCCTTCTTGTTTTTTTTAACAGAAACAGACTTGTGTGGCTGTTAAAAATCCTAGTTTTCCACTTGAGTGTCTACAACACTGCAGCAAAACACAAATCCTTTAATGTTTCTTTTCTGCCTTTGCCTGTTTCCTGAATTCAAATAGCTGAAGCAACCTGGAGCTCACAAGCATGGGAGTGATTGTGAATTCCTGGAATTGTGCCAAGAATATCTCCCGATTTAAAGAAAAACAACAGCATTTGTTCTAGTAAATTAGGAAAGACAGCTTCTGAAAACTATTAATTCAATTTCAAATATTCAATTATTTCAGGATTTTTAGTTAGCAGGAGCTGACAAATTTATATACTTTTATATTTTTATACCCTTACATCAAATACATCTGTCATAAATTACAAAAGATCCTTCGCCCCAGCCTAAAATTTCAGTTGACTACATTTACACTGCCAAGCAGATAACCTCACTTTCTTTTTTCTCATCTCTGCCTCACATTATTCTACTTCTATTGTGAAACTCCTTTAAGTTTGATCATGTACAACAAGAAAAAATTTCCACCCACAATAAACATCATGTTCATACCAAAACAAAAAAATTAAAAAGGAATATAAATAGGCAAAATTCTATCACTATAATTATATTCCTTCTCAAAAGCAATGATGCAACCTTTGAATTAAAAGCTGATTTATATTAGACTTGCAAATAATTTTTCACTATTCAAAAATCAAACATCAATACAATTACTTAATTAGAAAGTCAGTGATCCTCTTGAGCTCACTAGTCCTAAAACAAAGGCCTTACTGTGAGCAACTCCAGTAAAGCAGCATTTTAACTAAGCTACGTGTTTTTTATACCATGTGCCAAATTCGAGAACACGTATATGCTTTCTAGGATAAAACATTCAACGTTTACTTTCATTATAAATCCTTTTAAAAGACATCTGAAAGCAGTTAGAAGGACTATCAGGTCATTTCCTTGCCAAAGAATCTAATCTGTTTACCTTTATATCTATTGAGACATTCATAAAATGGATTAATAGCTCTATGTACAATCCATATACAAAATTTAAACTTACTTTGAGAGCATAGAGTCCTGATTTCCCAGGGATTTTGAAGAATGTTCCATCACCTACACGAGTGTTAGTATGAAGCATTGCATTCAGGCAAGCTAATGGAGAGGTTCCACTGAAAAATAAAATTGTGCAGTCTAAGATTGAGTGCCTCTTGTAAAACTATTCCCTCGTTCTATTTTTTTTAAAAACTCATGCTTGCCTCGTTTTTTTTTGTCCCCCCCCCCCCCCCCGCCTTTTTTTTTAATTCTCTCAACCCTGAAAACATCTACATTACAATAACAGGCCAGTTTCAAACTTAATCATATGCATCTGTCCCCTAGGCTTGAGGCAAAAAGTCTGTGAATTATAATTACGTTTTTCTTCATACAGAAACCAGCTCCACATTCTGAAAGAACCAAAGTCCAAATATTTATGTGAAATTACTTCATAAATAACACCATGAAGCCTCATTTTTAAAATGTTACAGACAATGTGGCTGCTGCACATGAATGATCAAAACAGTACCAAGTTCAAGGACAGCTGCATCCCATAGGATGAAAGGCAACAAAAGAATAATAAAGAGCCCAGAAAGAACACATTTAAAATTAAAAGTGATATATAGTAAAGCCTTCTTCTGGCTCAACATGGTCAGCATGCATGATTATATACAAATATAAGGACATTTGTGCCTTTTATGAAACATAATCTTTTCTAATTAGAATTGTTTTAGAGATTATGAGACTGACATCCTCAAGGTAATAATTTTAATACCACTGTGGAATGCATGTTAAAGGACTATTTAAAAAGAAACACAACACATTTAGAAAAAAAATGAGCATTTGGACAGGGATATCTTTGTACTATATACATGTTTACATCAGAAAAAGAAAGCAAATATTCCTACCCTAGCTAGGTGCATACTATTCTGAAAAGTTGATCTAAAAAATGCTGGGGAAGAAGGCAGTCATAAATTATTTTATTTTAATTTAAAAATTGAAGTACAAGATCTATAGATGTACTATCACATCTTTATCCCCATTTGCTGGCTACTGTACACGGTGTACTCAGGGACTGAGCCTGAAACTGTGCTTCTTCCCTGGGGTCCCCAGCCTGCACGCACGCTTATCTTCAGCCACGTAAATATATTCCACTTGGTTAAGTGGAACAATGCCTCTGCATTAAATTAAGTGTGTTGCAAAGTATTTCAGGATTAATTATATACTCAACTATAAACCAGGAGCAGGGGCTCTGAAGTTCATCAGAAATTATTCTTCCTTAGTCTGTGGTATTATAACACAACATCCAATCTTGGTTGAAAATTGCAAGTCTGATTTTTTTTTTTAATACATGAAACTGGATTGAAATTGTTGTATTTCATATGGTTATGCTTTCTGTTGATTTCCATGGCTCTGTTACAACAAAATTCATCCTTACTGTACATATATCATTATTTAAATGGCAAGATCGATAGTGTGGTAATTGCTCTTCCGGTAAAAATTAAACTACAAAGTGCCCTCAGGCCAGGAAGTCCTGTCTATTATAATTTATTTACCATAGGTCACCTAATGTATCCCATTACTACATCTAAAATAAAAAATTGCAGGTAAAAATGCTGCTTTTTGATAAACACATCAGATATGCAATAGATATTTATTTTATGGCTATTCTAAACATGATCATCACACAATATGAAAATTCTGACAAGTTTCTGTGGTTTCTTTGGCTTCCCTGCAAATAAAACTAGCGGCACATTTGGTTTTGATATAATACTTTAACAAAATACAAACCAAAATATGTTGGAAATAAAATGATACTGCTAGCAGTGGGACAGAAGACATTAGGAGAGTTCACTGAGTTTAACAATTACTTAAACACTTTTGTAATATGTAGGACACTTCTCTTTACACATTTTCCTTACTGTATTAATGCTTGACAAGCAAAGAGACAAAGCATTTAATACAGCAGTTACGGTTGTGTAATTTCTTCCATATGTTAACATACATAACGTGAAGCAATTTCAACTCTCTCAGACTTGGATCTTTTTAGTGAAACATTATCACCGATTAAGGCTTTCTCTGCAAGACAGAAAGAACTTGCTGACTCTGCAGCAGAAGAAAAACTTGGTATGTCAACAAGAAACAAAACTGTGTGTGCATGTATGCACGATTTGTATCCTCCTCCTATTCTGATGGATATACGCTGGACTCCACACTTATTTTTAGATATCATTAACCAATTGAAACGATACAGGATGAATGAGCCCAAAATAGAGGATTTGGCAACATCTTATGATCACTACTGTGCTCACAGCAGATATCTTAATCTTCAAAGTCTAGACAACTGGCAAGTGGACAACAGAAACTACTCTCTGACTTAGAAAGAAACCCGTATCAGCTACTGAGCCAACAAGCACTTTAACTACTGCTATGCTTGTTTCTTACAGGTATCTGCAGCTCCTAATGGCATGCAGTCAAAGGGCCACATCCACCCTTCTTGAAAACTGGACTTGGGTATGTCCATAAGGAGCACAAAACCAACCACACAGAACACACTTAAGATGCAAATAAAAATAATATGGGAACATTGAGGGGTGGGATTTATTCTGAGCTAACAGCTCAAACTGAAGTTCCACGGTGTCCTTTGTCAGCTCTGCTTTGACCCATGTCAACCAATGACTTGCCTATTCTTCTGTCAGCACTGGCATCAGTAAAACCCCGTATTAAAAATCCCAATTGTTACACACAACTGATGTTGGAAATGCTTGCAACACATGCTATCACAACACATGGGACTGTGGTTCAAAAAGCCAGCAATCATAGATCCCATGATGCAGACTGATGTCTGAATCATAGAGCACTTTCTGAGGGATCTGTACTACTTATTGCATGCTTTCTAAATTCTCCTACAGCCTGAGGACATGTTCCTTCTGCTCAGAGCTCCTGGCATGTATCAATACAGCAGTCAAGGCATGAGTATCTCTGAATATCAAAAATGGCACAGCTTGACCCCAGTTCCTAAAACACTCCAAATCAGTTCAACTTTGATTCAGTTAAATGATGTTGGATACAATAATATTCTACTTTGTAACTTGATATCTGTGAATTTTTAGAGCCATAATATATTTTAAATTGATATGCTGCAAGTTTTATTGCCATAGTCTGCACACAAGAAATATGTTTACCATTTACAGTCTTGAGATGCAGAACTTTCATACTATTTATCATCATTTGGGTGAGACTGCTTTAAACCACTGCAGTATTCTAGAAGCCATTTATATATAGAAGTTACAATCTGCAGCACTATGTCTTTAAGATTGGTATTTTTCAGCTTGTATGTTTATTTTATATACCTATACATCTATACACATATACAAGCACTATTGCCCCCCACACACTTGAAAAACAGTTAAAAAGATGAAAAGTTACTTACTTTCTGTAAAAGTGATGTTATGATGTTACAAAAACCAGCAACATAGGAAAGAAAAGAAAACAAAACACTCATTAACCTTCCAATAAAAAGGTTGCTAATACAACTTCATCATTCATAAGACATCAGGTATTTCAATGTTTCATAAATTCTCTCTCCCAAAATCACTATATACTGGTAGTACTTCAAAATATCTGCATATTATCAAACAAAAGTTTGCAGCCCCAACTCCCCCAGTCAAAATTATCTCCAACATTTTGTGATTCTGGGCTCCCTCTACTGGTCACACAGCCAGTGTTACCTAAATTGAAATCCCAGACTTTCCACACACCAATCTCTGCTAAAACATGTAGGGGAAGTACAGATTTCCGGTACTTCCTCCTCTGCCACCCTCCCCAAAACCCTATTAAAAATTTGTAAAAACACCCGTAAAAACGTGACTTATTTTTATATTGGAAACTTCTCAAACACATGGTTCTGTCAGAAAAACCCTGAAAACTCCTGTGGTTATTCATATAATTCTAATGGACTTTGCTAGACTGCTTGCCAAGAGACAAAAATTATGATCTTGGCAAAAAAAAGATGTCTTAAATATGGAAAATAAATTGACTAAAGCTGCCTTGTCCAGGCAATATAGTGTCTCAGACTGAAAGTTCCCTGACACTTTGCAGACAAGGCACCTTGGGTCCTGCAGCAGCAGCATTTCAGCCTCTCAGCCCCACTGTACATGGTGCAACCCCTCCTCTGCCTGACATATCCCCAGATCTAATGATGACTGCTGTAAGAGGAGCATCTTGGTGTCATAAATTTGTTCAGCATTTATTTGTTTGAATCATCTGCTCTTTTTATACACATCCATAAATAGTCACATGGGAGCAACAATTTTTACTCACTGCTAGAAATGAAGTAAAACCAAAAGGCTTAAGAACTAATTTCTAGGCATGACTTGAAGTCACACAGAATACAATATGTTCATAATGCATGTAAGTTCCATCAATTTTAGAGTGACAACAGATAAAGGAAATAAAACTGATCAGGAAAGGCCACAGAAAACCCACTTGTGTGGTACAGTAAATGGAAAAGTAAAAGAAAGCATAATTGTAATTTTCCAGAAATACGTAAAAAGCTGTTGAAGTCAATGGAGATGAATGTTCTTCATGGCCACTGCGGGAAGAAAAAGAAAGTTCATGGATAGCCAGAAGTGTGGATGTAGCTGCTCATGTTTTAATCAACATCAAAACAGAGCAGGGGAGTTTGTAAAATGACCTTCATCAGATCATCCAAACACCAGTCCCGGATGATACATAGACTGAAACCTGTCCCAGTGTTTGTGTTGAATGATCTCTTGAGCACCCATCCAGCACTGTAACCTGCTATACCTCTTCAATAAATCTACATTTTGGTTAAGGTTGAGGTTAATCATGTGCCCTAAGTATACTTGGTCCAACACGTTCAGCAGCTAGAAATGCTGGAGAATTGACTCAATGTCTAGACCTGCATTGTTTGCTGAAGTGTCCCACACAGCACTGCATGCCTGGTATGATGAGGCCCTTGGATTCCTCTTGAAAGCTCTCCCACAATCTTCAAGGAGCCATGTTCCCACAGTCCTGCTCTCAAGTGTCAGCAAAATGTCCCACCCTGCCTCCCAAGGCTGCGGCCGTGACCTGTGTCAGGAGTGACACAGAAACCCACCAGGAACCTAAGCAGCTATACCAAAAAGAGAAGACAGCTGTGCTCTTCAAGGTGACAGGCCAAGTGCTGCTGAGCAGTCCAGAGCTGTTCTCCTCCCACAGCCAGGCCTGATGGAGCTGGCAGGGCTGCAGCAGCAGTCAGTGCTGGGGCCAAGGCACATTCACCAGCCTGGGCTCAGGGGGAACAACCAGGAGATGTCCAATGAATTGAAGACTGAATAAAAGACCCAGATATTCTAACATACTCAAATGGCACAGGATCTTTCTCTTGGCACAGAGGGAAGCAGAGAGCACAGGTAAACAGCGGAAAACAAAGCTGTTGGTGAGTGCAAGATTTCCTGCCAAGCATCTACAACTTTCTCATCAATAAACACATCAAGTTAGTCTAAATAAACCAACCAGTTGTCCCTGGCTGGACATCACTTGCCCACCAAAGCTGCTTTATCTCTCCCCTTCTCAACTGGGCCGTGGAGAGAAAATATAAGGAAAGGCTCACGAGGTAAGGACAGGGAAAGATCACTCAGCAGTAATCACCCCGGGCAAAATGGACTTGACTTGGGGGAATAAGCATCAAGTTTATTACCAATCAAATCAAAGTATAAAAATGAGAAATAAAACCAAACCTTAAGACACCTTCCTCCCCTCCTCCCTTCCCTCCTTCCTGGGCTTAATTTCACTCATGTTTTTCTCTACCTCCTCCCCAGCAGCACAGGGGAACGGGAGTTGTGGTCAGCTCATGACACATTGTCTCTGCTGCTCATCCCTTTAGGGTGGGGACCCCTCACACTCTCCCCCTGCCCTGGGGTGGGTCCCTTCCACAGGGGGCAGTCCTTCAGGACCATGGTCTTCACCACAGGCGGCAGTGCAATCTCTGCTCCAGCATGGGGAGCACCTCCTCTCCCTCCTTCTTCACTGCCCCTGGTGCCTGCACAGTTGTGCCTCTCACATATTCTCCCTCCTCCCTGCAGCTGTAGTTGCTGCTGTGCAGGGTTCTCCCCCCTCCTTAGCTCTGTTAGCCCAGAGGCAGCACCATCATGGCTGACAGGCCTGGGGCAGCAGGGGGTTGGGTTTGGAGCCAGCTGGCATTGACTCCATGGGACATGAGGGAAGCTTCTCATAGGAGCCGCCCCTGTAGCCCCCACTATCAAAACCTGGCCTTGAAAACCCAAAAGACACAGCAAGACTGCCAGCAGTATATTTGCTTTCTCAGCCACTGTTATATAGAGACCATGTATTCGGGGTACAACTGCACTCAGCCATCCTTATTTCAGTAGCAAAATTGTAAAACCAAACATGATAATCCAAACTAAAGCAATTTAAATTGCCAAACAGAAAATTTGATTTGAACAATCAATTAAAATCTTGCTTTTGATTTTTTCCATTTATTTTCCCACTGCAAGGCTAATTTGTTCATTGCTTGAAATAATTAAAATACCCCAATCAGACAATAAATAGAGCTTTAATGTAATCTCACTTTTTATTTATTCAGAGACTACAAATGCATTCATCAATTATCTAATTTATTGTACAGAAATTAATCCATGTCGTATTTTTCAATGTTAAAACAGCAATGACACCGTATTTACTAAATCTTTACAAGTGTACTTATTTCTGTCAAATAATTTCTGGAAAGAACCTCAATTTGATTAAGAGATTGACTTTTAAATGCTGAATGAAAATACACTGGATGTGCAGGATATAAAAGGAAAAAAGGAGAGACTTTCCAAAATATCACATATCCAACATGATTTATTAAACAATAAAACCATCTCTTAATATGTGGGTAGTAGGTAGCTAGGGAACCATCTACTATTTTTATATATACAGTCTAGTGAAACTCTAGAGCTGGAAGATCTCAGCTTCTCACATAAAGTTCTTATTCATAAATTGGAGCAATAAAAAAAGCATTTTTCTTTTTGAGCTTCCAATTGGCTTTTTAATTTTAAAGGGACTACTAATGAGAACTACAGAGAATACTCAATATGAACAGCTGACATGACTGTCAAAACTATTTATGTTCTGAAGTCTTAACCATTTAAATAATAAAGTCATAATAAATAAAGTCTTAAGCCTTAAGTTATTTGCTTAAGTTTTATAGGAACTGAAGTACATACAGGTTGAATACTATTTATATAGTCTGAATAAATCATACTTCAGGTTTACTCCTAAAATAAGCTCTCCCACTTGAATATTTAAATGTATTTTAAAGGATTAAAAGACAATTCTTAAAATAAATATGTTTTTAAAAGTTTATTTTCAATCATTTTTGTCCACATTAACCAGAATTAACACCAGTTTTGTTCTCATTTGGGCAGCACCCTGAAGAAAAATTTACATCTCTGGTCCTACTTATGCTTCACACATGGTACCTGACTTTCAGCCTTCCAGTATCACCAACAGGGCTGCTATTCTTGGGCAGAGCAAATAAGCCAGGCTATCAGGCAACAAGACAAAGTAGTATAGCTCATTTGTCTATAGGCTCACAGAATGCAAATAACTACCGCAGGATGTTAGAGAAAAAGACCTATTGTTTTTACTACTGACATTCTTCATCCTCAACTGTCATAGAGATTTCTTGTTTTTCTAAATCAGATGGAGATAGAGGCATGATTATTGATAGTATGATGGAAAAAAACAAGGACCAGTACAGATGTACCATATCTGTCATAGATACCCAACGTGTCTCACAAACAGCACTTACCTATCAGTTTTCACTGAAGGTAACCAAAGTCCTGAACCCCAAATATCTAAACCAGAAGAATTGAGCAATGAACTTGAACCCTACCCTTTGCAGCCTTGAGGGAGTTACAAGCAGCTGGAATCACAGCTGACTAAAGTGATACATCACCAAGAAACTAAACCTTACCAATATCCTTCAAATACAAAATGATCTGGAGCAATAATGTATAAAAACTCAATCTGGATCCTAAATTCAAGTTAGGTATTAAGAAAAGGTATTCTTTTTGCATTCTCAGCAGGAATTCTCATTTACAGTCTCACCTAAATCTAGTTTCACATTTTGAATGAGCCCAAACTTTAATCAGGGAAGGAGTCAGAAGTGAAGCTGCTTTCATAGAACAGTTTCCTCACTCTATTACCAAAGTGCCTTTGAACCATTAAAAAATACTGGCTCACCTTGGAAGAGAACAGTTTCCTCACTCTATTACCAAAGTGCCTTTGAACCATTAAAAAATACTGGCTCACCTTGGAAGAGAGACATACAAATACTATTCAAGACTTCTATGAAGAATATACATAATAAACAAATACTGGAGCTTATGCCACTACCTTTAGGACCTAGTTCTACTAATCCCAGGATCCTCTTGCAAGAAGCAATCTCCCTCTGGACTTTTTGTACATCTAGATACAGTCATTGTGTGCAGTGATTACACAGCATTAACACATATGTAATAAAGCACAAATGTAATAAACATCTAGACATACATCATCATGTCAAAACTAAGGTGGACAAGTGAATGAAACTGCTGGCTGAAGGCAAACAGGACAGAAAGACAGGGCATGCTGGTAAGAAAATGTGGCTTTTTTCCTTACGAATTTGCCAGAGTGGGTGCATTCACCCACAGTCAGTTGCAAGTGACTAACTGACCACAAAGTCAAAGATATTTCTTGGAAAGCAAAGCTCTCATACATGGCTACACATACGTTTTAATTCTAATTCCCTCTAAGTAGCTAAGAGTTTGACTCACTTTTGAAAATGATGCCATAGTCTTAGGCATTTTTTCACCTTTTAGCTGTATTGCAGCACTGTCATGTATCTGATGTTTCTTTCTTTCCTCGGGGTAAAGATTACTGAAAACACATCTGATCCTGCCCTCTGCCCTGTGCAATGGCCTTTCATAGACATTTCAATCAGGTTTGGCATTTCCACCCTTACCTTTTTGAGTGCTCTGTGGTCTGAGGCCAAGGTAGATAAAGTTCTATACTGTATAACACTGGTAATGAATCTTTTTGCTATCTAGAGCAAAATCTATTTTATCTCATGGTGCTGGCAGCCTGAGAAGACTTCTGATGGTGTCAAATCTGGTGACAATAGCCACAGTAATGTTTCAGAACAAAACAGAAAATGGAGTTCATCCGTGCTGAAAGTGGAGCTTTATTACCTCTCTTCTAAAACAATAAAATGAAAAGCCCCATGAACTAAAGTTCACTGCAAATCTCAGTACTCCTTAAGCCAGCCAGGCTTTTTCCCCCTTTTTTTAAAACCAATATCTGTCACATGAAAAATTTTATTTATAAAAGTTCCAGAACCTGTGTAAAATTTAAGGGTTCCTGAACAGAATTTTATGGAGCTACTGTTATGTATTTTCCCCCAAAAATATTTGTAATGTATCTGAAAACAAGATGCTCTCAGTATAGCAGGTGAATTTGAGAAGAGAAAATAAAAAGCACACAAACCCATCATACCAATGCCACATTATATATTATGGACTGAAAAATATTAACAATTTTCCTGAAATTCAAGTACCCCTAGCTATTAGTTTTGCTGATTACCCTTTGCCAGCCATGCCTCTGAGTAGATCTCCTTGAATAACTTTGAATTTTCCATAAAGTATGTTTGAAACACCATGACACCTCTTTAAATGATATTCACATATGGCAACAAGCATTCCTCAACCAGAAAGGAAATGAGAATACAAGTTTTATAGAGAAATGTTTACACTTCTCCGTGCTCCCTAACACCTGGGAAAACCCCAGGTTTTTCTTCTTTGTGAAGAAAAACCTCAAAAAAAGGATATATGTAAATGCATCCCTGAACTTTGAATCCTTACTATTTCATTAAATGTAGTACAAATAATACAAGAAAAAATGCAATGCTAACAAAAAAGAGCACTTTGAACGTGTTGTTGAAAGACACAGGCAAATATTGAAGAGTACCTCTTGAAATCATCCTGAAAGAAAAGTGTTTCAGAAAGAAAATTGTCCCAAAAGAACAAGAAATCAGCATGTGTCAGAGAGAGTCACGACAGCCAGGGTGTTCCCTGGACTGAAAACACCCTCTTCATTCAACACCACTTAAAATTTTTTTTTTTTTTTTTGTATGTAACAAATTCTTATGCTGTCTAAATAACACAGTTCTCTCTGAAAGCTACTTCCTATCCAAGAATGTACTTTTTTGTCCTTTTCTCTTTTAATAAAATATTTCCTTTTAATACTTTTAACTGATTTCATTAAAATGCAGTAGTACATTTTTCACTTTCTGCTCCAATATCAATAATCACCATGAAGGACAAAACTATAAATAAAGGAAAAAAATGAATTCCTACCACATTAAAGGAATTCTGGAGTAAAGGTTAAAAAATGGCTTTCTTAAAGAAACCATGGTTTTTATATATATGATGTCTTATTTTAGTATCAAATTTCACAGACCCTTGTGGGCTTTAAATACATATGCTTAGAAAAATGAAGTAATGACTGTGCTACAGTCAAAAATGTACTAAACCCAAGAAAAACATTGCCACAAAATGTGCAATGTATAAAATGAAAAAAAAACACCCCACCCTTCCAAATATTCTTGGCTTGAAGGTGGGTGAAGCTTAGAAGCTTACTCCTCAAGGAAAAAAAAATTGTTAAGGTGGAAAGCAAAGTGACTATACTGAACAAGACATAGTCAATAATCACTGAATGCCTTTTGGCCTCTAAAACTTAATCACTCCACACAAGGGATCTGTATGAAATTACCCCAAATTCTCTTGTTTAATTTGGCTTTCTAATTGGCCAGTCTGCATAACTTTCCCTTTAGTGTTTTAACAATATCTTATGTGTGTGTGTGTGTGTGTGTGTATGTGTTGTTGATACACAATAACATTAGTCAAATACAAAATAAAAAACACATCACAACCCACCCCACCCACCTCTCCTCCTTCAAAAAAAAAAAAGTTACAGCTATTTTTAAGAACATTCATCTCCACCAAGTTTCATGGCCTCGTATAATTTACACTGCTAGGAACTTCCAAAAGTTTTCTAGTCCAAAAGTTATCTACTCCAACCTTCTACTCAAAGCAGGACCACTTGGATCTCAGCCTTGTCCACTCAAGTTTTGTGCAATCTCCCGGAATGGAGACTTCACAGCCTCCCTGGACCACCTTCCTCCTGTGCTTAACTGCTGTAACTAGAGAAGCATTTTTATTAGTATCAAATCAGAATGTTTCATGTTCCAATTTGTATCAGCTGCCTCTCATTCTTTGCTTCTCATGCTGTCACTGTGCAACCTCCAAGAAAAGCCTGGATCTGTCTTCCCCACAGAAGAAGAGGGAAGATGACAAGGAAGAAGACCTTGCCATCACTTAGCAGTGGAGGGCCACAGGATCCCCCTGAGCCTTTTCTTCTGCTCTATGAACAAGCCCAGCTCTCAGCCTCTCCTCATTTCCCATATGCTCCAGCCTCCAGCCATCTTGGTGAACCTTCACTGGACTCTGCTGTATCAATCTCTTTCCTGGAATAGCAGGCCCAAAACTGGACATGGTTCTCCAAATGCAGTCTCACAAGTGCTGAACAGAGGAGAAGGATCAGTTCACTTGGCCTGCTGGCCACAGTCCTGCTAACACAGCCCAACATGGGCCTGCCCTCCTCTGCTGCAAGGGCACATTGAAGGACAAATAGCTGCCTTGTTAACCACCAGGACTCCCAGGTAATTTTCTGCAGTGCTGATTCCTGCCATGTTAGCCCCTCAGCCTATACCACCACAGATGACTGTGTTCCAGGTGAAGAAGTTTGCTCTTGCCTGTGTTGAATTTCACAAGCTCCTGTTAGCACAGTTCTCTGCTGTGTAGATCCCTCTGAACAACAGCCCACTCTTCAATGTACCAACTGCTTCCTCTAAACCTGCTGAGTGTGCACAGTCCCATATTCTAGGTGTTTAACAGCAACATTACCAGTAACAGCCTCAGTATCAATGTGTGAGCAACACCATTTAATAACTGGTCACTAACTGGAGTTAGCACCTTTGATCAAAACACTTTGGGGCATGAAGTCAGAGCAAATGTCCATCTACCTTACGGTTCACTTTTTGAGCTCCTATGTCATTGATCTGCTGTGAAGATACTATGGGAAATAATGCCAAGTGTCTTGCTGAAGTCAAGGTAAAAGATATCCACAGCTATCATCTCATGCACAGAACCAGTCATCTGGACATAGAAGGTGAAGTGGCTGGCCAGGCATGATTTGCCTCTTCTCACTCAGACTGGCTTTCTGCCACACTAGCTGGATTTTTTTGTGCATTATAATGAGCCATTGTCATTCACCCAGGGAGATAAAACAGCCTTCCTGGACCCTTTTGTCCATAGCTTGACCAGGGCGGTCACCAACCTTCATACACTCAACCAGACCTTCACATGTAACAAGCCAAGAAGCTCATCACCTGCATCAAGAAATTGTCTTTCAGGGATGTCCTGGCTTGCTTCCATTCCCCACAACTACTATGGTCTGCAGTAAGTGCAAGGCACCCAGCAGTTACTTCAAGGCCTCATCTACTTCTTGGCCAGATGGTCAGCAGCAGATGTTTACCCCAGCACTACTCATGTTGTTCTGCCTCAGACTCAGTACTCATTCCAGGGCAAAGCACTGTGCACACCCACCCTCCTTTGCATGCACTGCCCCTCTTTGTCAGCCTGCATCCCTCCATCTATGCACAGTAGCATCCCATTTTGTGCATTATCCCTGAGGTGCTCTGAAATTGTGCAGAGACTGCATAAAGCAAGTGCAACATTTTTCCAATTATGTTTTTCCCTAGATACTTCCATGATGCTCCCCATGCCTTTATTTCTCTTCAAATTCCAGCAACCTTCACATTAAGTAGCTACTTCAAGGCCCTCCAGAAAAGAAGACTGAGACTGTCAGCAAAGATGCCTTTACCACACTCCATGTTTTGAATCCTGCCCCTATTCAGTAGTCCTTATTCCTCAAAGAGGGTGCTACGGCTTTGCCTGTAACACCAGTCATGCAGCCAGACTCGGACTTGATGGATGTGTCCTCTGTCACCTGAGAATTTCCACCTCATTTATAGGACTAAGAAAAACACCACCTGAGCATTTGTGCTCTTCACCCTTGTCACTAGAGCCGTGCAGTCACTTTTAACATGTTTGGGCTCGCCTCAGTAGTATCATGGAAACCACATGGATGAACACCAAGGCTTCATCCATGGATTGTCTGAGGGTTGGACAACCCTCAGAGATGTCAATCTGCACCATCTGTGATTCAAGTACCCAACAAGAAGTAAACCTCCAGCTACAGCAAGAACACCAGGTTGCAAGATGGGTGACTGTCTTGATATGATCTCAAATAACTATCACCCTCATTTTCCTCTTCATGTACACACCATGGTTGAGCCTCAGTTGGCTCTGTCTCCTCTGACAATCCTACTGACCTCCCTCCAGTGCACTACACCTATCCTTCTCTGTGGGCAGAGAAGCTTTCTTCTATTACCAGAAATCCTAAGTTTCCATGTTGCCCATCTTAGGAGTCTCTATCCACAGTGAGCTTACAACTACCACACAGGTAGTCCACAACCAGTAAGCAGCCAACAAAAGCTGTCAGAACTGACAGAGCCAAATGCCTCCATAAGCTGTCCCCTGACATGCTGAAGTGTACCACCAAACTTCCCAGAAACAGGAGCTCCCAGGAGATTTTGCCTGAAGTTTGCTCAAGAAGCCTGGAAACTGCTGCAACTGCTCATTCTCTGATTAGCTGCCTCTGCTGGAGATCTGCAACAAAGTGAAAAAATACACTGCAAAAGAACAACAGGACTTCTGAGCTGCTGCACCACCCACAGAAGAAGCCCATGCAGCATCTGACAGTGGCTTCATTAACTCTGTTGCACAATGAAAAAGTAAAAAAAAAGGAAGAAGAAAGTGTTGCCAGAAAACCACTGTGAGCCAGGCCTAGATCAGAAGACCGAGTAGGGTTCCTACTTTATCATGCTATACCAGGACCATAATCCAGATGCGAGTCACAGCTTCCAGCCAAACTTCTCCCCTGACTGATTAGAAGAATTTCCAGCCCTTCTTATCATCCACAGCAGGAATTTCTGTTACCACAGCTGTAATGGTTACAAGACACCACCCTGCAGTTATGCCAGCAATAGCGCATTTCTGTACCTTTTTGTAGGGCTGCTTTCACCAGCAAGATTTACACCAGGACTAATACTGGACTCATGTCTCTTTCTATCAGCTCTGTCACTCAAAATAGCAGCTTGAGTGGCTACCCTCTCTGGCAGACCACATGTTTCAGTATCCATGGCATGTTCTCCCCTCACACCCCTTTTTTCTTTATTTAAAACTTGATAATTTCCCCAAACAGCCATATGAATGCTTGTGCCAGCATCCAGGGAGGTGGGCAGCCCAGAACAGGAAAAGCAGCTTGGAGAGAAGAGGATTATTCTTTCGGCTACAATATTGGTTTACAGTAACTGGAGAAGGATGGCCTCAGACTGACACAACTGGTTCCCATTTCAGACCCGGCGGAGCAAGGCCTGTATTTCACCTTTTGTCAGCGAAGGCACCGCTCTCCCTGCAGCCGCTCCCGGCCCCAGTGCCAGATGCAGCTGGCTCGCCTCAGCCCTAACCCCTTGGGCTGCTGCACTGGCGCCAGAGGAGGCAGAGGAGGGGAGCTGGGGTACCACCTTGCTGAGGGAGAGCACCATCACCGAGCCTGGTGGAGCCCCGCACGCCCACGTGGCTCCTTTGTCATGTTCTTGGCTCTCTCGCGCGATTTCAGTGCAATTTCCCAGTCGCTGCCACTAAAACCAATTGCAACTAAATTTATAAAACTCCAAGATGGGTCTATGAACATACATCTCCTTCTACCTTCCCCCAGTAATGAAAACAAAACACAAAAGGCAAAGCACAACTTGCTGTTAAGACATATCCAAATTAAATTTGAAAAGGCATGTGATGTATGTCAGTGAAAACGCTGATATTATGGCAAGACTTAACCACTTAAGGAAATAATAAAAGAGGACTGCCAAGCAAAGTACTATATAAAGAACTTTACTAAGTACTGCACAGTTTAAAACTATTCTTTTTATTTTATGAGAATTACGGATTTATTTTTTCATATCAGAAATCTTTAAATCTTTAATATGTTACTGAATGTTGAGCTGTAAGATGACATTACTTTATTAAACAATATTTCTTCCTGATAGAAAAAACAGCATGGAAGTAAATTGCAATGCTGAACTTAAACATATTTTTTTCTTTTTTACTATCAAAAATCCTACTCAGTTATCCCAATTAAACTGGCTCAGTAACTTGAACTCTTCTTGAACACCAATGTATGCCAACATGCTGGCCTGCCAGAGTTTACTATGCCACTTCAGCCACACCACCCACCCACCCAAAGTAATCAGTCCAAATCAGTAAGAGAGTTCTTAATGCTTATTAGAATTTCTTTGGAAATTTTTACCTGGAAAATATCTATTCACTGAATGGCAATGCTGAAATCAAAGTTGAGTTATTTTAATATAGGGATTTTACCACTTTTAATTGATGGAAAATAATTTCCAGGGTCTTGGTTACCACATATGAGCTTTTTCTGTCAGTTAAAAATTTTTACTTTTCTGCTAAAAGCATTCAGCTACAGATTCCTCAACCACAGTGAACTTGCTCGGACTTGATTCCTTTTTATTATTTTTTGCTTTTATTTTCTTTCCTGTCTGCTTTTCTTCAGTTCTTTCCCTTATCTTTCTTTTTATTCTCAATCTTTTATTTTTCTTCCTCTCTTTTTTCTCTCTTTTCTCTCTCCCACTGTACATTTTTCTTTCCCCTTTAATTTCTCTTTTCTTTCCTTTTTATCTTTTCTCCCTCCCTTCTTCTATGTTCTGTTCTTTCTTTTCCACTTGCTTATTTTCCATTGCTTTCTATTTTGTTTTCCTGTATTTATTTTCTTTCCTTTTCTTTCTTCCTTTTCTTTTCTCTTTTTATTTGTCCCTCTTCTCTTCTTGCTTTCTTATTTTCTCTTTTCTCAGTTTTATTTTTGCTGCATTTTCACTTTTCTCTTCCTTCTCTTTTTTTTTCCTTCTAGCTTTATTCCTCTCATTTCTCTTCTCTTTACCTTATTTGTTCCTCTCTTTTTCTCCCTTGCTTTTCATTTCTTTCCTCCTGTGGTGGGTTTGCTTTGGCCAGCAGCCAAATGCCCACCCAGCCTTTCCCTCCCTCCCCAACAGGAAACAGGGAGAAGAGGGGATGAAAAACCTGTGGGTTGAGATAAAGACATGGAGATTGCTTACAAGTTACAGTAAGAGACAAAGCAGAGTCGACTTGATGAAAATATATTTATTACCATTAAAAAAAGATTTTGGTAGAGAGAAATAAAGACCAAAAGAATTTCAAACAACAGCTTTACCCTTACAGAGTCATCCTTCCTCCTTCCTTCTCAATTTCTCAACCTTTCCCACTCTGAATTGCACTCAGGGGGTTACACTCAGTCCACAACTGCTCCTCTCTGCCACTGCCTCCTCCTCAGTTTTTGTCTGCTGCAGCCTGGATGCTCTGTGGGCAACACCTCCTTCAGGAAATAGCCAAATGTCCCAGTGTTGTCTCCTCCACTGGCTGCAGAGCAGATATTTTCTCCAGGGTGGCCCTCCACAGCCTTCAAGGGATCCTCTGCTCTGGTGCCCAGAGCACCTCCTTCCTTCCTTCTTCTCTGGCCTTGGTTCTACACTTTATTTTTTACCCTTCTCTTCTGCCTGAGTGCTGATTTTGCCTTTTCTTAAATATGATACCCCAGAGGCACCACTATCTCAGCCATGAGGCTGTGTCTGGCCCTCCAACCCCACACTGCCAGAGCACTGTCATAACCACCTCTTCATTCTGTCTTGTCTTCTTCTTTTATTTCCCTTTCCTCTCTCCTTGATCCTTCTACTTTCCCATCTTCTGTCTTTGCTTCCTATATCTTCTCTCTTCCTTATTCTTCTCCCAGTGTCTTCTCTCTTTCTCTCCTGTCCTCCCCACCTTCATCCTATGACTTCCTGTCCTGATAAAAGAATTGTATTTCTTTTAAAGCAGAAATATAAAATAATGCTAAACCTTTTGTTATGAAGCAAGAACAATTGAAATCCCTAAATTTAATTTTAGTTTTGTCCATTTCTATTCAAAGCCAAAGAAAGTGCACCATATCTTGTGCCTTCTTATTCACTCAAGTTCAGGAAAATCTCCACAGTTTCTTTTTTTCCCTCTCTCCAATTTTCAATCAGGACATAACTTCTAAGTGAAGGAGTTCAGAATTTTGAAACTAAGTGTCAAATTCTGGCACAATTACGCAGAAAGCATATGTTTATTTTTAACATCCAAAACATTGCAACCAACCCAAAAAGAGAAAGCTAGGACTTAAACAAACAACCTACTTCTACACCTTCAATTCACATTCAATTGAAAAAAGAATAAATTCTAAAGTCTGTCATATCATGTGAGAGAATAAATGAATAAAAAGAATTATTCCTTCCTTACAGAAGATTTTTCTCATTACTCTTGTACTTGAAGAGTCAAGCAGAACTTGAGAATGTTGTCCATCACCAAAACAGGCAGAAAAATCAAACTGACACAAAGAATAAGGAAGCTGGGAGTAATCATGAATAAAATTAAATCTGAAGCAAATTACTGTTTTCTAGTAATACTTGTTCCTAGAAAAACAGTTGTATAAGCAAGACCATACTTTCACCCTAAATATTAAAATAAATGTAACTACTACAACTTTGCTGACTAATACATGCCAATTATGTGCATAGAATATTTTTGCTAAGAGCCCTTGCCTGTACGAAAAGCCCGAAAATAAACACAGAATAGGCAATCACAGTGCACCCTGTACCTTAAAAAATATAGCAATGTATGATTTATTGTATTGTGTCAAATTAAAATATTTGTGTTGATGTGAAATGTTAAATTACGCCTGTAGTACGTAAGGGAGTTTAACTTGGCAAAACAGCATAGTAAAACTTTTTTTCCTTCCCTCAAAGGACCAAGCAGATACTTTTATTTTTGTGCTTTAACTTACTCCAGCTGTTGCAAATTAGTCTATTAGTAGATCTCCTTATTCTTCTTTGACTTTAGACAGCCCCTTAAGTCTGGAACTAGGACATTTAAGTTTCTATTTAACTTATAAATAGAAGTCAATCTGATTTCAAAATGTCACATACAATGTTTTCAAATTATAACAAAAGAAACCATCACATATTTTGTGAAAATATAGCATGGATAACCAAAAAAAACATTTCAGACTAGTCATTTTTGATAACCACATCATTCTACCTGAAAGGAAGCTTGCTGAAGTCCTTATTAAAGTCCCTTTGAATGAAAGAGCTGAGCCACACATGCCAAAGAAACTTAAAATAACATGGATCACAAAAAGAAAATTCAGTTGTAGCCTAAAATTGCTTTCTGTTTTTAATAAAAACAGAATGAGAAATAGAATATTAAATTAATCAACAGTACCAATCATGTCATTAATTCCTGGATTGTACCTTGGACACAAATAATCCTAGACCAACACTAGTTTATATAGCTCATATCATTTGACTGAATCATATTTTAATGCAATATTTTACATTTATATCAGCTACTACTGTAAACAGAGAAAGGTCAATGATTGTACTGGGTTTAGTGATGTTGGCTTTGGACAAATGGGAGAGACAGTAAAGAGTACAAATACACTTTGAAACTGCCAAATTTTCACTGGCCAAGGAAAGATTTTCCCTGATAGAAAACAAGCATTCTTTAACAAAATAAAGTAACAAATAAAAGCAAAACAACAACTTGCTGCTTGTCATATATTCTTCAAGGTGTCTTCTCAAAAACCTCCTTGCTGTCACTTATGGGTCATAGCTTTTTTTCTTTTGCAATGACTGTAGAGGACACATTATTTTTTACACAATGATTTCATGTTTGATAATGCTTACCCCTAAAGTATTTAGCAGTCTAGAAAACAAAAACTCCAGGTGTATTGGTAAAATAAAAAAAAAGAAAGGAAGGAATATTATATAATAAATATAAAATAATATATTTATATTATTAATATAAATATTAGGGGCCATTTACAAGAGAGAATAGTTGTCCGGATCCCACACTTGTTTTATTTTATTTGCTAAATAACTACAAAAGCATGCCAGTGAATCTCTGAATAGTGTATCTCCATGGATTCTGATAGCAAATATCTGTATCTTAAGCAAGCCTACTGCAACATTAACAATGCAGCAGTAGCTATGGATGCTGCAAGATCCTAAATAGGGTGACTCAGCTATGTGCACTTGTTTCTTTCTCGTTGGGAGGTAGTACCTATTGAAAAGAGCTACTAGAATGCATTTTCCTTTCCTCATATTACAAATACAATGAGAACCAAAGGGAATGAGGGAGAAATCAATTTGTCCTCTTTTAGCTATTGAGGGCAAACAGCAAAACAGTTCTTGAGGACCATTTGAGCTCTTTCCCATACTCAGCTCTTGGAATAACTGAGCAAAGGATGTATTTGATTATAATTATAATAATAATATGATTTCCAATTTATATGCATATAAGGGCATGTGTACATGTACAGTCGTGAATTTGTGTTTGTAGGTGTTATTTACATGTTCAAGCCCATAAACACAATTTCATACATGTAGATTTTTAGGTTTTTTATATATACTTTCCCTTGAGGTATACATTTTGGTCCCCAGTTCTCTTTTAATATTGTAAATGTCTGTCAGCCACACAATGACTGGTTCTAGCATACAGCTATCATAAAACAGACTCAGTGACCAATCCAAAGTTCATTGGATTAGAAATAGAAGACAGCTTTCTAAACTGCTGAAAGAAAAATCATATCTTGAATAAAACATTTTTACTTTACATGACAGTACATAAGAAAGCAAAATATGTTCAGGCACTTCTTAAATTCTGTTTTGAAATGACAAGGATGCACATAATTTAATTTTACAGTAATTAAGACTACCTGTGAGACTCAAATCAAATGGAATTGCTATCAGCTAGTCTTACAAAGAAAGGAAATTCACGTTTTTAAAACATTTTCTGGAAAGTTACACCTGATCTTTTTCATTGTCCTCAGACAGTGAAATTCTGATGCTTTTTGAGGGGCCTGTTCCTATAAAAATGTACTAAGAAAAATTAAATTAAATGTGCCAGTGCATAGACATCAATCTCTAAAAGAGAACTAGTAACTTTCTCAGCTCATGCAATATGAACAGGGAAAAAACCACCAAAAAACAACCAACCAAACAAAAAAACCCCTCACATATTTTTCTGTGGTTTTTCCCCTACAGCTTAGAAATGGTTTAATTACAGGTAGACTGAAACATACACACCCATATCTTTATAGAAACATAAAGACATCCACAGCAAACTGTTCCAGAGAAATGAATTATTACTAGAAAATTATGCTTTCATAGAAAGCCTGACAATGTTTTCTTCTTTCACATTCAAGTAAAACAGATTTAATTCAGTCTGCCAGAAATGGCTATGCTTCTGCTCTGTGAAAAATATGCTAATGATGAAAATAAGGACTTGACAATTTACTGAATACTAAGCGGAAAATCTGTAATGAATTGCCTGTGTTGTAGCGTTCAGTTTAGTCTCCTTTTTTTTTTTTTTTTTTCCTCAGTTGCTATGGAATACTAGAAATAGCATAAAGAAGATTATACTATTTTGTGGGATGTTGTGCATGTCCCTCAAGACAGAATGCTTAGAAATAAAGACAAAAGTCAGCTGCGGGATAAATGAAATTCAAAGCAGTAATAAATAAAAGGCTTAAATACTAACTTTTCAATGTAAAAGGGAAATACAGAGAACAAAACAAATGCCAAAAAAATTCAAGCCCAACAAGTAAATCTCAATCAGCAACTAGCAAGTTGAAACCTAGAGTAATTCATTTTACACCTGCAAGGAAAAGCAGCTTCTTAGGTTACTTGTATGGTGCAACAAAAGCTCATAAATCCATTAAATACAGGCATGTCTTCAAGTTCTCAGCCAGACTTCAATTTTCAATGCAGGTTTTAAGCCCTCAATAGATTAAACTCTTCTCCTAAGCATATTTTACCAGAGTGTACATTCAAACGATGACTCCTTCTAGCTAAAGTGTCTGTATCCTTCTGTGTTTTAAATTTTTATATATATGGCTGCTCCTGACAGGCTTATGTGTTGAATCGCATTTGTCCAAATACTACCTGAAGTAAATCCAGTAGATTAGTCTTGCCTTTTCCAAGCACAAGAGAGCTGAGCAAGGTTTCTGGCTACTCAGCAAGACTCTTACATTTTGCCCCTAGCAAGCATCAGTTATATCTATTAGTTACATCAACTGCACTGATATTAAGCTCTCTTCCTTCTGATTTTTATTTCAAAACCACTGGTTTATTACCTCTGTACTTTAGTGTTAGTATGTGGCAGATCTTCATTTCAGAACAATGATAAAAGGAAAAACACATTCTGTCAACTTTCAGTCTCCCTAGAATATCTTTCAAAATTTTGTGTCTGGACAACTATTATTGGAAAGCTCTTCTATGTCCTTGCTTCTCTTAAAATGATGCTGGCAAAACAATCTGATTAAGGCAGTAGAATCAGAGAACACATTTAATCTACTTACCTTTCACACAGTCACACAACTGTAGCCAGACTTTGGAAAAAAGGAAAAAAAAACAGTCTATAGACTGGAAAACTGCATCTCTTCAGTCATATTTTTTAAAAATTGAGGCTTAATGCACTACACTACTGGAAACATACTACAGACACACAAAACAAAATAACCACTGAACCAAACCAAACTCCCAACCCAAACAAATACACCAACCCTAAAACTTCCACTGCTGGAAGGATGGATTGAAGATATGGTGAAACTTTGCTGATGTGACTTCAGAGAGTATCTGATTGTTTTGAATGCATTTAGGTCTCTTGGATAGCTTTATTTTTGAAAAAGAGATACTATTTTAAATGCAGAATTACTCTTCAAAATACCAAAACATTATAGAAAAAAAGTCTGCAGCATACTGTGTAGTTACACTGTCTAGGAAAAATATGGGAAGACAGGACACAATCTACTCTTTTGGTAACACCAATTTATAATGTAGAACGTTTCTCTTTTCGTCAGCCTTGCTGATGAACAACTACATTGTTGCTTTTCAGTCTCTTTTCATAGAAGTCTACACTGAGAGACACAACATAGGAAAAGGCCAAAACAACTTAAATTCTTACGTTAAACATAAAAATATATTGATAAAGAAATCACTACACTATGAAAAGCAACACTGGAATAGCTGACAAATTTACGTTATCTAGTCACAGCTGATGTCCACCTCATATTTCAAAATAAAACAATCTTTAACAGGAAGTGATGTCATGACTGCACAAAACTAGTAAATATTATAAGATGTGCACAGCTATACATTATTTGTTACATTTAAGTTGCTGGATTTCCACTTGTATTTAAAAAAATGAGTATCTTTAACATTAAATAACAGAAGTCTTAATTTCAGAATGTTAGGGTGCGATATGGAGGAAGGACTTAGGTGCACTTAAACATAAAAAATTTTTGCAGTATAGATCTTTAGAACTTGAAATGTTTATCACCTCACAAAACTAACTATCATAATTTTTCCCATTACAGGTAAAAAAATAAACTTTCAAATTTTTCACATATCCTCTGAATTATTATACCTTGAATATTTAACAATCATACAGCTCACTCTCCCTTACCAGGAAAGCATTAACCAAATAAAACAAAAGCTTCATACAGTGCTTTATACACAGATTAGGCTTGTGTGGAAGGAGCAGAAACCAAAATAGCACAAGTAAAATAGTTTAATAGCACCTAGGAGACAGGTGTGCCACACAGACTGGATTTCTGTTTTCCCAATCTTTGCAGATACGTTTTGCAGAACTGTTAATAGATGGAAAGCAAAAAGGTTTATGGCAGACCTTCAAAAATATTAAAATAAAAAATAAAGAAGGACTATTTCCTATAATTTATATGATAGAAGAAAAGCTGGTTATCTGTTTTAGCATTCAAATAGAGAGAAATATTGTACCAAATAGAAAACTGAAGTCCTAAACGCTAAATGGGCAAAAATGCATATGGAAAAGTAACAGCAACATGCTAATCTTAAAGGAAAGAGAATTGACTATTCTAAAATCTCAGCTGACCCAAGAATGCAGGAACAAACTTCAACATGATGACAAATCAAAGGCTAAGTACAAAAAGAGGAAATCATACGAACGCTTCTAAACCATCAGTTGAAGGTCCCAGACAAGGTGAAAAAATGGAATTGCTTTATTTTCTCATAATTGGTCCTGGAACCAAACTAAGGCAGAACGCTTGACTGGCCTCAAGTCCAAACATGAAACAAATACTGGGATGTTTACAATGTAATACTTAGGAAAATTTCAGGCACTTTGGAAATGTGCCTGAGTAGTATTTGATTCTATAAAGGAAGGAAAAATGGATGACAGCAGATCAGGGTAACCGGAGACCATGGGGTGGATGACCCCGAATGAGAAAGAAGGAAGATTTATCTTGCAGAACCTCGTGGGACACGGGACTGCATAGAGATGGGAAATAGTAGATACTGCACAGGCAGCACCAATTTAATGGATGGGACATTAGGAGTGGAAGAGGCAAGGACCAGGTTATATTCTTAGCTCACCATTTAGCATTGATAAGTACTACTTTGGTTCTGTCTCCACTCTCTTTCTACATATGCTCAATTAATACTCTTATCACTAAGAACAGTACCCTCCAACGTATTCTGTGTCATACTCAAAAGGTGCTTACAGCTTAAGCTATGCCATTTATCATCTGAAACTCAAAATTAAGTTCACACTTTAATTATAAAGATAGTTTTATAAGAACCACTGACATGCAGACTGATTTTACTGGACTGTTTAATAAAGTCCCTAGACAGAGACTCCGGTGTCCTGTGAAGGAAAGAAGAGCAGTAATAAAACAAACTAAACACTCTGAATAATTACAAAAATACTAAAATATGCAAAAAAATTAAGGATAATGGTGGCTCAGGCAAAAAAAAAACAAAAAAAAAAAAAAAAAAAAAAAAAAAAAAAAAAAAAAAAAACAAAACAAAAACATTCCAGGTAGCTAAATGTCTTGTATTGAAATATATAGGTATACACAATGGAAGATTCAGCACACTGAAAAATTCTTCATCTTTGCAATTCACTAAGCGCAAACATTTGAGGTTTTATGATTTAACATCTGGTCTACATCTCACTCAAAACCAGTTTTCCAAATCAACACAAAGGTGGGAATACTGCTGTCCAGATATAGGCAAGCTTTGAACAGTGGGGTAATCACAATGCAGCAGCATGCAATCAAGAATTCACAATCCTCATCTTAGGCTTGAGTTAATACTTTAGCTGTTCTAGGGCTACATCACTACCAAAACCTGAAAAAAATATTACAGAGGTGACAGAGGTGTGATTATGCAAATTACAGTTCCAGTGCTGGAATGCAATATACAAAACCCACTAGTTTTTACCAGGCTAAACTGCACCAAACAACAGTGCTGGGAATTGTCTAGGCAAGAAGGAGCAAGCCTGAGATTTTCAGCTGGCAAATTGCTGCTATCAGAATTGCCTACCAAATTAGGTGGTCTGTTGTTACACTGGAAAGAACAGCATTTCAAAGACATGTCTGAAGTGAATTTATGCAGAAAGACGGGTTGTACTGAAAGTTTGTTTCTTTCACTGCTTTACAGCCAAAAGCCACATCTCTAGATGCATGAAAATCAACCTAATAATGCCAGGCAAAAGAATTTGAATAGCTTTTCCCTTCTCTTTCCATCAGGACTTCCTTTCAGTCCATTGCAGGGAATAACTACCTTCAGACAAAACAATACACTCCCTCAGCTGAAGAGGCTCCCAAATAAATTCTATCAGACATATGCAACCAAAGAAGCCTCCTAACTGTCCGTGCTCTTCTGATGGCAAACACAGCCTTAAGACAAAAACTGTGGTTCTTTCTATTAAATTTTTAAGGGTGTTTGGTAATTGCAGGGCATTTGGTTTTCTTCTTTTTTAAGTGAAAAATAAAAACTGTGACAATAATTATGAATTACATTGACATTTTGGAATGACTTTACAGAGAAAGAAAGCAAAAAATTCTCTGCCTATATGCACACAATAAAACAAGGAACCTGAAAACGATAAACAATAGAAGATAGTTGCCAGCTCATTTAGCCTATTTACAGAAACAGCAGCATTCAGAAGGGATTTCTTTTTAAGTCAATAGCTCTAAGGATGAAGAATGCAAAGGCTTAAAGAGACACTGTCAAAAAGATCAAAGGATTCACAAGTGACAGTAATATTTTCAGGAGTCCCCTCTAACTTCAAAGCTAAAGACAAACCCTGCATGGATTGTGTGTTTTATTCCATTGATGACTCCATTCTGCAGTTCAAAGTGAGTTTAATTCTAGATAACCCACTAGTTTCATATTTTTGCACAAAGACTGTAAATCTAGTAAGAGTGTCTTTGAGATTTATTAGGGTCATACTTTGTGCTGCTTTCCTAGGCTCAGAAGACTTAATATGTTATGATATCACTCATGATAAATATTATCAACACTGTGGAGTGCACAAGAAACAGCACTATTGCCAGTGCCAGTGGCAAGGATCTCCTCTTAGTCTTCTGAAAGACTACTGTCACAACAATAAATCAATAGATAGCTTAGTCTTGCAAAGCAAAAGGCAAAATATGCAGAGGAAAAAAGAGAGAAAGAAGAGGAGATACGACTGATGCTCTGATTCCCATAGGTGAAATAAGGATCAACAAAAAACCATCGAGAATGAAGTTTGAGATTCCTATTTCCTATGGAAAATAGAGTGAGACAAAGCAACTTTTAAAAAACTCTTCTATGAATTACCTGAACAGAATGTCATGGTCAAGTTAGTTGACCATACAGAAATCAATTACTCCAGCTGAATAGCAAAAACACTATGGAATTATCCCATTCCAGCATTCACAGTCCTGAGTTTAATGGAGGAGGAAAGCAAATAGCCAGCATAGCTGTGGGCTAAAGTTGTACTCCAAGAAATTAAGCAGCTTGTCCCATTTTGAAAGTTTATTGGCTTTTAACTTGTACTGAGAATCTTTGGCTTTAATCTTATCCAGACAAGTCAATTTCCCAGCCTCACCCTGCACAGGAGAAAGGGAACTACAGAAAGCCAAGACATAATCTAGGGTTATTAGCATCAAACATTTATCAGAGCTTGGCTGGATATTCTCCCCTAGGACTAAAACAATGTGTATGGCCCAAGTACTGAAAACTGTTCTAGAAAAATTAATAGAAAAACACGGATCAGGGGATATACTAGTTCATTTCCCTAGTTCAAGGCAGGATCAACCAAATCTACCTAACTCCTGACAGACACATTGCTACACTGGGTTGTGGTGAGACCTACCAATCTTTCACATCTCTTCCATGGTTCAGGAGAGGAATTAATAATTCCTGTTAAAAAAAACCAACAACAACAAAAAAACACTTTGTACTTTCTAATCGGCATCTTCTCTTATTCCAATTCAAAGACCTTATTTCTTGTTCTGCCCATAGCAGACATTCAGGATAATCCCTTCACTCTTCCTTTCTTTTGTGTAGCTGAAGATTTACTATGCCTATATTCAATTCTCTCTTCCTTAATCCAAATAACTAAGTCATACCAGCTTCTGTCTTATTTTTATCTCCCTGATAATTTTAAGTGTGCTTCAAGTGGTCCTACTCCTCACAAAGATGCAGTGCTCCAAAGAAAATGCAACAAACAGATAGCTTACTTTTGCTAGTTCTGCAGGCAATTTCCAGGTAATGACAAAAAAGGACAAAACCAAGAGAAAAGAAATGGTCAGAAAAATCATCGGGCAAGTTTCTGGGACTGTACTAGCTTGACTTGAACCCATGGGGAAAAAGCAGCTAAAACACTGAGCATTCATGAAAGGATGATTCTTCATTTTTAGGAAAACAAGGGAGAGCACAAAAAGAAGAAAAAGGGCTTCAGGAAATTAAACTTCAAACTCACCCACACAACATGCACAAAGAAATTTCTGTAAGCATATGAGCAGAAAGGGAACTGACTTGCTCTTTCAAGAAGGGGCTGGCACTGAGCACTTACCCTCTAAGCACAGGAGTTCTAATGCTTAATCAGAAATGTGTATATGATTAGACAGCTGCTAAAACCAACACCAGAAACAAACATGGGAAAATTGATTAGATGACAATTAAATAAATTAAGTATTCTCACATCAGTCAAATGTGCTGAAATTCACCATAGATAATTAAAGCTGAATGGATCAGCCTTTAGAATTATCAATAAAAATTTTTGAGAGTTTGTAGAGGATATCAGTGATTCCAAAAGAATGGAAAACACTCAGTGATTAGCTTTAAAAGACAGGTCCAAAGAAGTAGGGATGCAGAAACTCAATTTCAATTCCCACAAAATTTGGAATAAAAATCATTTGGAAGTATTTAGCCATAATAAGCAATAATAAGTTGACTAATACATAGGCCTCAAGAACAAGTTACTTCAAATCTATCAAAATATTCTTTGTGACATAGCAGCAGATTCTATAACTAGAGAAACAGCAGTAGTACCATGTAGCTCAACTTAGTAAGTTTTGGTTTCCCATGGACTTCCATAAGCAAAAAAAGAAATATAATGCTTCCAAAGAAAACAAGTTCTAATAAGCAGATGCCACTAAAGCTTGGAAAAGCTGCGTGCATGCTGGATGACAGGAGTACATTGTTAAAGCAATTTTACTGCATTTGAGAAACAGTCTGCAGAAAACCTAAACACAATTCAGTAGGGGAAATTTTAGAGCTTAACAAGAACAAGTAACAAAATAAATGCAAGATGGAGAACAACTAGCAAGGCAGCAGCAAGGGGAAAAGGAGCACTGAGGCGAGAGAGTGGATCATTCTCTGACTAGTAGTCTGTGTCACACTAGCAAAATCAGCAAAAGCTCATGCTAGGGTATACAGACAGCAGGTGGTGAGCCTAGAAATTTACAGCAGGATAGGGAAATGCTTTCAGCACAGAAAATACAGAGCATTGTGCTCTTAAGTGTGCTGCTGTCTGTTTTCCCAGTAAAGAGATTTCAGTGTCCAAGTCTGTTGGCCTGACATTGTTCACCATCAGCACAGGCATGAAAGTTAAGTAAACACTTCTCCCTCCCACAGAAGAAAGCCATATATTTTCTACATCCCTGAAAGGTTTGTCTTAAAAGTTCTTACTCCTTCTAGGTAGCAGAAGATCAGCTTGCCTACTGACCATTTTACAACCAACAAGCATAACAGGAAAGATATTTAAGAAACAAAAATGAGTTGTTTCTTCCCCAAGATGTAAAGAACGAGGTATGTGCATAACCTCTCACAGGGTATATCAGTAGAGCTTTTTGGTTTATTTTCTAACATATATCTGCTTTGTAATTTGTAATTTAATCCTTTTGTATTTAATTATATGAGTAATACAAAAATAAATGTGCAACTTGATGCCTTCCTGGCAAAAAAGAAAAAGAGGCTGAATAGTCTGACAGTGTCTTTTTAAAGATTACACATAATGACAATGAGATGGCTGAAAATCATACATTAGTCTTTCAGATTTACTATCACAGCAAAAAGCTTTAGATTAATTAATGCTACAATATATATGAAAAATGACTAAGACAATTAACCTCATTCATCTATAAATGGAAGAGTAGAGAGGAGAGTTTCTTAAGAACTTAATGTAGTAATTGCCAAGGTTCTACTGACAATGATAATCAGTATAAAGGAATAAGTAAAGTGTATTAGAGTAGTAACATATTCCTGGCTCAAGTTCAGACTTGGAAGAATACACAAATCAATACAGAATAAAATATGCTAGTGCCATTCTGCTGCTTATGGCCAGGTGACTGCACACCATAAATTTACATCCCTTGCTCATCTTAGCTGGCTGCAGCAGAGAGACCAGCAAAGACCATCTTTAGTAGCAGCAAAGGCACCAACTGGCAGGAAGGTACTGAAAGAAATTGCAGAGCGGGACGAAGTGGACAGGAGACTCTAAATTCAAGTACTGTGAAAACCAAACATTAGTGACATGCCGAGGCCCAATCAACAAATCTGCGTATGAAGTCAAACTCCTTATTGGCTCCTATAATGAGTTAGCTACTGAGGTAACTCTGAAAGTTTATCTCTAATCAATATTAAAATGCAGCAGAAATGCAATTTTTACATGAAATCAGATGTTAAATGAAAATTAAAATACTTAGCAATCAATACAGAATCAACATTTTCTCATTTTACAATTGCAGAATTTAGAATACTTAGGTTAAAGACTTTGGGATTAAAATGTTTCAAGTATAAAGAACATTGAATTTTATCCTTCTGAGTTTCCCAGAACTCATGACCACATACAGTATCCTGCAATCTATTGTGCTGTAACATATACCTGCATGTACTATGAATAAAAATCAGAACAAATCTGAATTTCTTTCTTATTTCTCTGCAATTTTCAGTTTCTCAGCAACTAAAGAAATGAAAGATTATCTAGTTTGGAACCTATTTAAAGGAATCTTTCTCTTACTTATCATTCTGCAGCAATTAAAAAGGGCTTAGACTTTTTCTATGTTTAAAATATAAAACATTGCTTTCATTCCTTTCCATAGGTTGTCCACTCAAAATTTTATTCATGCAGGGATCATGAAAACAAGAATTTTTTTAATTACAAAGAAATTATATTAGCAGGTGTTAGAGCCTCTCCCATGCAATTGCTTCATATCACAAGACATAAGAAGAAAGCAATTTATTCACTGCTGTGACAACAGTATCTTAATAGAACAGATTTTCAAAACTGTGTTTTCTTGCATTTTTGTTGTTGTTGTATGCAAATCATTGCAGTATAACACGTTTGGACATTCATTTTCTAAAGTTTTCATCTCCTTTCTTCCCTGGAATCATTGCCAAACATACTCAAAGCAATTTCTCAACAGGAACTAAAGCACTTTAAATCTGTAAAAGGTGGCAAATTCAATTTCACTTTCCATACCATCTTTTTGCAATTTTATCAAAATATAGCTATTACGAGCTTGTTATGAGGCTGCCAACAATGAAGTGCACGGTTATGCTGTGCAAACAATCACACAGATTGTGTTCTGTTCTGTTTCCTAGGAACAACAGTGAATTCAGTAAAAATATATCCCATGGTTACTTCTGGTTCACCTTTACATGGACTTTAAGTTCTGTTGTTCTGAACCTTAGGTTCCACACTGGAAGAGTATAATTAAAATAGAAGCACATATCTCCTTGTGATTTGAGACAGCAACAAGTATTAATTTATTGAACTGGAAACGTTTACTATAATATTTGAAGAAGAGGCAATTGCATCTTGTAGGACACCCCCACCAGCCAACCAGTTTTTCCTTATTTTCACTTTCTGCCCAAGTTTTCACTTGAAGGTCACTAGAGAACCTAGCAAGCAGACAGTCACCTTTGAGAATAAAAAGCTGCATGTACATCTGAACCAGGCAGCAATGGAAGACAACTCATTGATTTCCACACTCTCTGGAAAACAGATCTATCCTCTAAAAGGGTAATTATTATCACTTGAATCTACATCCAAAGTATGCTGTTATCAAGCAAGTTGAGTTGCTGTATCACTATTACTATATCCACTCTCTGCAGACACAGACTGGTTCCCAGCATCCAAACCCCCCTCTCCTTCCATTCCCAGACCTTTATCAGCACAATCTCTGCTACCACAGGCAAGGTCCTAACACCAGCAGGTCCTAACAGTGATTTAAGTGACACACCATAAACACAAGTGTAAAGTGCACCAAGTTTCCTCTTGCCCTTTCTCCATGCACACAGTGGCAGAGGTAACCCAGCTGATGAGCTTCAGTCCTTAAGCAAAAAGGAGATGCAGCACTGGGCTGTCTGAGGAAATGGCACTATCTTTCTAAAGACAGGCCATTGGACTGGAGCTGGCCCAGACTCCTTTGGTAACATACCAAGTTAAGACAGACACTAACCCTTTCAAAAGCCCTGAACTAACAATCAATACCCATCAACTGTATTTCCCACTTTGACACCAGAAATTAATTAAGCCAGCACTTGAATTTGTGTAAAGATTATACACCATTCTTAGATCATTTTCACAGAGATAGCAGAAATTCAGAACATATAAACACTGACCTTGTTTCTTTTAACCCTTCTTTCTGAATGACTTCCAGTATTTGTTTTGCAGTCATTGGTGAGCTGGGATACTTTTCCAACGCCTAGAAAGAAATAACAAATGTAAGTGACAAGACACAGCAGTCCTGTGAATCAGAAAGGTTATGTGATCATGCAGTTTTAATGCAGTCATTTGTAAAAGGCAGGGAATGACAGTGTTGAGACAGGAGTCCTCTGTCTGTTGGAAGGACAGATACAACCCAGGAAACTTCAGCAAGAAAAAGATTTACTTGCTGCTTTTGTGCATCATCTGTTACCTCTGCCTGGGAAAACTCTTACCAGGTTACAAATAAATGAGTTGGAATACACAACTGATTTTATGACACAGCAACAGATTTTCTTTCAGGCATGAGGGGAAATACATAAAACACAAGAGTCAAAAGGGGAAAAAAATACCCACTAGCACTTTCTTTGATTTTTATTACTTTAGAATTCTTTGAGGTCATTTGACTATTCTACACTTAGCTTTGCCACGACCTCAGAAAAAAAAAATTGGCTAAAACCTTCCATTTGTAGACCAGAAGCTACTGTAAGAACTGACACAGTGGGGTTTCAATTTTAAAATGCCTTTTAATTTTAAAAACAATGAAAAATGAAGTAGTCAGAACAGTCACAGCACACAAGATGCTACATGACAGAGTGCAGTATATTTTTCCAGTTCAGTTCAGTTTTCCAATCCTTTGCCTTTTCCAATTGAGCCCAAAGTAACTCAGTCCTCTTTACAGATAGAACCATCTTGTAAGAATTTTTCTGATTTTCCACTTCCTTTTTGTCCCCATCAGTTTTATGCTGTTGAACAAACAGCCACTCTTTTGCTCCTGTAAAATGCCATACTGATAGCCCTGGAAAACAAAACCCTTCAATCAGCAGTAAAAGGTGTGGCACAGGCCACAGCAATCAAGTTTCCCAGAGCATCTTGCCAATATATCTCAGTCAGAACTTGCATTTCTACCCTCTGTAACTATGAAATCAGTTTGGTCTAATTCAAATCATCCTGAGCTTCTCTGTAGTAGTTACTACCAAATAATGGCAATTGTGAAAGCAGCTACTACTGTGTGGATAACATTCCAAAGGGCACACTAGGAACTAGAGACACCACCACATCATATCACACAAGTCAAACTGTGAAGGGTGCTGGCCAGGGCTGTAATTCAGCAGCTCACCTAAAGCCAAAGACTGCCTACTCATTACAGCTTGACCAGCTCAGCCCTTTTCTGCCATTTTAGTTCGATTTCCTGCCGGTTCTCTTCCACAGCCAGTTTACCAAATCCTCCAATTCTTTGTTACAGATGAGCTTTTTATCCTTTATCTTTCAGTTCCACAAAGGAAAAGTATAGATGAAAGTTGCACTAGAAAGGTCAGGGAGCTGAACTGAGCTTATCTCGTGTACATCAGTAGGCAAGATTCAAAAGGGACCCATTAGGAAAGGAAAAACAAAAGGTGATTTGAAAGGAGAAAGAAGAGGAGAAGGTTGGAAAGAGTAAATGTACAGCAATGCGCAAGGACTGAAGAAACTGCACAGAGCTGGGAAAAGGGCCATTGCACACAAGGGAAGAGAAATGATATGATGTATGAGTGACAGAACAACAATGACACATTGGAAAAATGACAATGCGTATAAAGATTAAGACTAGGATGAGAAAAGATTAATGGTGTGAAGAGACAAAAATGGAAACTTTAACCTTCAGAAAGATGACAAAGTACAAGGTAAAATGAGAATCCACCAAAATAAAGAGAAAAGAGAACCAAACTGGGAACATTCCAAAGGGCAAACTGGAAAGGACAGGAGAGGATACTACACTGTACTGGACACGGCTATGAAGGAAACTGTGTGCACTTGAAAGCGGGGTTACTCACTGTGGAGGATTCCCTGTTTCTCTTCCTGAGTACAGGCCCCTCAGCACACCTGGGCAGCTCCTCCCTGCAATTGAGAAAATTTGGGTAGCCCTGTCCCCTTCTCTACGACATCACATCCTGCTCTATAACGTCAGTAAAAGTGCCAAGTATTACCATGAGAGTTCGACGATAATGGGAAAGAAACAATAAAGCTAAGCAAACATCAGAAGTCACCCTATCCTGGACAGTGGGAGAAGGGAGAGCAGTTTGTGCTGAGGAAGCTGCACTGAACTGGTTGTGGAAACAATAGCCAGACATACGGATACGGAACATAATCTTCACCAAGGAACAATGAAACCAACAAGTAGGATGCGTAACACCACTACAGAAAGTTTAATGAAACCCACAGGGCAGATTTCAAATACCACAGTATGAAGTGAACACATTCAGGGTATAATGACAAATTGAAATGCAGACTGTTAGGCAGGCTGAAAGTGCTGGAGTCAATAATTGCCCATTGTGTGGATTTGCTTTACACTGGACATGCAGTGTGGGCTGCAGTTCATATACTCCACAAATTTAGTTCTGTTCATCTAACCCTTTAAACCCTGTTTAAAGAACTGTCCATACCCTAACTGAAAAGCATAAATTCTCCGATTTAAACACTGCTTAAGCTGAAAATCCTGTTATTGTATACATAATTAGTTTTCTTTATCATAACAAAGATTAAGTAACAGAGAACCTTAGTAAGGATGGGTTTTTCCTGACCCTCCCACCATGCTGCACATCCTCATCCTTGCTCCTCCCCTCCCCCCAGATTTAGCCTAATCATTTATTGCAATAAGAAAATAAAAATAATTGCTTGTAAAAACCTTTACATTATAATATAATTTTCTTCTCTCAGTTATGGAAAACAGCATGAGAATATTATTTAAGATTCTGTGAGTTAATGAATACCTTGAACTGTTAATTACGCTAGTATCTCTTGCCTCTGTATCTCACCACTTACACTGCCAAAAGCCTTCAATTCCTTTTGCATTTCTAAGACTTTTAAAAATAATATTAGAAATTCAAACTGAATAACTAACTGTGCCTTAAGGCAAACAACATACTAAAACACAGAAGGAATAGTTAACTCATAGGCTTCTTGGTCAGACATAGCACTGCACACCAGCGGAGGAAGCCGTAATTTGTTTTAAATATCTTTCTTCTTCCTCCCACTGCATCCACCAACACTCGTATCATATATGGGCAGTGACTAATAATGCTGAAATTAAAGCATGCCAAAGTACTGTCGTGAAGAACATGACTGTTTCAATGCATTTTGTATAGAGGAACAATGGCAGAAGAATGGTTTACACTGACGGCAACAACTATCACAGGGGATCAGATATGCTCTATTTATTCCTGCCATTCAACCATAGCCTTAAAAGGGGACAGACGGTAAATAACTGGGACAAATAATGTGATACCCATCAGGACAGTCGGAAAGAGAACAGAAGTAGTCACTGCACAAAACACATTTTCAGTGTTCATTCAAACCCTGGTTAACAGCTCAAGGAGCAGTAGGGTCAGATCATACCAAGCATATTGGAAATCAAATCCCCCAACAAAGGGTAGCAGCCTGACAAATTGTAGTATTTGTGTCACCTACAGGAATCAACTCAAAACTTCCAAGATATTAAATAATCACACAGATGCCACAAACACATGTATTCCCAGATTCATTGGAAAAGTCATGTCACTTATTTGGAACAAGAAGAAATACAAATTCCTTTTCTCACCATGGCATCTATCATCGTCTGTGTGTTGACAACTACCTGAAAAAAATCAGTTGCCACACCAGGGAAAAACACATTCCAGTGAACTGTAAGCAGGAAGACTCCATTGCAGAGCCAAGACTTGCAGCTCTGCATAAGGGAGAAATCCTGAATGTTCAGCTTGCGTACAAAATCAGAAGAGAACTTCTCTGTAACTGACGGCATTATTAGTTTAATTTTTATGTACAGATGCTTGTGACTAGCTGAATCAGATTTGCTCAACCATTTGCATTTTAGATACTGAAGAGAACACAGCAGAGGGACAAAGTGAAGAAAGTCAAACCAGAGAGTTGGCCCTTTTGCCACCCATAAACATTCCTGCAGAAAGCGGGAAGCTTTGCCTGCAGCTATCAGTTATCACACTGACAGAAAATAATTCTTCTAAACAAGAACCAAGTGTGTTTTGATACTGCATTGTGGTCCAAAAGCAGCAGGCAGATCAGCCTAGTGGGCTTGACACAGCTGATTGTGTGACTAAATAGTCTGAAACCAGCCAGAGCTTCTTCCACTTCTGGATTCTGCTGGCAGGCATCTGAAGGTCAGGTAGCTGACAAAAAGCAGGATCATTTTATCGTAATAGGCTGAGCCACTAGTCAGAAACTGAAGCAATTCTCCTTAGAACATTATTTTTAAAAACTAGGAAGGAGGAGGAAAAGGAACAGTACAGTTATTCCCAGTGCTCTTACTCATCAGCTAAAAGACAAGTCAGGCTGAACTACACAATGGACAATCTTTACTGCCCAAAGACAGCAGGGTGAATAAAAGAACAAAAAAAAACCAACCAACCAAACAAGTAAACAAAATCACCAAACAAAACACCCCAAAAACTTTCTTTCTCCTAAGCAGAAAATATAAATTATTTTCTAGCCACACATTACTAAATTAATGAATTGAAAGATGGAGTATCAAGCAGGGTACAAGAAATAACAGCATCCTGGAAAAAATCCAGCATTGTCTTCTACAGCTGCTTATGTGAGGTTAACAGGAGGACTGACTTCTATTGTGGGAAATGCCCCACTAAAATCTTTTGTGTTCATTTTTGATTAACAGCTTCAGTCATTGGGGAATTATCAGCAGCTTGGTAAAAGTTCAAAGCCCTTTGTGTGAAGAAAGATGGGTAAATGGTTTGGAGAGTAGGGGAGGATACAGAGGGGGCAAAGAAAGGAAGTGTACAGATGGGTAAGAGGTGAAAACAGCAAGGATGGAACACATGCATGAAAAAGAGGGATGTTTATAAGGGTAGGTGCACTATGACCTATTATAACACAAGTTCTCAAACAGGTATTCACAGAACTCTTGCTGATAGTGATCAAAAAAAAGGTAAAGAGTGGTTTCCAGGTACTAAAATATTAAAAGAACTTGAAACAGGAATAATAATTCTCCTGGTAGGACTTTTGTCTTTGAGCAGTTGAAATTAGAATAAGGAAATTATAAGATCGAAGCAGAAGAAGGTGCATTTCATAAGACATCACTCTCAGTATGCTCCACGCTATGAATTTGTCTTTATAATCCACTTGACACTACAGATAAACAAGAAAAGAAACATCAAGCAAGAAAAGGAATAAAGATGTCCCATCAATAACAAAGGAATACATAAAAAAATACCATTACATGAAAAAATACCAAAACATAACATAACAAAAAATAAAATACGAAAACACAAAATACCAAAAAATACCATAACATAAAAAAATACCAAAGCATAATAACTTTTAACATCAGTTTTGTCCATACTTTCTAGTCCACACTTTTTTTAGGTTCAGGGGTAATGCTACTGACCAACAGAACTCAAAAAGTTTAAAGCACACTCATAAAGTAATTTTCCCCAGCTCTATTTTGGTGAAAAGCATTTTGCTGCTCCTTTAGTGTGAACTATAAGGAACAACTGGGCAGGTGTTTCCTGCAAGAGAATTTCTACTACAGACTATGCAAGTAGGTCTGAAACCATCTAGCTTTGCTAACCTGCCAGATTCATAAGATATTATCATCATCTGCTAAAATACTGAATGAAAGAAAAGAGCAAGAAAGAAGTTGAATAATGTCTTTGTTCATGCCATTGCTTTAACCGGAACATTTGAGGCTTGTTCCAAGATGTCTGAAACTTTTATTGTTCTTTCCAAAATTTATTTACAATGTCATATTTCAAATGGATATAAAGGCAGCTTTAGAAATTCCAGATAAACTGTACTCTTGACATTTTGAATTCAAAAGAAATTGTATTACAATTCAGTTAAAATTAACATACAGTTGGGCTATTCCTTTAAAAGGCACAAGCTCTAACGGCAGTGCCATCCTGCTATGGCTAGCTGATCTCATACATCACTACAGAAAATGTAGGGTAAAGTGTTTAACTCTGAACAATTGACTTATTATAATAACTTATTGAGCTGGTCTAACATACTTAAAAAAATGGAAATCTTTATATTTCTCTCTTTACCAACACAATCAGCCTGTCCAAGCAACCAGGAACTTTCACTTACAGGCTCTGTCAGGACAGATCCATAAACACCTCTGTGACAAGCAGGATGAACCTAGGGAGCATACAGAATCCTATCAGATTTCTAAGATCAGGATCAAAGATACCCCAGTGAGCATGGTGTCAAACTTGCAATCCCAGTATGGGTTCCACTGGTAGCAGCAGGATTACTAACAATGATTTCAGTTCAAGCAATGGAGCATCCAGATTCCCTGAATGACTGCTCAGTTCTGACAGTGCCATGTTCAATGCCAGTTCTGCTTAGCCATGCAAGCCATTCCTCTCCTTGCTTCCTCTTCCAATACTCCATTGCCTCTCACTGTGCCCAGCCTTTCCCTACTCTCAAATTGATGCTCTCATCTTCTGAGATGTTGCAATAACCCTAACTTGTGTATCTCCCACCTGCCCACATCCCTACCCAAATACCTTTCTTCCCTAATCCTTACCACAGTACAAGCCTACAGGACATTCCTACGCCCTCTACCCCCTCAAACACGAGTGTATTCATAGAGATGCAGCTCATGCCATGGGTTCCCCCAAACCTGCACACAGGCACACGAGAGCTGCATAGGTACTCAGCACTGGCACCTTGCTGGCAGCAACTGCAGCTCTCACATGCTGACAGGACAAATTGTGATGAACACCTCCTCCGGCTTGCGGACCACATTCTCTTGCCTACTTAGTTTACAGCAGAAGTTTCACCAGCACTGACCAAGCTGGAAAACTTGAGTGAAAACTTTTAAAACTATAAATCATTATTTCAGAGAAGAGACAAGGAGCAAAAAAAAGCTCTGCCATCCGAAAGTGTTACCGAAATCTGTACTCATTCAGTGATCACATAGGCCATTTTCCTGAAATACCTCTAATTGTGGCAGGGATAAAAATCCTCCTTTGGCGTCTACTTGGCACAAAAAAATGGATAGCTGAAGGGAGGCCCTGTCAGCTTCCTTTACACTACAGATAAGAAAGAACTCCTATCAGTGTGTATACATTCATCACTACTAAAGGAACAAAAAAACCCTTTAAAACTAAGAAACACCAAACCTTAAACATATTTGTTTCCATATATGCTGTTTTCTCTATTGCAAGATGATACAGATTTTTATTTTTCTGAGGCACTGAAAGGTTTGCTGTATAAGTTATGTTTCAGCATAGCAGGATAAAAAATAATTACAAAGAGCAAAACTTTACAGAAAAATCAACAGAGAGAACGAATATATCTTTGTTTCAAAAGCTTTTATTGCTTTATTTTCCTCAGGCAAGCATAATCTGTAAGGGTTACTTTTAATGTGAGAAATAAAATTCCTACTGGCTACTCCATAAATGTACCAAATTTAACAGGAAGTGACAGTTGTGCTGATTTTCTTGCCATTGGTTTACTATCAGAGCTTATCTTGTTAGACAGTGTCCTAAAGACACAGATCTAAGTTCTCTAGAAGGCGAAAAAGAAAACAGGAGAAAACAGAAGAGAAAATAGAACACAGAATATTTTAAACTATGAATTCTACATAAATATTCTTACATATTAGTTTTGACAATTTTAAGTATTTCAACCTTGTAAAATTGCTCATTAAAAGGAGAAGTTTAATGCCGCAACTGACATTGATTCCATTGATGCACCATGAATATATTTATGTTTATAGAATGTCTAATGACAGCAAACACAAAACCATAAAAATTATACTTTCATTTTAATTGTGTGGGATAGATGGCAAGAAACTAGCTCAGGAAATTTACAGCATATTTTGCTGTTTTGGTGAACAACCAGGATAAGTCACACCAGTCCTCCTAACCTCAGAAGGGAAGTCTATAAATTTCACAACTCATTTGTCTGGACTGTTCCTCACTCACAGGATGATACACCCTTCAAAATAATAAGCAAATGAACATGCAGAACATAACTTTTTAGTATTTGTATCCCAGAAAGAAAGACTACAATGCATGGAAAACACAGAATTAAATTTCTGAGAGATGTGCAGTAAGTGATAAAGCTGAAAAAAATAGAAGTCCCTTGCAATCACAGACACAATAGAAATCTACTTACAGTTCTTTAAGTTCCCTGAGTACACCTGTTTAAGTACTGAGGGAAAATGCAAAACCAAAATTTCTACAAAATGAAAAATTTTGATCCAAAACCAATGGCTTGATTTTGGGGGTGAGGGAGAAGTGTTGTTCATTTTAAACAAGAGAGTATTGCTTCTTGTCCAAACAGACAATAGAAAAGAGCAGAGTTAAGAGTCCTTGCATGTTATGCACCTTTTTTTTCCTTACAAAGCCTGCACAATTACTTCCCATCAGGTTTCATTAGTCTAAATCATGACATCATTATGTACAGACTACAGTTCACTGGCACAATCCAGATCTACTGCTTAAATTGCTCTGAGAATAGATACGATAAGTCATGTTTTTGAACTAAAGAAATACAGCCTTCTCAAAGAACGTATAAAGAGAGAATTCTTTTGTTAGCTGTCAGTGAGATTTTGCTATCTCTGTTAAATATATAATGGTTAGTGTCATAACGAAGATCAGCCATCGTGTTATGGCATTTATCTTCGTGAGTGAAGAGAGGAAGGGCTACTGTGATTTATTCCGTCTCTCCTCATGAGACGATTAATGTCATAAAAGATTAGTCTTCAGTACTGACTTGTACACAGAATATAACACAGGCCTGGAGTGGGATGCTTAGCAGTTTTAATTGCCACAAGTTTGGAAGCCTACATTACTTACATATGGCATGGTTGACAATTAGTCATCTAAGATTTTCAAAAATAGGAGAATATTTTGCAGCTCAGTAACTCATATCCACTTTGTGTCACTTATTTGTTCAGTCCTTCTCAGCAGTGTTTCCACATGGTCCCTTCCCCCAACTCATCACCTAAGTCCACCCACACTTGTCCTCTTAAACACATCATTTATTGTAAAATTGAAGTCCATATTGCTGGTTTATATTGATTTTTGGTAGCATCTGTTTAAAGGTTTAAAAAATTCACTATTTAACACTATTACCAAGAAACATTTTTCACAACACAGGCATATTAGTGAGAGTATATAATGGCTCTGCATATGTGCTCACCTCTTCCCAGGGACCTTGTAAAAGAATCTGGCCATCCTAAACTGAAGGGAATAATTTTTTTAAAGCTTATCACTTTGGAGAAATGCATACAGAATGTTTTGTTTACATGATGCTTGCTTCTTCTTATGGAAGAAAATACTTCAAATAATACTGTAGTGAAAAAAAAAAACAACCAAACCAAAAAACCACCAACATGATAAGCAAAAGTTCTGTTAAAAAGGGAAGAATTATTTTTCCCCCAAACCAGAACATGAACATTCTGCATTTTCTTAAATCTCCTTTTCTGAACACTGCTTAATCAAAAAATCCCTTGATACAAAAGGGTTTTTTGTTCAAAACAGCAATTCCTTACCATTGGTGTACATCAAACAGAACACATTATTAAAAAGCTCTCATGATAAAGTGTTATCTTTATCTAGGCTTCTCAAATATTGACTTAAACATTTTTATCAGGCTGTTAATCACATCCACATTCAACGTGAACAGCAACTGAGACCAGTCCTGACAGTCAGGTAACAGGGCAACATTATGGCAGGGAAAAAGTATTGTGAAAGCTAAGGACATTTCTTATTGATGGTAAGTGCGTAGGAGAGAAAAATCAATGGGTCCTCATCAGTACAACTGTCTACCAGCTGGATGCTGATTTTCCTTAGAGATTAAAACCAATAGGAGCAATCACTTGGCACAGGTGAACAAATTCAATAGGACCTCCAGTCTATAAAGGAGAAAAGTGAACAGTGAATTCAAAGAGTTCATGAAGAGGCAAAATGCTGATTGTTAAACCAAAAGTTTGCAATCAGATCTCGAAACAAAATACAGAACACATCTTCCCCCATGGGGGTATTACAACCTTTAACTGTTCAGTATAATCTGCAATTGTTGCGAAGGTTCCAAACTCCTGACTCTGCCTAAAGGAATTATTTCAAGCTGCAAGACTGGCTGACCCCTCCAAGTCAAGCAGGACTGGACTGACCAGGTTACAGTGTGAAATGGCCATCACCCACACACATCAAACAACTACCATCTTCAAACACCAGAATCACAGCAAAGTCGTTGGCCAACAGAGGGGAATCATAGAGGATGTTTCTAGGGAATATAAATGCAGAGATGTCTCATAAAGCTGGGCTTCCAGTTCAAGACAAACTTCTATTTTTAGAGGTCCCTAATATCATTGGACATTTTTTATCCCAACACCCCTCACTACACACTGAACAGAGGGGCTGTTACCTTACAGGGTGGTAATTGTAACCCAAGAAAAGCAAAGAAACAGAGGGTAAAACATGGCTGTTACACAGTATATTCTGTCATGGGTTCTTTGCTTTTTCTATGAGAAACAACACAGATACACAAGAAGATCTGAGTATTCTCAAAGTCATATCGCCTCAGCAAACGCAAGATTAAAAATTGTCAGTTCTAGGAAATGCTACTGGCAAATAAATTCAACGTCTATGGGGTTTGGGCACATAATTTTGTATTTAAAGTTTTAGAAGTTGACAGTAATACATTTTACATCTATGGAAGAATAATCCATTTTATCTGTAGGAAAAAAATACAGTGCCTCAGTTTGGGTTTCTGGTGTAATTACTGACCTCACACTCTACCTTTGAAACAATCAGAATCACAGAATCACCAAGGTTGGAAAAGACCTCCAAGAACCTCAAGTACAACTTTTCACCAAACACCACCTCGTCAAGTAGACTACAGCACTGAGTGCCATGTCCAGGAAATTTCTGAACACTTCAGGGATAGTGACTCCACCATTTTCCTGGGCAGTCCATTCCAATGCTTAAATATGTTTCAGTGAAAAATTTCTTCCCATTGTCCAACCTGAACCTCCCCTGATGCAGCACGAGGCGATTTCCTCTTGTCCTGCTGCTGGTTTCCTGGGAAACAGGTGACTGTATAGAATGATAATGTCCCCCCTGAGCCTCCTTTTCTCCAGGATAAACAACCCCAACTCCTCATCACACTTGTGCTCCAGACCCTTCCCAGCTCCACTGCCCTTCTCTAATCTCACTCCATCACCTCCATGTTCTTCCTGGATTCAGTGGCCAAGAACTGAACACAGGATTCAAGGTGAGGCCTCATCAGTGCTGAGTACAGGGGGACAATCACTGCCCTGATCCTGCTGGCCACATGATTTCTGATACAGGCCAGGGTGCCACTGGCGTTTTTGGCCACCTGGGCACACAATGGCTCATGTTTAGCCACTGTCAACCACCACTCCTTCTTTTTCCATTGGGTCACTTTCCAGGCGCTCTTCCCCCAGCCTGTGGCACTGCCTGGGGTTGCTGCGACCCAGGCACAGGACCTGGCATTTGGCCTTGTGGAACCTCACACCACTGGCCTCAGCCCATTGATCCAGCCTGTCCAGATCCCCACGCAGAGCCTCCCTGCCCTCCAGCAGATCAACACTCCCACCCAACTTGGTATCATCTACAAACGCACTGAGGGAGCACTCAATTCCCTCATCCAAAAAATTTAAAAAGATACTAAAATGGCTGGCTCCGATATTGACCCCAAAACTGAGCCGTGGGGGGAACACCACTGGTGACCAGCCACCATTTGGATTTAACACCATTCAGCACTGCTCTCTGAGCTCAGCCACCCAGCCAGTTTTTAACCCAGTGAAGAGTGTGCCCATCAAAGCCATGAGCAGACAGTTTCTACACAAGAATGCTGTGGGAGCCAGTATCAAACGCCTTACTGAAATCCAGGTAGACAACATCCACAGCCTTTCCCACACCCCGTAGACTGGTCATCTGGTCATAAAAAGGTGATCAGCTGGGTCAAGCAGGACATGACTTTCCTAAATCTGTTCTATCTGGGCCTGATCCCCTGGTTGTCCAGCATAGGCCACAAGATGGTGCCTTCCCAGACACTGAGGTCAGGCTGACAGGCCTGTAGTTCCCCAGATCCTCCTTCCAACCCTTCTTGCAGGTGGGCATCACACTGGCCAGTCTCCAGGTCTCTGGTTGACCAGGACTGGTGACAAATGCTGGAGAGTGGCCTGGCTCTTCCACCAGCTCCCTCAGTACCTGGTGTGGATCCCATCTGGCCCCATGGACTGGTGAGTGTCAGCTGGCATAGCAGGGCACTGCTGCTCCCTCCTGGATCACAGCAGGGCACTGTCTGTCCCTCCTGGATCCCAGCAGGGCACTGTCTGTCCCTCCTGGATCACAGCAGGGCACTGCTGCTCCCTCCTGGATCACAGCAGGGCACTGTCTGTCCCTCCTGGATCACAGCAGGGCACTGCTGCTCCCTCCTGGATCCCAGCAGGGCACTGTCTGTCCCTCCTGGATCACAGCAGGGCACTGTCTGTCCCTCCTGGATCACAGCAGGGCACTGTTCTGCTCCCTGTCCCTCCCTACCAGCTCAGGCTGCCTGCCTTGAGGGTGTTGGGTCTCTCTGTTGAAGACTGAGGCAAAGAAGGCATTGAGTACCTCAGCCTTTTCCTCATCTTTGGTTACAATGTTCCCCTTTGCACCCAATAAAGGATGGAGATTTTCCTTGGCCCTCTTTTTGTTGTTAATGTATTTATAAAAACACTTTGTATTATCTTTGACAATATTGACAGCATGGAGTTCAAGCTGAGCTTTCACCAATCCAGTTTTCCCTCTACAAGACCTAATGACATCCTTGTACTCTTCTTGAGTTGTCTGCCCCTATTTCCCAAGTTTATAAACTCTTTTTTTTCTCTCCAAGTCCAGTCAAAGCTCCCTGTTCAGCCAGGCCAGTCTTCCCTGATGGTTCATCCTTCAGCACCTAGGGATAGAAATCTTATAGGCACAGGAGCAGGCTTTCTTAAAAGTATGTCTAGCCTTCCTGGACCCCTCTGTTTTCAAGGGCTGGTTCCCAAGACGATCTTTGATGATGCCAAGATGATCTTTGAACCACTGTCCTGGACAGGCTGAAGTCTGCCCTCCAGAAGTCCAAGACAGTTTTGGTGAACCCCTTCCTTACTTCGCTGAGAACTCCATCATATTGTGGTCACTGTGCCCAAGATGGCCTCAGACCTAGAGTCTCCAGTGGGAGAATCCAGGAGAATCTCTCCAATAGGGGACTCTAGGTCTTTTTTTATAGTTGTTGCTCTAGTACTAATATGGGCAAGATAATCTCAAACCGATTCTGAAAATTCTAAGAGGAGATCTTACTACCAAATGAACGAGAAAATATTTCAGATGACAAATTGGTTTCCTTTTTCATTTATTTCAAGGGCATTATTTATAATTTCAACAACACTCCTTTAGCCAAGACAGACCATAGTACAACTTGTTCTAAAAATAAACTGAATGTAACATCATGTAAACATAGTATTTTATTTCCAAGACAAAGGCCCTGCATTTTATAAAGGAGAAAAGACAGACTATGTTTTTTTTAATCTTGGTATTTTACTGAAATTCTTTTACTCCTAAAGTCTGAGAAAAATTCAAACTTTAAAGATGAACATTTGGGGACTTTAGCTGATGATACAATTAAGTGAAATGGTAGAAAATTTAATAAATAAACAAATTATATGTGATTTTATGACTGAATTGAGAAACTGGGGCTTTTTCCTCATTTTTTCATTGTCAGACAGATTTATTTTTTTACTTCCTCCACTATCTTTGCTATTCTACTTCCCATTGGTACAAGAACACCTCCATTTTCTCCATTGCTGCCCAATGCAGTACTGTAATTTACCTCCCCAGGATTACATCAGTATAACCCAGGCACACACTCTTTTCACTACATGACATGCTAACAGACATAAACCAAGTTTCATTCTCTCCTACTAATCACAGAAAATGTATGCAAGTGCTAAAAGTAATAAGCTCCTTAACTATTATTATGTATAGACAGAGCATTTAAAACCTCTTTTTTTTCAGAACATTAATTTTCAGAATTCTCAGATCCCCTCCCTCTTCCTCCACACACATATCTTTCTATAAAATTAAATTCAACATTTAACAACACTTGAACTCACACATGAAGCTTCTTGCCATAACAGCTCCAACAATGCAGATAACAGCAAACAGGTGCACTGTTTTTTAAATTTTCTTAAGCCTTTTATTCTCTTTGCAGCTCTTTCATAACCTTTCTTTTCCCCAACCACCATGCATATATACCAGCCTCACTTATCCAAGCTGCCACTTCTGCAGATCTGGCTCAAAATGAAGACAGAAGCATTATTTCACTCTATTTAACATTACTTTAAATAGCTTGAGACATTTTCCTACAGCTCAGACACTAATAAAATGAACTAGCACAAGAAAATTACAGTATGAAACTGAGTCTGTCCTCATCAAGGACAGCTAAAATTGACTAACAATGACAGAGATATTATTTTTCATGTTAGATTTTTATTTAATGGAAGTGTTACAGATTATGAGAATTGTAGAACTATACAATGGTTTGGGTTGGCAGGGATTTTAGAGATCATCTGGTTTCAATGCCCCTGCCTTGGGCATGGACACCTTTCACTAGATGACATTGGTCAAAGCCCCATCCAACCTGGCACTGAACACTTCCAGGGATTGGGCATTCACAGCTTCTCCAAGCAACCTGTTCCTGTATGATTAGAAAGGTTTGATAATGTGTCAAACAGTCTATTTCCAAGCACATAGCTAACCCTATGAATTGCAGGAGACAGAAATGTTCTGTTATGCAAAATAACAATTATTTACTTAAATACTAATCTCCAAAAAACCCTGAACAAACAAAAAAAAAAAAAAAAAAAAAACCAAAAAAAAACCAGAAAACCCAACAAAACAGGTAGGTCCCTGAAGAAAAAAATTATTTTTATTATTACTTTATTCATTTTTACCAAGGTATCTTAGATTGTTTTTCGGTTTGTTCCTTTTATTAAACAGATTAAAAGTCAGTAAGACAATGCTTTTCTTATCTAACTCTCAAATATTATGTATGGATATACATAATATTTTTGATAAACTGTTTTGACTCCATTACTCCAAAATTTTTATAGCTCTTTTATCTTTTAAAATATTTTATCTTTAAAATCTTCTATCTTTTAAAATCATCTTTTATTGATTTTTTCACTGTGTAGTTCACAGGCCACCTCAAAGACTGTCTTTCTGGAGTCCATGAAACACAATAGCTACAATTTCTGCTCAGACACTGACTTTATTCTCAAGGCCTTTCACTCTGCTCACTCACATCATTATTACTTTCTTGCATCATATCCTGCATCCTTCAGTCAGTCATGCAACTGTTTGTTCACACTTCTCCCATACTCCCTCTCACTGGAAAACTCTGGCCCAGACAGTCACGGGAGAGCTCTGAAGCCTCCTCCTCAAGTGCCAATGCTGCTGGGGCAGGAGGCTAAATTACCAACCCACAATGGCTGCAGTGAGCATCAAACACTTACTGCCACGGGCAGATCAGCAGCGCAGGTTCTGAGAAGCTCCTGCGGAGGCACTCACTCAGTGAATGCAACAATCGTCACTGATACATGGAGCAAAGGCATGCAGGAACTTGCACACACAGACTGATAAAAATCTGCAAGTCTACCTTGTGAAGCCACAGCCCTCTACTTCTGAAGTGCTTCTACAAATCCAAGCCAGAGCATGTTTTAACACCACAACCACTTAGTGGGGCTCACTGTCATTGGAATGGTGTTATTACAAAGAACAGGGAAGATCCTTCCTCATAAGACAGCTGCAGCATTCAAGATGGCTCCAAGCAGTAATTCCATTTTTTTTCAGTGTTTGCTCCTTGGGAGCCACTCCCATGCTCCAAAAAGCACAGATTTCAGTAACAGACTTTTTCTAAAGACCAGGGGCATCAGTCCAAGACAGTCATAGTGTTGGTTATCCCTGACATTGCACTCAGATGGGTAGCTCTCATTCCAAAAGCAACAGAGGAAGTTGGCACTGTTGATCCCTGAACATTGACTGGAGGAACAGGATTTTAGCATGAAAAATCTGACTGCAAGATGAAACTGGGAGCAGCATCCATTTCTTGCTATTGATAATTGTCTACACAAAGGATGCTGAGGCTCATTATGGACAGATCAAATGTCCCAGGCATGAAGCCTCATTTCTGTGATTCTCCCAGTCAGTTTCACAGGCCTGTGACCCAATACCTGAAAATCTACATACATACATACATACACATATATACATATATATATATAAATATATATTATTAGAACTGCAAGTCAGGAATTCAAGGGACCACATCAAAACATTTAATCCTTACTCTCCCCTCCCACCAAATACTTCCTCCTGGGATATCTAGCAAAAATTACTTTAGCTGTTGCCCATGAGAGCACCTTCAGGAAGGTACATACCTATGGAGCCATGGGTCATCCTGAAACCAGCAATGTTTGGTTACTGGTTTAACCAATGTTAAATGCATTAACATCTCTTTAACAGTCCATTATTTGAAGATTTCTTCTACAGTGAATTCTGAGTTTTTTCCACACCTAGATGACGAGCCTCACTATATTATTCTCCATTTTAATTTTTCAAACAGAAGACGTGTAGCTGCAAAATGTCTCAAAAATCTGCGTTATGAATGAAACAAATTATGGAATAGATTAGAATGCATTAAGCACTACTGCTGTATGTAAAAACCTGCTGCAGCATTGCTGCATCAAACTCTCAAAAAAAATCAAGAGACTAAGCCCAAATTGCCTCAAAAACCAGAAAATGTGAATGAGAACCATTAACTGGATAAAGAATTCTCAATCTGTACTAGAAAATTGATGTTTTCTGTCTAGTCACTGTCAGAAAAAACACAATGCATCTAAATTCTACATCATGCTCTTTGGACAACTTTTCCTAATAATTTTATTTTCTTAGTTCTTCCATTTTTAAAAGCAGAATGTAAATTTTCACTAAAAGGGCAGATTCTAGAAAAGCCAGACAAGTCATAGTTCCCATCATTAACAAAAGTTAGTAATTTTATTGATTTCACAAAACTAAAACTAACTTGGGTTGTATGACTTCCTTTCAAGTGTGAACAGACAAGGTGACCTTGAGGCCCTTTCCAACTCCACCTTCTATCAAAGTAATGCTTTAATTAAGATGCTTTTCTCAACTGAAACACCAAGTTCCAAAGAGGTTCTCATTGGTCCTACCAGTCTGGAATTTTTCTAAATTACAGAAATTCCAAATGAGATTAAAAGAAGCTAGTATGATCAGAGAATGTAATGATTTTGAGATAGCTGCCAGAATTTTGGTCCAGAAGAACCACAGCAGGCTATGGAAAATAAGGGTCTATTTTTTCCTCTTACCCTTGCTAGGTAATATTGGCAGGCAGGCATAGTGACATGGAATGTCACATGCTTCACTGATACAGCAGTGCCAGCAGGTGATGGATAACTGAGAATTTTGAGGCATAAAAAGAATTACCATTTATCTAAAATTAGATATCAATAGACATTCAGTTTCAATTTATGGAACAGAAAAAGAAATAATCAAACCAGATGGTATCACTTAATGAAAAATAGTTAAGTACTTTGGCAACACAATGATAGTGGTAAAACCTCATCTTATATAAAAAAGAGGGTTCAAGTCACCAAAGTAGGAACAAATCATGTGGGACGTGAATTTGACTGTAATTTAGTAGACTCTAGACAGGCATCTCACCAAATATGTGAACCACTACACAGTCATGGTGGTTTTCCAGGCTGCTAAGAGTCAGCTAATGGAATCAAACTTTGACCTTCAAATGTTCGATATATACTTCGGGTAAGGCTCTTTTCCTTCCCTAGATGTTAAGTTACATGGGAAGTTAACTAGGATAAAACAATTATAAACCCTGACTGATTCATTAAATTCCTAATTCTGTCTGTCTATAGGATCTAAGCAAAATCACAAAAAAGAAAGAAAATAGCCTTTAATTAGCCTCCAAAGCAAATAACCTAGTAGCTCAGGATCTTGTCTCTCAAGGAACACTTCTGAAGTTGTAGAGGTGTAGGAAATGTTGTTATCTATAAGTCAGGCCATGTTCTATAGGATGCAACTGTCACCCACAGGATAATGATTTCTAGAGCTGACCCTCTACAAGCAGTGAGGAGATTCTCATCACAAGCTTGTCTAGACCAATCTATGCATATAGGAGGACAAGTTTCAAAACATAGCATGTAATATGTGCCTTCTAAACAAATTACTTTCTGGTGATCAAAAATCATTAACAATAATCTAGGGTGTGACCTGGAATACCTTATACACAGAACTACAGCCCAAATAGCCTAATGAGTCTGATGACTCCAGAGCAACAGACTGAACTGTGGCTGCTGATCCTGGCAAATGCTGTCAGACAGAAACAAAACTCGATGCTACACTACAAAGCAAATCTTAAATACCTGAGGTACAAGAGGCCACGTCAGTCATAAGCTGCAATGCAAAAGCTGGATGCCATATGTTAAAAAACTCAAGTTAAAGGTCCTCCAATATTGAGTAAAGTCACATGGCAGGGTCCACAGATTTTGTCTTTCTGAGCTCAAGAAATTATACAGAGCTGAACTCTTAAGTCAAAGAATGAAAATATCAGATCACCCAGATGTTCCTGTTCCAATGTCACAAACACCAGAGCTTGCTTGAACAAAAGTTAATGGAGCTCCTCTGGACCCCTTCAACACTAAGTGCCACCCCTAACCACAATCAGTGCACTGACATCAAGAAAGCTCCAGCATGTACTGCCAGATGGTTTATCTGTCTCCTGACACTCATTTGATGTCTGTGCTAGAACCATATCATCATTCAGAAAGTTGTAGGTCATCCTTTCAAACCAAGATTAGCTGCAAGTCTAAGGCACCTCTCTACCATTTTACATCCTCATCATGTACATCTCCTCCCAAGACAGTAACTCCAGCAACAGAAAACTATCTGGCAGGACCTCTCAGAAAGAGAGCAGCCTCAGAGGGCCAGTATGTCAACAATCTGGGATTCTGTGGGGATGTTAATTGACATTCAGAGTTGGTAAGTGATTAAATGAACCACTTTTGACCAATCTGTTGTGCCTGAGCAGCACAAGGATTTGCTACCTAAACTCACAGGATGAGCAAATGGCATGTACCAAGATGTACTGCTTATTACTCTGCCTTTGCATTGGAAGCTGACCCAGAGTGAAGGCTAAGATACTTGGTTTCTTCAGTCTGCAAGTTCCTCAGGAGGAGGATTTGCTCAGTTTCATCTGGAACCCATGGACCAATAATGAAATTTCCACTAATCACATCTTTTCCCAGGTTTTGGCAGCACAAAAGGAGGCCTCTATTTAGTTACTGCTATTTGCAGGGAATACCAAGACCATCATCATCACACCCAGCAAAACAGAAAACACAATGAAGCTTACAAAATTAAAAAAAAAAAAACAAAAAAAAATCTCAAAAAAAAAAAACTACAAAAGAAAAATTTTTACTCCAAAGTCAAGAGGTCAAGTTTAGCACATGATTCTCCACATAACTGTAATTTGCTGATCACCGTATAAAGAGCAAAAGAAGCTCCAGCAGGAAGTGCAGTAAGTTTAGTTTGGCTTTCCACCTTCAGAACAGCACGCTACCTGGTCCAGACTAAGGTGCTGTAATGGCATGGTTTGGATACAGGGACTTGGTGAACTGGGCTAGCAAGTCCAAACTTCCTAGCTGTGCAGGGTGGTAGGGTCTTGAGTGTGGTTAGTGGAAACTTCACTGTGGTTGCACATGCAACTGACCGAATCTACTCTTGGAAGAAGAAAAACTAGAACAGTTACTTCAACAGAATATCCAACATGTCAGGAAAATATTAGCTCTTCTATGGAGAAAGGTAAGCCAGAAGACACTGGAAATATGTACTGTAACAGGGAACATTAAATCATACCTTAAGGCACTGAGAACACCTTCACGCTATTGAGGAATGCTCATATTTAGGTTCCTGTTAGGGTCTTCTCCTATGATACCCTGCTTTGACAGAAATAATGTGACATTACTGAAAACAAGTCCCATTCCTGGGTAAGGTTCTTGCCTACCTAGAGATCTGCAATGCCAAGGGTTAAAGGGCTGTCTCAAGACATAACAATCTAATTTCTCTCAATCTACCCTAGAAAAATGCAAAAGGTGATCTGAAATAGATGATATTATTTGTAGATTTTATATTTTTATTTTAAATAAAAAAATAATAAACGCACACTTATTAATGGTATTTAACAAAATAAAATATTAACTCCAGAACCACAAAAGGTAGGAAAAAAAATAAGTGCAGGTTCAACCTTGTCTAACAACTGCAAAAATTACTTTGAATAAAACAAGCGGGAGGAAACCCTAGAGCAAACCAAACTAAAATACAGCTCTTCAAAGCAGCATTGATTGTGGATCAAAGGGAAAGGCCATCAAAACTTCCCAAGCCACAATGTTTCTGCATGTCTGAAAAAGAATTAACTCAGAACAAATATGGAAATAATAGCAGGTCTCTGTTAAGCCAACAACAAAGAAATCCTTAATACTGTAAAACAAAGTTATATCAAATTTTCCTTTTTAAAGACACATGAAGCTCCTTTAGCACAATGCTTTTAAATGTTATTTATAGTAACAAAATCAAAGACTTAACATAAAAGTCAAAGGGATTATCATCAATGGTCTAGCTATGCAGAAGTTACTCTTCTAGTTTTCTGTTTCTTTTGTGGTCTTCAAATACGAAGATGCAATACAAAAATACTTCCATACCGCTACGTGATCTGTTTCAACTACATTATCTCAGCATAGCAGATGAAGTAACAATCAGCTTTTGGACAGCCAGTCACATTAAACAGTAGTATGCAAGTGAGCAATTTCAATGGCTGGTTTTCATGTTTTTTTCCAGCATCAGTTTTTCTAATTAATTAGCATATTTTTCTTACAGTTTACAAGAGGAAACAAACAGCTCTTAGTTAAGAGCTGGATCCTGTCAGGAGACTACTGCAAGAAACACATGAATTAAGATATGAGTATTACTCACCCTATATGCACATGTCACCTGAACCACAAGGACTCTCCATAGAACTGGAAAGCACATAAGTCCTCAGCAACCTAAGAAAACCTTTCTTTCAGAACAAAATTTGGAGAAGAAAAAGCAAAAATACTAGAGAAGTGATCCAGCACACAAATAACCAAACAAGGACTACTGTTCTCATTATTGGGATTTTCTTCTGCTTTATTGTCAGCTTGTGGCAGAGACTTAATTCAACTGTATTTCAAAATACCACTTACAGGAAAGGGCAATAACAAGGGCAAGCTATTAATAAAAAAGTGTTTTTAAAATGTTACCATAAACTATCACCCTTCATAGGCAGATGGTGTGTGCTTCTGAGCTCTGCATTCCCAAAATGACCAGTCTCCACTCACTCTGTTCAGGCCTTTGGTTCAAAGTCCTACAAATAACAATGGATCATGTCTGCAAGTCAATGATAAAAGTTGGATCATTGCAGCCTACTTAAAATTGTCATCAGTTTTTATGTGGCAGAGTATCCTTGGGCATGTTTTGTTCTCAGTATTTTTCATTTCAATAGTTTTTATGCAGAATTTTATGACATTAAATTTTTAAGAGGCAGAATTCACTACTTCAAGACTTCCAGCAATAGCTTGAGAGTCCTTGTGAAGCTAAACAGAAGATTTTTCATCTGAAAAGAATCACTACAAATTGCTTTAACTACTCAAGTGTTTAACCTTTGTATACAATTTTAATGAGTTCCATGTATGATCAGAAAACAACAATACGGCTACATCAAATGAGGATCAACTAAGAGACAAAGGAAAAACAGGATGTTTCTCCTCCTTCCTTGAAAGGTTTTCTTTTGTTCTCATTCTTTTAAGTGTTCTATCTTAGTCTATCAGACACAAAAAGCAGAAAACTGGCATGGAGATAATGCCCAGGTCATACATAAGCTCTGCTGTAGTCTGCCCTGCTGCAAAGTACAAAGCGAGTTGACATATCGGGTCTACATCAAAGACATGCCCTTTGGCAGGTTGTAAAGAAAAGTTGCAATTTTGTCCATAAAAATGTGTGTTCTACAAAATGGGCTCTGTAACATGAACTGTTAGTGGTATGCCACCATTCCATTGATCCTGCACATGCGTTCATTTCTCAGGAATGCTTCTAAGCTGGGCTATGCCTTGCCCTAAGATAAGCAGACTTGCATGAAGAAAAAAAGCAGTGTGTCACAGACAGAAAGATTCTACTCTCTGCAGGAGACTTCTTCCATAAAATGCAAGTTCTGATAGAGGGCATGCCAGTGGCTCCTGCTTTATTGCCTGTATCACATACATGGTATTTACAGTAAGAGATTAATAGAATGGGAGACCTTTCCTGCTTATGTTTTAAAAATTAAGAGAACAGCTTGAAAAAACACTGCATTGCAGGAGGTTTTCAAAAACTCCTTAATCAAATACTGAAAACGAGTAAATACAACACTGACAGTCTGGAGCCTCAGTGCTTACACATTACAATGTGTTTTAAGACAGTCATGTAATATATATTTCCAAAGTACTTCTGCTTTTTTCATTGTGAATATGGGAAACAGAGAGCTGTGAAAGAACTCCAGGCTGAAGTCCAGTTCTTGTGTTCCTTTTTATCCATAACTATTATACGGTACATTACGAGCTTCAATATAGATTGAATACAGAGACACAGCCATATCAATTTCTGTCATAATTACTGTGAGAGAAGTAGTAACAGAGAATGAATGAGGCAGAAGTGTAGCCACAGAAGGAAGATGATTTTATGACTGTGAAACAGAACTACTACAGAGACACTGTTGGTATCATAACTACCTCTCCCACAGATTTCCTGAACAGCTTTGAGTAAGGTACTTAATCTTTCCCTGTCTCAACTCTGCATGGGTAAAGCCGAGGTCAAAATACTTAACCTCATAGGCATGTTGCAAGTATAGAAACATTTGCATTTGGGAAGCTACTGGGTGCTGCTAATAATAGCTGTGTATGTACAATTGAAACATAAAATGAAAATCTGCCTCAGCACTGTTTGAAAGGTGTACAAAAAATTAAGTACGGCACCTCACAACAAACAAAGAATAACTAAAATTCTGTAGATCTATGAGTGAACTTAAAATAGTTGGGAAACTGGCATGAAAGTACATCATTGAAAGTGCATATTGTAATACATAGACATGAAAAACAGACTGATAAAGCAATGCCAGCAATGTTATCTGTATAATTTCATACCTTTTAGCATTTCACTTTCAAAGCCTAATATTGTTGCAATGTAAGAGCTTTTATAGAAAATCTACAATGTATATATCCATACAGTGCTCTAGACATTAATTCATCCTCTTTTTCCTAAAAATAATTCAGCAGTACACAATTTTACAACACATTGATCTAGGTAAGTCATGAGTCGTTTTTTGTGAGTAGGTATCAATCACTTCATTGTTTACTTGTCTGTGGAAAGAAATTGATTTAATCAAACCATGCAGTAATACATTATTGATGTATCCCAAGAAAACAAAGTCATAATGAACCATCAGGGTCCTAACATAAAACACTGTAAGGAGCAGCAATTTCGGCTTCAATCTTTCCTAGTGATTTGCAAACATATGTGACTGTATACAAGTAGCAAAGACTAATGCAAGACTGTAGTTGGTCTGAGCAGCAGCACATGTCATTCACATAACAGACTTGGGACAAGCTCTGCAGAACTTGGCAACCCCAGGAGGCTGGACAAACCACACTGTGGACCTTGTGTATCTCCACCACTTATATACAGCAGTGTATCATCTTACATGCTACTTGATTTTAGCAAATCATTACTCTTCTAGGGGGAAATGTGCAGCAATAGGACATCGTGAAAATAAGACGCTTAGCCCTTCTTCACAGCAGTGGCTCAGCCTTTGTTCTCCAGAGGCTTTAAACTTTTCCATGTATTAGACCACATGGGAACAGCAATTTTACTCGATACACAATAAAATCCTTTATGCACATTTGTCAAACAAAATACGGCTTACAATGGTAACTGTAGCAGCAGCTTGAAAGAGTAAAGTTAGGATAGCAATTTGATGTATTTTATAGACTTTTGAATGTATGTTCATCAGCTTGGAGCACGGAGAAACAAATACCAGAGCAACATCTGCTGCCAAAACAACTTTGGCAAAAGTGAGTATTTTACTGCAGTGAAACTTCTGTTACAATCACGAGAAATAAGAGAGTACAGTAGCGACACCATATCAGAGCATCTTCACTAACGCTGCATTATTACAAAATGTTGGGGGATGTATAACGAGCCACATCAGAATTTAGCACTGCCCAAGCCCACGAGAGTACCTCGATACAGCTTACAGAGACATCTATAGGTAGTGTCTGTCTAATACCTTGTAATTATTTACGTAGGAGAGAGAGGCTGAACTTCCTATCTAGGAATTCATATAACGAGGTGAAAACATTTTTACAAGGAAAGTGCTTCACAAATACACTAAACAAATAATAGGAATAAGATAGCATTATCCTCTACCAGAAACAGATGCAAGACTAGTAACGGCATGTTACTTAAACAATTCAATCTGTATCAGAGATGAATAAAAGATAAAGTTCGTGTAGATACAAAAAAGCAGCGTAGCCAGCAGCCTATCTTTCCAGCTTTGTCATCTTTCTACGCACTCAGCTGGAGCTGAACCAGACTCAACTTTGCAGGAGACACGCATACGGACGTGTACAACCATACGTGCTGTACCGGGCGTAACTATTTGTTGTAAAATTCCTCGAATAAAGAGAACGAACCCAGACGTACTCCGAAACGGGAAAACAACATAAACGACGTACTCTGTTACACTTAGTGAACAGTAATACAGAATCATGAGAACAGATACACTAGGGTAAGGGAGACAGTTTCTTAATGAAGTGGGAATGGACCGAGTCCCCAGAGGCACGGAGCCTTTCCAGAAGCGGCTTACATTGCCCTGGACATTGCCCAGCTCCGTGGTGGAAGTACAGAGGGTGAAGCGAAATCCCAGGTCAGAGTTGTCTCTAACGCCCCTCACCCGTGTCCTGTCCCCACTAAAGGGATAGAAAGGCAAATCCCGGCTATTTCACTTTTCTCTAAATTAAAAGGAGGGATTTTCTCGGGATATGTGATGCACGAACTTTGCAGAGATATAGACACGGTCCCTAGGTATTTACTTACACACTTAATCACACACACACACACATGCAGAAAGAAGAAAAGAATAGAGGCATTTCCTCACGCACACAGCGCAGAAGGGACGTAGGTATTCCTCTCCTCCAGGCAGGCAGGGAAGGGCGGCAGAGCCGCGGGCTGCCCGGACCGCCAGCCCGGCTGAGCCGGCACCGGCACCGCTCCCGCACGGGCACCGCCGCGCTCCCGCCCCGGCTCGTTCCGGAGCCCCTCGCACACTCCGTGCCCCAGACTCGCTCACACGCTCTCTCTCTGCCTCTCCCCCTCCCGTCCCGCCTCGCAGTGGCCCCGACCGCCGGCAACAAAGCGGCGGGCGGGCAGCGCGCCGGGCTGGCGGCGGCGGGACGCGCTCGCCCCGCACACACACACACAGACACAGACAGACACACAGACACATGCACACGCGCACACACACATACAATGCTGCCGCTGCCACCGCGGCACCTACCAGGCGGGCAGCCTCGGCCCAGGTGCGGTCCTTCTTCTTCCTCTTGTCTTTCATGTTTGCATCTCATTGAGGTGGTTCGGGGGGGGGGGAGCGGGGGGAGGGCGGACCGGGAGTGGGGGGGGGCCCGGAGGGGTTCCGCACGGACAATGATACGGTGACACCGAGCTCTGGAGCCCCCGGGGCGGGAGGGGCGGGGGCGGAGGAGGAGGAGGAGAAGGAGGAGGAGGGTGGGGGCAGAGGCTCCCCGCGGCGGCGGCACAGCTGTGACAGCTTGAGGGATGCTCCGCCGCGCTCACAACAATGCGCTGTGACGTCACGCGGGGGAACCGCGCCCGCGCCCAACATCCCCACGGCGGCGGCGGCGGCGCCCCCCGCCCCAGAGCGCGCCCGCCCCCCAAGCCTCGCGAGAGCGCGGCCGCGGGCCGGGGGCGGCGGCGAGGGGAGCGGGATGGCAGGCCGGCCGGCGCCGCCGCACTACAACTCCCGTGGTGCTCCGCGGCGGCTCCCCGGGGACGCGGCGCTGGGGGCGCTGCCGGGGCGGGGGCGGCGGGCGGAGGTGGTGGCGAGGGCGGCCCCCTCGGCCCCTTCCCCTCCCTCTCCGCCCTGTGCCCGCTTCGCGCCGCGCCGCGTTCCGTGAAACCAGCCCAGCACCCCGCCCGGCCCTCCCCCGCGGTGCGAGCCGATCGCTGGCCCCCTACTTACGGCTGGGGCGGTCCCCTGGCCCGGCGGTGCCCGCCCGTGCCCTCCTGGCTCCGGCCGGAGCCGCTGCGGGAGTGCCGAGGCGAAGGCAGCCCCGGGCGGGCCGGGGCCGGCGCGCAGGGACCCCGCGTTCGCGATTCAGCTCCTCTTCTTGTCGGAACAGGAAAGAACATCTTGTTCCAGTGTGTAAACAAAGGGAGTTGATGTGCTGCGCTCGTAAAACCGCCGAAGGAGGTTTTCTTTAATTGGATGACCCAGGATTAAGATACCCACGAAATGCGGAGCGAAGGGACTTGGCACACCTTCCTGAGTTGCAGGATATTGTTATGCGGGGCTTGTTTCCTCCCTTCGCCCAGATTATAGCCTACATTAGGAATATTATCGAAATACATTAGGTATTTTTTTGTTCGAAATGAAACGAGTTAGAAATTATTCAAGGTTTTCTGTATCCATCTATTCAGTGCCTGCTTTCCTTTGTCCTCTCAGTAGCAGCCGTGTTACGCCTTGCCTTAGTCCTTTGGTAACATTAAACCTTATTTCTCCGTAAATACACAGTTTTGGGGGGGAAGGAATTACGCCAAACCAACTACCACAGTGCTTAGCCTGTTTTATCAAGAAAAGGACCAGGACAGCCCTGAGAATCTTCAACCTCTCAAGGAAACAGAAGAACCTGATAGCATCCCTCAAACACTCTAAATGAGCACTCACATTATCTGGTGGTTTGGATCTTCCTCCTCATAATTATATTTTAGTGGGAAAATAGGCATGGAAGATAGCACCTTCCCAGATTTCATTATTCACTCCCACTTATGTAAAAATATTAAAAATGTGAGCAAAACAAAATTCTGTTAAACAGCTGCTTCTAAATTTAGTTTTGATTCCTGTCTATACAATATTAAGCAGAGGATTTGGGTATGCCTCAGAAATGTTCTTGAGAAAAATGTTGTCGCAGCTGCAATGTTTCAGGTTTGACATTGTGCAAAAATTTTTACAATCAGCCAGTTGTTGAAATAGGTACATATGCCTTTGTTATTTACTGAATGCTGCCTTTGTCACCTTAGTAACATTTATAAAGAAAATGCTTGCTCTATGTTTTGTGGTTTTGACTTCATTTCCACCTTTTTATGTCTCTGCCATACTTTGTTTTTTTTTACCTTTGCATTTCCTCACCTTTAGTGAATTTGTATTTTAAATCATGCAAGTTTTTATTCACATCTCATCGCCCATGCTAAAAGCCTAAGTCTGTAGTAATCGAGTACTTCATTAAAGCTGCCTTTGAAATACCTTCATTGTTTTCAGTACTGAAAATACAACAAAATAGAAAAAATATAGGGACATTTATCAGTCATTGCCATCATAGCTGAGTGTTGGAAGACAGAAAGAAATATTCTGCATTATTTCCCATCTCTTCATAGGTGGCTGCTTCACGTACATAACACGAACTTCTGTTACACTGTTACAAGACCTCTGGTGTTGCAATGGTGGTGTTGGACAGAAAAGGACACTGTAGGGAAAAAAAGTTCAGTGAGCCCCTAAAGCTAATCTGGCTTTGTGGATTTTTTGGTTGGTTTGCATGGTTTCTAATGTCTGCTGCAGTCAGGATTAGACTTTCTTTTGGTATTTCTGTGGACCCCTGGAGTGATCTTTTTAGTTCTATTACAATGGTTAAATGACAGTGTCATGCTGTCATTAATTTATTTACATCATTCTTACACAGTCCAGGTGTTCCTAAGTCATAGAATGGTTTGGATTGGAAGGAACCTTAAAGATCATCTAACTCCAACCACTCTGCCTTGGGCAGGGACATCTCCTACTAGACCAGGTTCCTCAATGCCCCATCCAGCCTGGCCTTGAAAGTTCCTTCCTTTATTCACATGAAAATAGTTGGGAATCATGTAGTGACAATTAGGGGCACTGTCTTTGCTGGAGAAAGAAAACCTGTTATGCTGTTTGCTGTATTGGGGGACCCACTGGAGAGTACCCACCAGAGCAGAGAGCTGGGGGGTTCTCTCTGTGTTTCATGATGGGATAAAAAAAAGGAAAAAAGGAATCTGTACTCCTGAAATAGATTTTTTTTTCTGCAATAAATGTTGTAGCTGAATCCAGTAAAGTTTGTCAGCATACACAGAAACCAAGTGCCTCAACAGAGCAATACACTTCTGCTTTAAGGGGGTAAAGTCTTGTGTAAGTCTAGAAGTACAGCAGAAAAAGGTCAAGTTCTTCTTATGAAAGAAGACATTTGCTATTGATTATAGATACTGTTTACTTCATGAGTTGGACCTGACCCCACAGGAGATCATATCTGCTGCTTCTCTAACTGAATTGGCAATAGGAGAATTGAGAAATGGTGAGCTGCCTTCCAACTGGAACCACTGGAACTATGGCTAAAAGCTCAGCATATTTAACATGTATATGTGTGTGTGTGTGTGTGTGTGTGTGTATAAATACTTACAGAGTATTGTAAACCACATCGGATAACCTGCAAATACTGCAGAAAGATGTTGCATTAAAATACATAATTAATTTTTACCCAAGCAATATTTATGTGATGTTATGATACCAGATGTTATTGGTTTGACCATGGATGGAGTCAGTTGTTTATTATGGATGTATTTGTGTTCAGTTACATTTTCTAGCATCCATAGAATGGCCAAATGATACTACAACAACATTGGAGGCTGATTTCTTAGCTTCAGTACCCAGACTGAATTGCTATAGAAGCTTTAGGTTTGACATTATGTAGTAGGCCATCTGAAGAACATTATTCTTGTTTCCTGCATAGAAAAATTATTTTTGATGTCTACTGCCAATTTTTATTCTTGTGTACAGTAATACTCCTGTTAAGCTGAAATCCGTGACCTCGACTTCTTATGCAAGTGTTTATATATATATAAATATGTATTGCTTCAATACAGTGAAGCACTGTTTCAATACACATTCCAGTTTCAGCTCTTACAAAAGAACTAGTATCAGCTGTTACATGAAAATGCCATATGTGTGCAGAATGATTTATTCACAGCATGACAATTCAATCTAATGTGCCACTTCTACAATGGAAATTACATTCTCTACAATTGAACAAGAGATGCTGAGTTACAAGATAATTAAGAAAATATCCCAGAAGATACTAATGGACTCACTGCATTTCCTAAATTATTGTTAGCACAGTGATGACAAAAAGAAAACCATAAATTATGGGTTTGTGTGGACTTACGGGAAACCAAAGCCATTGGGATTGACAATTGACAGCGAACCATTTACAGATACTGGTGTCATAGTTGTAGAGTGTGTTTTATACTATTGATTTAAAGAATGGCTATTGCCAAGTATCCAGACAGTTTGAGCTTCACAGCATTTATTACACTTTAAGGAACTTATCTCTTTTAATCATATGCCATATGGACCTGAATCAACATAACAAGTTTTTCAATTATATTACTAAGTCATAATAACAAGCTCAGAATCTAGTATTATCAGGCTGATGTTACTGTATTTGGAAAGTCTCCTGAAGCTGATGAAAAAAAACAAATCCTATAGTCTATACTTTATACGGGAGGGTGAAAGTTAAATTTTGCTAAATACTAACTCATATGCACAGAGTATTCTTTTCTTGAGCATGCCATTTCTTCTCTGAGGTTTGTAGAGGTCATAGAATATGTGGAAGAGCTCACTCTTCCCCCCCCTTCCCCGCAAAAAAAAAGGAAAAATTTCAACCGTATTTTTCAGTTCTCAAATCAAGGTGTACATTATTTAGGTACAACTAAGTTATGTACATTTATTCCTAAATGTGTAATGCATGAGGTCTATTAGAAACAGTGCACTGTGAAATCTAAAGTTTTCCTGAGACCTATCTCACCTTAGCAAATTTTCAAATAACTTGACTGTAAGTAATGAGGATTTATTCTGTTGGCTTTTGAGTTCATCACAATTGTCATTACTTTTGTCTCAGACCAGGAATGGCCAAGTACTATAAATGTAGGGTTATTTCCTTTTCTCCCTCCTATTGCTCTCCAGCGGGCAGATAAGCACTCAGGTCTTTTTTCTGGCACTGCAGCTGAGCTAGTAAACATGGTTGCAGCTAAGCTGTGGTCCACTTTGCCCTCCCAACAGGTGAGAAGTGATACACCCAGCATAGAGAGCTTCCCAAGCTGTCACCTTCCAAGCCACCTCCAGCAGCACTTCCTTTGGCCACGCTGGCCATCATTTTTCGTACTAGGGATGCGGAACCACCCTTTCCCAAATCCATAGGGACAATTTCTATGAGAAGGCTCTTGTCTTTGAACGATGAACAGTTTACAAGATGCCATAAAAATGTTGGAAAGAAAACATTTCTTTGTACATACACAACAGAAGAGTAGAGAACCTGCCTCTGAGGCATTACACCCCAACTGCATATAGATCACACCTCCTGGTAGTTCTGTAAACCTCAGAGGAGAAGGAAATGTCTGCAGATGGCTGACAAGATTACTTTCATTTTTATATGACACAGTTTAGTCAAATCAAAACCAGAGCAGCTGATAGTTTATCTCATCTGCTCTTTTTTAGATGTTTATCTAGTTGATTATATGGAAGTTGCTGCATGGATTATAAATATGCAATTACAAGAGAAAAAAAAATTAAAACTGTTTACTTGTAGTGTCTGATTTAACAGAAATAACATATGTTCCTATCTAGAACGAGATTCCAGAATTCCTAATGTATGAATGCTATTCTAATACCATATTTCAACCTACAGAATGAACTTCACCTACAAGATAGACACGTGATGAAATATCACCTCAAGTTATATAGGATTTCAAGGAATTGTGAAGGTGTCCCAGAGGAGTTACAGGCAAAATTTATACAATGTGCTCATGGCAAGTCTCAAGTTGTCACAGCAAACCAATGATTGCAGGACAAATACTGGCATCCAGAACCTGATATGAAGAACTGAAGTTTAATACTTAAACCACTTACCAAAATTAAGACAAGTGACTCATGGAGTACTATTACAGCCTACCCCTTACATTTTTTTTTTCTGTGAATAACTGATATCACAGTCAATTTTGGCAATCACATATTTTTTGGCAATTATTCCAGCTATATAGCTATCTTTCTGTAATAGACATAAACCGTAAAATGACCCAACAGAGTATTTACATTGTGCAACATCTGCTGCTACACTTGTTTTCTGATCTGTTTTCATCCATAGTTGAAAGCTGTAAGAATTAGTACCATTTGACTTCTTACAATGAATAATTTTTTTTTTCTGAGAATATATATAAAATGTCATCATAAGGTCAATCATGATTTATGGTAAAGCTGATGAGGAAACAGATGACCTGAAAAAAATACAAAAAAAAATTAAAACAAAACAGAACAAAATAAAAAAGTAACAAACAAACAAAACCACAAAACCAAACCAAAAACAAAACAAAAAAAACCCCTCAAATCATGAAGACCTTCTCAATGGATTAATTGCAAATTTCAGGAGTAAATACCGTACATGTAATCACATAAATAATTTCCTAAGCTGATGCATGGAGTCCTACACACGTTGAACTGAATGTTGCTGTGTTGGGATTCAGATACAAAACACACAGTCCAACAGCATGAAAAGTAATAAAGATCATGGTTGTACTACAGATATGCAATTTAAATTTGCCTTTGTAAGTTCAAAAGCCTGGAATCCTATGAAAAGAGAATTCAGAATATAAGTTGTCTCTCTAACTTGTTGGGGGAAAGGACTACATACATATAAGCTGTTTTTGGGATAAGTACACACCTGCTTGCACCTGCTTGCCAAGGGCAACTTGGAAATATTTTGAATTGTTTGTGCATAATGGATTGCTTTGCCTTACCTTCTTTGCATTGCAAGATAAATGAACAACACAGTCTGCTCAGCCTTCTGCTACTTGCAGGTATCTACCTACATACATCTGTGACTTCTAGACCATTACAAAAATAGGAGAGAAATAAAAGATTCGTTTATTAACACCACAGACTTCTTAAAAAGGAGAATGGAGTTGATGCAGTGCTGGCAGAGGGCATTTTTCAGGTACACTGATGTGAAAAAGCAACTTCAGTCTGGGAAATCCTTTTCTTGTGTTTAGTTGAGGCTCTTGCTGCAGAAGTGGTAGTGGGTTTTCTCTTTTGCTGCTCCTTTATGGCTGTGAAAACCACCATCAGCTATACCACATATCATATGATGCTTCAGCACAGATCAATAACCAAATCTGGTCTAGATGTATTATATTATATTTCTCTATTTGAGCTGTTCCAGTTCTGCAGGAAGAACAACATATTCTCTCCTGAAGTTAGCAGACAAATCTGTGAATGCCTGGAACAAAGAAAGACATTGAGGTACTGGAGCGTGTCCAGGGAAGGGCAACCAAGTTCGTGAAGGATCTGGAGAGTAAAGCCTATGAATAGTGGCTGAGGGAGCTGGGGATATTTAACCTGGAGAAGAGGAGGCTTGGGGAGACCTTATCACTCTCTACAATGACCTGAAAGGAGGTTGTAGCAAGGCAGGGGTTGGTGTCTTCTCCCAGTCACCTAGTGACAGGACAAGAAGACGTGGCCTCAGACTGAGCTAGGGAAGGTTCAGGTTGGACATTAGGAAGAATTTCTTCATGGAGAGGTTGTTAAGCATTGGAAAGGGCTGATTAGGGAAGGGGTGAAATCACCATCGTTGGAAGTGTTTGAGAAACCGCTGGACATATCCCTCAGTGCTCTGGTTTAGTTGGCATGGTCGTGTTTGCTCAAGGGTTGTACTCAATGGCCTTGAAAGTCTTTTCCTACCTTGATGATTCTGTGATTCTGTAATTCTGCTGATTGAGGCCCCAGCTCTGCAAGACACCCCATTCACACCAATACTTGCAGTGCCAGTGCCATTGGCTATTTAAGTATATTGGCTATTTAAGTATAATATAATAGAAGCCAAATAATGACCAAAACCATAGTTATTAAAATGACAATATCTTATTAACCATAAAAAGGTATGTGTCATAATTTTCAGCAGAGATTGGTCCTTGTAAGTGTGAATGTAATGTGGGAACCACATCAGATATTAGTTTTTAGGCATCATAACAGCAAAAGTATATACATACATATCTATATGTATAAGTTGAATTTATGCACATTTGACTTATATACTCTTTTTAAACTGTTAATAAATAATAAGTTTAAACATTCTGTGAATATCACACAAGAAACCAAGACTTACAAACATGCTAGTTAGAACTATGAGGTTAAAATTTTTAATGTCAGTTTTCAGCACTTGGTTTCTTCAATCATCTTTCTGTTTTTGTACTCAGCTACTTTCTGCTATATCTCAGATAAACTTATGCCCATATTTTGACAATTCTATTCCTTTGAGTCATCCATTTTCTATACTCCAGCCATTCAACCAGAGATCACATAGACCTTAAAGAAATAAAGAAAATTAGTATTTGATACCACCTTTTTCCTTTTGTAAGAAAGAATTTCCTGCTATAGTTAAGAACTAAAACTTTCATTTCCATTCATATATACAGTTCATCATGTTCATTTTATGCTACAAAATTAAATTAAAATATTTTATCAATACTGAGCATATGATACATCACAGTTTAGTTGGCATGTATTTGCCCACCCAGTGATATTTCAAAGTTTAAAGGAAGTTGAAGTCTGAATCTCTTTCTATTCCCAGTTCTATACCTTTTTCAGTTTAAAATATGTGAGTCGCCCTCTGAAGTTCATGAGGCTATCATGTTAAGGAAATATTTAAACATTAGTAGAACCAGGCTCCCAGCATGGCAACATGTAATACTGGAAACTCTTTGGCTGGATTGCAGAGGGCACGTGGAAGAGACACATACCTATAATATCTGGATCTGCTGTTTCTTTGTAAATTCTTGAAAAATCAAAAGTGAGTGTAGCACTTTCCTACTATGCCTAGTAAATCTTGTACTAAGATATGGAAATAACTTAGAGAAATTAATGTTTTAATTCTCTATTTTCCATATTTTTTAAAGTATCCTTTTAAATATGAGAGTTCATGAAGTTAAGAAAGTTAATTTTAAGTAACCATTTAAAAATAATTAAACACAGACACAGATGATTTTGTATGTTCTTCTAGCAGAATTAACACCTGTGGATGTTCATTGCCATAACTGCACATTGAAAGCATAACTACACTGGGTTTTATATGGCCCTTGTGAAGTTTGTGGACAGGAAACCCTATCAACAAATTATGGTAAGTTACTGGAAAGCTCATTTCAAAAATGTAAGGATTTGTTTGGCAAATTACTCTTTCTAGAGCCTGAGGCTAGGGCAGGGGCAGGAAGTTAAAGTTTTGAGTTACACACAACAATTATAAGGGGGAAAACCTGTAAGGAAGTTACTTGGGGAAATGAAAGAATCTAACATATATTTTTAACAGGAGAGTGTAATTTCTGATAGCTGCCTTTATAGCTGACTCGGTTTCTTTAGTCATTTTGCATTTAAGAGATGATTAAAATAACCTTGTAATTTGCTGCATTCATCCTGCTACAACTTATGAAAAAGGAAAGAAAATAGTTATGCATAATTACTGAGAGTGTTTGCAAAAGAATAATATTCTGCATTCATAGCATTTACCTGCCTTTATAAAGGCCAGCCATTTGCATGCATCAAAAATAAGACTTTTTATAAAAAAGGAGAAGTTGCCTTTATTTGATTTAAAAGATCTTAATTGGTTATTTTTAAACAAGCAAGGTAACTGGTACAAGGAGTGCATTACAAGCAGTTTTTCAGAGCATATGACAATGTTCTATATTAATAAGCATTGTGGGAATAACACATCACTTATGCCAGTCCAGTTATAATGATATTTTACGTAGGCAAATTACAGCATTACAGCTCAGCAGCAAAAGGCCTAGTGTAAAACTTCCTTACACAACATATGCTAAATTCTTAGATGCAAATTTGCATTGAGGAAGGAGCCAGCTCACAGCCTATACATCATTTACATGATGCATGACAGTCTACGTTACCTATTATGCAGGAGCACACTACAGAGGAAATATCAAAATGTGTTTTTAATCTTACACGTGACAGAGATCACTGCTATTTTTCAGTTGAATGATGCTCACTAAGCAGCCCAACCACATCAACTGCAAACACATCCTATCCCAAGTGAATGTGTCCTAGCAATTTTAAGGAAAAATAGTTCATTTTTCGTTTTCCACGCCAGGGTTAGTCCTTGGTTACTAAGATGTGTACAATGCTGTTCCTCTAATTAACTGTTTTAAAGACCAGTTCTGTAAACTTTTACATGGAGGATTTATTTCATGCATCCATGAGGTGATCCTAAGAAATATTTCTCATGCTTACAAGCCAAGGAAAGGCTGAGATGCCTGAGATTAGGCTCAGGCATAAATGCCTTAATCCAGTCACAAACCCCAACACTTTTCCCCTAGATTTTCTTTGCCTGGAAATGTACCAAGTCCCATGGAGCCTCCCTGTTGAGCTGCCCATTCCGTGCATGCTTGATACCACGCTGCTTGTGTGCGTGTCTGCTGTGAGCAGCCAGGCAAGGCACCTGAAACTCTACCTTCAAGGTAGCAAGCAGTGTGTGCTGGGGCATCTGGTTACATTTAGTGATTTACTGAAAGAAAACAGTCTACTTGTAATCGAGGAATTTAGTAAGGTGCCTAATACTCCATCTCTGATTCTGAAAAATAGGAAGGTATTCTCTTATTTACTTACTTTAATGCTGTAGTTATACTTTTTAAAAGAGTGAATAAGCTAGCTAAAATATACAGATTTTCTTTCATAAGATCAATTTTCACATAAAATTACTCTAGCTTTACTTTTGTGGTTATCCATACGTTATTAAAACATTCTTTTCTTTTGGCATTTCTTCTGTGGGGAAGAGGTTGGAACAAGAGTTTCAGGTTCCAGAATAAATGGAGGATGGTTATTCTGGTCTGAACAAGCAAAACTGTGGTTGCTGTAGTCAGGACTGCAAACCAGATTTGGTTTAAAAAGTATCATATGTGAAATCCTACATGGCACAGAAGAAAGAAAATGTTCAAATTGAGATGCTGCACTATTACAGAAATTCTACACTCAAATCCTGGCTCTGCTCTTTCTTTCAATCCCCTGGAAGTCAGTTGCTTTTTCTCTAGCACAGTTTTCCAACTCAAACTAGAGATATTAATATTTAATTTTTTCCTCCATTTGTCTTCCTTGCTTATTCAAATTGAAAGCTTGTCTGAACAGGGACTGAAAATCTCTTGGTATGTACACATCACGCAATAAAGAAGAAACCTGATCTTGGTTTGGTCTCTCAGGCTACCATATGAAGGAATGTATATATATTTCTATATATGTTGAGGTAAGTTGTATGATATTTAAAAAAATTACTTTTTCCAATGAAAAATTATTGTCGCACTTTTTTTTTTTTTTTCATAAAGATTTCTTATGAATGTCAAATGTTGAAATGTCACATGAGAGCAGTCCAGTCTGTGGCCGGAGGGGGAGAAAATTGTCAGCTGGCCAATAAGAGCGGTTTTCTGGATATTTTGTGCAAATGGAACATCACAAAGATATGGAGCAGTGATAATTTTATCAGACTGAAAAACTGAATGAATTTGGCAGTTCTGTACAAAGGAGTTTTCAGCACAGATGCTAACATAAGAATAAATTATTGTACTAGTGGCTGTTTATAATTTCTAAGGAGAATTCTCTTCCCCTGTTTATTTTGAAGTAAGAAATATTAATTGTATGCTTGGATTTTTTCCTTTTCTAGTAATTCCATTTCCTGAAGAGTTTGAGGCTCTGAGAATGGTGAGATAAATTGTCATACCTGTGTTCACTTTCAAAGGATTCCTTGAACTCAAATCTCCTCAGGTTTGGCAATTTCATGACTGAAAACCACTATACCAAACATCATAAAACATAGTCAAAAGGTTTCAATTTACTTGAAGTTGGTCAGGTTCAATTTGAAGAAAATTACTCTTCAAAAATTATTCTTTACTACTTAAAATATGAACTACTGGAGAAAAATTCAGCCATGGATTTTCTTACTTTCAGTACCAGAAACTGGAGTCAACAAGGTTTGCCTTACTTCTGTAATTTCTATGCTTCTGCTTTCCAATATTAAGACTGCACAAGCTGTGCTAATGATTAGGTCTACATTATTTTTATGTGATTCCAACACTATTCTGTCAACACTATCTCTGCTGTTTGTTTTATCTCCGAGTAAATATATGCACTTTTACTATGCAAAGAGATGGGTTTTTTTTCTTCATCTGCAGAGAGCATGAAAAGGTAAGAAACACTTGCCAGATTAAATATTTTTTGAGACTAAACAGAAATTCATAAAAGTAACTATATGTAAAATGTAATGTATTGACTCTTTTAGCTACCACTCCTCTATTTTTCTCCCAGATAGTTATTCTTTTAAAATGCAAAATCTCAATGTTCTTTGAACACTGGCAGTAATGTTCTATCTTGTACAGTTGGGGATTTTAGGTTACAGAATATTATTCCATCTGAAACTTACAGGTTTTGACCTTTATTCCTAAACGTCAGATTTCAATAGCTTTATGGAGTTCAGTAATCCACAAAGTATATTTGTTCCCTACAAACAGTCTCAGTCTGTCCCATAATTGGTCGATAAAAAATGTAAAAAGATTGAGATGTAGCTAGTTTGGATTACTTATGATATTTATATTTATGGTGCATTGACCCTGGCTGGGTGCCAGGTGCCCAACAAAGCTGCTCTATCCCTCACCACCTCAAGCAGACAAGGGAAAGAAAATATAACAAAAGGCTCATGGGTTGTGGAAAGAACAGGGAGAGATCACTCATCAGTTACTGTCACAGGCAAAACAGCCTCAACTTGAAGAAATTAGTTTAATTTATTAGCTATCAAATCAGAGTAGGAAAACAAGAAAAAAAACCCAAATCTTAAAACACCTTCCACCATCCCTCCCTTATCTGCAGGCTTGACTCTACTCATGCTTTTCATTACCTCCTTCCCTGCAGGGGCTCAGGGGAACAGGGAATGGGGGCTCCAGCCAGTTCATCACACGCTGCGTCTGCCACTCCTTCCTCCTCAGGAGGAGGATTCCTCACACTCTTCCTCTGCTCTAATGTGAGCCCTCCCACGGGGGACAGTCCTTCTCCAGTGTGTGCTCTTCATGGCTGTCAAGTCCTGCCAGTGAACCTGCTCCAGCGTGGACTTCCCATGGGATCACAGCCTCCTTTGGTTGTCTGCCTGCTCCAGCACAGGATCCTCCATGGGCTGCAGGGGCATCTCTGCATCCCTGTGATCCTCCATGGGCTGCAGGGACATCTCTGCATCCCTGTCATCCTCCATGGGCTGTAGGTACATCTCTGCATCCCTGTGATCCTCCATGGGCTGCAGGTACATCTCTGCATCCCTGTGATCCTCCATGGGCTGCAGGTACATCTCTGCATCCCTGTGATCCTCCATGGGCTGCAGGGACACAGCTGCCTCACCATGGTCTGCACTATGGGCTACAGGGGAATCTCACACCTCTGGTGTCTGGAGCACCTCCTCCCCTTTCTTCTGCACTGACCTTGGTGTCTGCAGAACTGTTGCTCTCACATATTCTCATCTCATATCTCCCTCTGACTGCAAATAAACAGGTTTTTGTTCCCATTTTTAACTCTGGTATCCCTGAGGTGCTGTCACCATCAGCGATGGATTTGGCCTTGGCTGGCAGTGGCTCTGTCCTGGAGCTGGGTGGCATTGGCTCTCTAGGACACGGGGAAGGCTTCTAGCAGTGTGTCATAGAAACCACCCCTGCAGCCTCCTGCTACCAAAATCTGGCCACACAAACTCAATGCAGTGCTTCAAACAAAAATGTAAGTTTCCTTACATTTTGTTTGGAAACTGATACTTTGTTCTTCCAAATAAATAATTCAGAAAATGTACTACATTTTGTAACTCAGGAATGAAAGTCAATACTATTCATAGTGCTGTTGACATGCCTTCTAGTAATTTATGGAATAATTATGACCATATTTGGGATATATCTGTTTTCTACATTTTGATTTGTCCTCCTCCAATACATCTTGACAATGTTATTGTAATTCATGTGTATTGTACAAACTGAATAAAGACAGGCAATTCGTTCCAGACAAATATATTAAAAATGTAAACCATCTGTTTGGAGCTCACTTTCTCCATGAGACCTTTACATTTATTTGGTAATAAAAGAATTCTGCATTTTTACCCTTTGTTGTTAGTGCACAAGACCATAAATGATAATTTGTACTGAATCATTATTTAAATCTGTTTAAGCCTCTGAAGAATTCAGATGTTACATGCATGAAGTGCTTTATTTTAGGAAGTGAGTGACAGGCAGCATTGTACATATAAGGAAATAAATCTTCAATAGCTTAGCCAAATTTTCTACAAACATCTGGTCTTACCTATCATAGTTTTCTCTGATTTCAACTTTCTTAATTAAAAAACCTACACAAAGATATAAAGTTATTTCCCCTTTAGTGGTGATAATTCTCCTTATGATTGCATTTTGCAAGTGTTTTAATCTTTAAAAAATGTCAGTCATGTTGAAAGAGACAAAATATTTCAAAGAACAACACAGACAACTTGCAACTGACGTTAGTGGAAATTTAAAAATGGGGCATTGGACTCAAGAGAAGAAAATCAGTAGAAATGTTACCATTGACTTCATGAGATCAGGAATTTTCCAGCCCCCATTATATTACCTGGGAATGTTGATTTTACAGATTTTATTGAAATTCACATTTCCATAATACATAGCTCATGGGCATCATTCCATAAGCCTTAGAATTTCCAAGAGTAGCAATGTTAACAGGTAAAAAGCACAACTAATACTTGTCAGTACCTGTAATATTCTAAAAACCTACATTTTGTGTTGTGTTTCATTATGATCTAAAAGCATAGTTCCAACAGCAGGGACATGGCTATTTACATAATGAAAACAGCTAGTTCTAGACTAGCAGATTTGTCATGTTGACTGAACAGAGTAACTGAAAATATGACTAAAATATCACTGTTGATTTTATTGAGAGTGATCAACTTAATTAACAATTTCTCTTTTGTTTAAATTTACTATTTTCTTTAGGAGACCATCAATAATTTATTTAAACAAATTCCTCATGAAAATTAAGTATTAATTATTAAGTTACTGTTTCATAATGGTACCATAAAAATGCAGATCATTTGCAGATAAAGATTAGCATTTTTAATTTTTTTGTGCACTACTCATTTTCTTCCATCATGTGTGAATACTGGATTACCTTCAGTTATTAACAAGAGTATTCCAATAATATGGGAATATTTTAAAACCTTGACTATTGTTAAAATATATCTAGTCACAGCTACTGGGTTATTTAGAGAATTAAGAGAAAAATCAGTGCCTGACTGTTGATTAAAGCCTCAGCTCAGATAAAACATATATAAAAGAATGAGAGATTACTGTCATAGTTACATACCATTTGACAAAACTCTTATTAAATTTGGCAGGGTAGGGATATGTGTTAGGAATTGTTTCTATTTCTTTTTGTCTCTGGCTAGAACTTTTTCTTGTGCAAAACCATAGAAGAGGCTTTCTGATTTGGGACATTGATCATTATTTAAATGTAACAGAAATATAGGCAGTACAGAAATATATCTGCACTTCATGCATCCAATATAGAAATACATAAATTTCCTGTACCAGTGAATATTTTAGATTACTTCCATATATATAACAGCTCTAAAAATTAGCAGGGACAGTGTTATTAACAGCAGCCTTTTTAAGAAACAAATTGAAGAACAAATATCACTAGTAAATTACAAGACCTACAAATGAAGTTGTGATAGGTAATGTATTTCTTTCTGAATGTTCGTGTAACCAGTAGAGCATTACTTTGTGTAGATATTGCTTTTGTAGACAGTGACAAAAGCAGAAGAGCTGTTCAGAGAAAAGAAAAGATAAATTTGGAATGGAATATTTTGGGGACTTAATATCATGTTGGCATTGAAGCAAAGGACATCTACATCATCAACAGAATATAACTGACTTTATCAAAGGAAAAGGTTTCAATTTGACTTGTATTTTTAAATGCCATTTTGCTGAAAATATGAACACTGCATTTATAAATTCTGATTTAGAGTGACACACTCTCCCCTTCCTTTACCCTCCCCAATTTACATTTTATTTGAAATGAAAATTTCAGATTACAGCCACATTTAGTTTCCTTTTTTCTTTCAGATAGCTCCTTCAACAGCCAAGCACCTCTTCCCAAAATTCTGCTATGCTTTCTGTAGACTGAACCTTCAGGAAACTTCTGAGTTCCCACTTGTGCTTCAACTAAGTAGTTAAAAATCCAGATAATAAAGCAGTGTATCTTAATGGAATTAAAATTGTAGGTAGACCACTAGAGAACTTCCGGAAAAAGTATTTCCACTTTCAAAGTCCAAGTGATATTAGCACTTTCTGAAAACTCTAGTCTTTGTCAGATAATTCTATTTTACTCAGTCTATGACACCTTTTAAATAACCCATATCTGCTGCAGTATTTTTTAAATGAAAAGTCCTCAGAGGATCTTGCAATGGAATCCACAAAAGGAATTCTATTTGAAATATGGGGAAACTACAGCAATGGTATGTTCAAACTACTGAGGTCATTTTAATTATGATAAAGAAATGAAACATTTCTTTAACATCTAATGAGCTGTCACTTGACAAGTTCACATGGCTTTCTTTTCACCTTTGAAATAAACATATGTTTTCCTTACTTCTGAAAGTATCTAAGATGTTTTACAAGTATTTAAAGTGAGATAGCTTGTTAATAGTTCGCATACATGGACATACCAATATGAGTAAGGGATCCATGTTTTACTTTTTCTTTTATTCTTTCATTACATGTAGTTCTAGACAATTTAGATAGTGACCATTCATGACCATAAAAAGTAAAATAAAAATTCTTCTGCTGTTTGTTCCCAATGCAACAAAATCTTTTAGAATGCTTTCTCAAAATCCATTGCATATATAATCTTCAGTTTTGTGCTCTCACGAGATAATGTACCGTGAAAATAGAAATGATTCGCAAAACATGATTTTATTATTCAGTAATATCTGTGAAGATAATGATGTGAAATAAGAGTGCCACTTTCTCCAAGTAAAACAAACATGAACAGATAACATGCATTTTAGACTTATCTGAAATGTTCAATGGATTAAAAATTCATTATATTCATTGTAGATTTTCAAAATTCAGAAAAAAGTCTCATTATTGGATTCCTTAAAACATTTCCTATGAGGGAGATTTTAATAAGAATTCAAACTAAAAAATGTAATTACAGGTCTAAGAGCGTCACTGCTGTATCTGGACTATTGTCAGTACATATAATTTAATTATTTGCATTATCTAGGCAGCATGCTGATAGTTATAAAAGACAATTGCTCTCTCAATATTCACCAAAGGTGTAAGCTGTTTAATCTGCTTTATTCTTGAAAGCTAATCAAAGCTACGAAATTTTGAGATCTAAGAGCTTCTGTGACACAACTTTTGAATGACAGTTCTGACAGGGGAGAGGCATATTTGAGTGTATCAGTTGCAGTCTAAAAAAACTGAAGAATGTTATGACAACAATTATTCTTTTTACCTATCCTAAAGTGTTTTCCTTAAGCTACATTTAAGCTATATTATAAATAATGAAAAATATTATAATTTGCCATATGTGAGAGATAAGATTAAAATTATTGGCAAGACTTCAGCTTCTAGACAGCTTCCAAGTGAATAAATACTTTTTGTTGCCAGGAGCACAATTTGGGAGGCATTTATATTTGCTGTTTATCTCATTGTGAAGTGTATTGTAAATTTTACTTTAAAAAGTGGAAAAGCATCTCGAATTTACACCATTGCCTTCTGCTGCTGCTGTTATTATTATATAGTGTATAAATATTGTCATGGTTTAACCCCTGCTGGGAACTAAGTACCACGCAGCCACTTGCTGTGTATAATTATGGTAATCTAAGATATATTCAGGAGCCTCTCCTGGCTCAGTATTATCTTATAGGAGTGCTTAGTTAAGGAAGGGATCCTGGGGAGGAAAAAAAAAAGAAGGGAAGCAATACATATGTTCTTTTGCATTTATTGTAATGAGGTCCTCTAGGTTAAAAAATTTGTTCACAGGATATGCACTATTTTTGTGTTTGGAGGTATGTGTAAGTTAATTCCCACATTAGTCTCAACAAAAGCCTGTGGAACGTTTGTCTTTGTCCAGGGTGGGCTTTGTATTCCTTTTCAGATAAAGATTCATGATCTATGTTGTTGCAAAGTAAGAATTTAAAATACAAAAGTAGTGACACTGAATTAATGCAATTAATGCAAATAGGTGGTGGTTTCCCTAATGGGCAATTCCTAGTTAGGAATGCTGACATTCATGAATTAATGTACATGGTCTGGATCATGTAGAAACACAGATCCATATTTTACGATTTCTTATTTGTAGACGCATTTCTTCAGAAGAAATGCTCAGTTGTTTTCAATCAATGTTTTGTTCTTACTTGTTTTTCAAAAATTGATTCTTATGTCATTCTTAAGCCTTTGGTTCAGAATTTTCCCATTCATTACTTACTTTTAAGTGAATATAAAGTCAAACATAGTTTTACAAACAGTAACATATCCTTCCACATAGTGATACATTTCCATATCTATTATTAATGCCTTGGTTGCTATCCTCCTTTAAATTGCTTCCTGTGTATTGTGCCTGTAAGCCTGTGTTTTGTGTGCATTATCTTCACATCCTTCACCTTGTTTTCCTGCTCAGATCTGAGTGGGGAATTTTTCTTTTTAAATTCATGGCAGCAGCTTCTAAGTTATCAACAGCTCTGTCACAAAAATCTGCATCTCTCACCTCATAGTGGTTGGAAGACAATGTCTGTCTCCCTGTACCATGTATTTTGATACTAGATATGATCTTTATCAGCTATTCAGTGCAAACCTACTTGACTCGAGTGAGAAACTCTATTGCTTTAGTGATGGTTTCCTTTAGACTTGCAGGAATTATGAAGAAATTGGTTGCCTAGAAAGAGATATATAGGTATCACCAGAATCCCTGCTACACTTAGAGAATGGAACAGAAACAACATTCATATATGTAGGCAAGCAAACCCTGGAAAAAAGTATGTGATGGTCACAAAACTTGCATTTTAACACACAACACAATTTAGTTTTGTGACAGGCCATGATAAAAATCATATACAGGGATATTAGTTTAGGCAGCCAGGACACCATTTTAAAGCATAATATTTGGCTTTCCAGCATTGTCATAGCTGCAGTGTGTTCTAAAGAGAGTTGCATGAATAATTGAATATTTGCCTTCTCAGCCCAAGTGAAAAATGTATGTGGTGGGAATGAGTCATAAAAAACCAAATTTGTGGCTTTTTACACTAGGAGAAAAAAAATCATGCTAAATTAAACATATTGTTTGTACTGTAACATAACTTTTTTTTTTCCTGGCAGTTGAAAGAAAAGAAAAGCTTATAGACATCCACATACAGTTGACTGCTCCCATTCAGTAACCCAGTAATGAAGCAGCCAACCCAGGTGCAAGAAACCAATACCTACTCTTTCTCTGACTTATGTGTGCAATTCCTTGAGGGATTAAAACTATGTCTCATCAAATTTACCTCAAATACTTCAGCATTTCACAGAGAATCACAGAATAGTTGAGGCTGGAAGGGACCTCTGGAGGTCATCTGGTCCTACTCCCTGCTCAATACAGGGGGTATTATATACCAAATACCGCATTTTTGACATCATAATAAAAAAAAGTCAGGTCTCTAACTTGCCAGAAAATCTTCTCCCTCCAGTTTTCATATGAAGCTCGTATCCATTGCTAGAGTACTGATCTGAATGATTGCATCTGACTAGTTTTTTTCAGTTATGAATGCGATCTGAATAATTGTATCACACCATTATGTAATTTGAAAATACATTTCACTGAATACTCTGTAAGATTCAATAAAAAAAACTTTCAACTACATGTATGTTTCATGATTTTCCATGAACTTTTATAAAACAGTGTCACTGCTTCTTTGGGGGCTATTCAAATTGTGCCCTGAAATGTAATTGCAAAAACTGTGGATGGGGCAGTAGTACATCCTGCAGTACATTCAATTTTCTCCCACCCTATATATTACATGACAAGCTCTAAATGTGATAGAGGAGGAACTTAAAATTTCCTCCATCACCCTAGGAGTTTCTCAAAGTTGCAGAATGGGAAACTCATCATGCTAAATACAATTAATTTTGCACTACTTGATTAGTAGAAAGCAGATGTTATGAAGTGAATCTGGGACACTCATTCCATTTTCCCACTTTAGACAATACTGGATTATTAAAATATTCAGCATAATAATTTCAGCATAAAGGCTGAAAACACAAAAACCCTTTAAAAGGAAACCTCAGCATATAGTTGTGTTCTGAAAATGTACCTAATGAAAATTGTGCACAGCTAAACAGATAAATTTTCTCCTTGAGTCTGCTGAAACCCTTCTAGTACATTTAATGAGCAATTGAGGCAGAGTCTCACCTTTATGTGTTTCACCTAGTATTGCAGGGTTAGTAGCACTTTCTTGCAATCAGAATTTGTGTTGTTTATTGTTTTAGGCCATGCAAAATTTGTGTTAAGTCAGTTATGCTCCCATATATGTAATTAAAGCCAAAAGTTGGACATCTAATAAGTTATTTGTGCTGAAGTATGAAAAGGAAGGAAAAAAAAGGAAGATAATAAAATCTGCATTATTTTACCAACACTCTGGTCCATGACAATTTGAGACTGGGCAATTCCATTCCATTTCTTGAGGTGCAGACCAGAGAGGTGGCACAGGAGAAGTATAAACTCAAATGTTGAAATTTTGAATTGTAGATGATTTTAGGCACCTCATTCTAAGTGAAAGCACTGAGTTGAGATCCTAGTTAGCAGCTAGGTGTAGAAATACTGCTATGGATATGGGTCTGGTGCTTCTTCTGATGTGGCTTAACATCCCTCCAATATCTGGTCTTTTCTCTCCTTCATTATTCAAAAAGATACAAGTCTGCTCTTGTAAATTTTTTTTTGTCATTTCTCACTTGTGTTGCAGAAGGGATGATTAAGGAAGCAAAGCCTGAATTTCAATATCACAATTCAGCATTCAATCCTATGAGCTCAGCTTCTTGCAGCTTTTGTTTGCAGTGTATGCTTTGTGTGTAGGCTGGGAAAAAAAGGCACAATTGGTCCCCCATTTTCAGATTTTCCTGTTCTGCAACACACACCGTACAGACCATCTGCACTTCCTTTATGGACTGATCTAGCATATATTTTGCTGTCAATAACAAAAGGGGGAAAAGCAGGTTCAGAAGAGTCCTACAGAGATGTAAAATAATCTATATTTTAGCATATGGAATAGGCTTTTGTAATATTCTGTATTGTGTCATTTTACATTCTCTGGACTATGAGATGAATCTGCAAAAAAATCACAAAACAGCAAGATCTAGCAGATGTTCAGTATTTCATAGTTCTGTTAAAGTCTTAGTTGTTCTTTAATAAGGGTGAAAGGTTATAAGAAAGGTCCAAAGAGACATTCACTGGAAATACTTAGCTGGTAATGTGCTAACTAGGAGCTAAGGATATACATGGGTTTTTAAAATCTTTTATATGCTTATAAATTCACAATTGCAAAATTTTAAAAAGCTCCCTAATATATCTCTATGTGAATAAAATATTATGTGTTCATTTGTGAACAAAATATTGTGTTCAGTCCTGTTTCTTTTCAGTAACTTTTAAAACATAACTTGTAGTGTTTAACTGCAAGAATAATCTTAATGCTATTTTAAGAAAAAAAAGGCACCAGATAATGTTTTTTATGAGATTAATTAATATATTAATACACTCTTGAAGATGTCTTCCCATTTATTAATAAATTATGCAGCTAACTACAAAGGCACTCAAATTCTGGATAAATCTAATTTTTACTACCATCTAAAATTTCAAAAGTGCCAGTTAGCTGGTAGCTATCTAAATTATTTTTTTCTGAATTTGTTTGAGAAATCTAAAACTAAGGATGGCCACAGGACTATTATGATAGCGATCAAAGGATTAGACAACATGTTCTTTGTTTCACAATGGTTATTAAGATCAATAACTCCTCCACTAGATCAAACACAGTAATGATGAAACTAGTCATATATTTGTGACTCAAAGGAGTGACTTTTATTGCTTCAAGAGTAGTTTCTTTTTTCCTTGGAAAAGCACAGAAGAAAGAGAAAACTGTATTGCAAAAGAAGAAGTGATTAATCAAAATATGAGAAATAGGTACAACAGCTTGGGGATCTGAAGTCCTGAATTTAGCCTGGAAAAGTAAAAATGCAGTATCTTTCACCTTTACTTATCTCCTTTCTTCAGTCTTGGCAAAGGTAAAAATTGTGATTTCAAAGCCTATAAAATATCAGAACACGGTATTCATTCTCCTGGTAACTGTTGTCCCACAGTTTTATTGGATACCAAAGATTTTTTTTGTTCTCTATAAAAGGCTGTTTATTTTGAGATATTTACCACAATGCAACATTCTTGGAGACGTAAGTGTGGTTTTAACTGCTTTTCAAGTTGCCTCTCTATCTACCAGGAGGAGCTGGCATTGGAAACACCATTGTTAGAACTGGCTTTGAAGTTGGTGTCTGTTTTACAGGCTCCTTTGTTCAGTGATTCTTGCTGCAAATGTTGAACCTACAGCATAGTACAAGGGATTGGTGGTGGCACTGGCCCATGCCCCTGATGGAGCCTGTCAGAAGGATGAAGGAAGCTGATTCTTTCTTTCATTCTTTCCAGATGACGTTGTAACAGCTGCCACAATAGCACTTAGATTTGCTTTGTAGCATGATGTATATGTTTACTAAAAGTAATTTTAGTTACACATCTATAATTTTTTTAATCCTTTTGATGTGTAAATGGGCATGATAGTAGTAGTACACAGAAACTGGACAATATTCCTTGATGTTTGTGGACTATTCGTGTCTGGTATTTCAGCAGCCACTCAGATGTTGCCAGGACAACAGAATGCAGATATAGTTAGTCTTCATATTATATATATATATATATATATCTGTAGAGAGAGAGATTTAATAAACTGGAGACTTTAAAACTCACTGCTTCTATGTGAGTACTTTAGAGGTACCACATCTTGTATTTACTGAGATTATACTGAGGAAGTAAAGTGAAATCAAAGACTTCATCACCCCTCTTTTTTTTTTCTCATTCAGCACATTCAGGATGAAGTCAAATATACTAGAATTCACATAAAGCCTTCAGAAAGTGATGACAAGGACACAGAATACATGAGAAAGTGATTTTTGGGCTGTCCCCTAAATGTCTTCTTTTCTGGTAGAGTATAAGGTGTTGAAAGTGGAAGCAAAGGGCAATCTAGGAGTAAATACAAATGACGCACCTTCTGCATATTTCTTTTACTTAATTGTAATCTGTCATTAAAGTAGAGGAGAACTATGGAAAGCTGGGCATATACTTTTCATGAGGGAACCAGATTTAATTAAGAGCCCTCCATGAGTCTTAGTCTCTTCTTAAATTTGTGTGAAAAGGCTTTTTACATCATGCAATAATTTCCAGGACGGTTTTTTTAATAATCAGGACTGGTAGCAACCATGGGAACTGCTCTGGAGCACTATTAGTTACTAATATTAGTAACTAATAATGTATATATGGAAGAATTAAAGAGGCAAAGATTGGCTTTATTCTCTGAAATATTAGTTCCCAAATTTTGGATGATGGAGTACTGTTTACCATTATAAACTTTCATTGCAAATTCAATGTCAGTAGCAAAGTTCTAACTGTAAACATTAAAAATCAAGGTGATTTCAGGGCATTAGCCATGCAAGCACTGGAAGTTGGAAAGCATTTATCAGGCAGAAGAGGGGCATGGAGCAGGTTGTGAGTTTCCTCAGATCTGAGGATGGTTTGGGTTGGAAGGGACCTTAAAAATCACCCAGTTCCAGCCCCCCTGCCATGGCCAGGGACACCTTCCACAGGACCAGGTTTCTCAGAGCCCCAAACAACCTGGACTTGAACACTGCTAGGGATGGGCTCATGGGTGCTGTGCTTGACTGAGTGCTCCATCAGGACACAGACTTAGCAGAAATTCCTTCTTGTGTTTCTGTATTGATCACATTGAGATGTACATTGAAAGTTGAGGTGTTGTTTTTAATCCCAAATGAAATGTCATCTTTGAGGGACTTGGTCATGTTCTTTCAAACTGATTGGAAAACTATTTTTTTCCTGAATGAGATCCTTTAATTTTAGCATGCTTTTGGCAATTGACTAAGGTTTTGAAGGTGTTTGAGTTGTACTCCTCTAAGATTATTGTTCATGGAGTTGCAGCCTGACTGCCTCTAGTGACTGTGCCACTATCATGTACAAAATTGATACCTGGGTCTCCTAAGCCTGCTTCCCTACTGAGGGCGTCTCAAATTTTGTAAATGGCCTCATCTTTTCAGATTATATAGCCTTTGTGTGGTTTGAGTTTTCCTGACTCTAAGGTGTGGTATTTAGATGTAGATATGATAGTCAGCATCATATATACGCCTTATTTTAAAGAACTTCAGATGGAGCTAAATGAAATGAGGACATGGTAGCAGTAACTGCATTCTAGGTGAGTGTTTCAGGTTTGATATTTTGCATAATAGGACAGGTAGGTCTGAAACTGTTGGTGTGAAGACAGAATGAGGGAAGGCATCCCCTTGTGAAGGGTGATGTTAAATTTTAGGCTATCTGTATGCATCTAAAAGAGCTTTGCACTGGCTTCACTCCCATCAAGAAAAGTAAAGACACTAAGGATTATGCCAGTCTGTTCGTGAATGAGACTTTAAAACTTTCTCTAACAAAAAATGGATATTTACATGAACTTTTAATTGTGTACATAGTGAGCTATTATGTATTAGAGAAAAAATCTGTGATAAAAAAGAATTTTATATAGAGACTGAATCTAGCAAGACATCTCTCATATATTCTTTTTGCTCAAATATGTAGCAAAATTTCGTATACCATGTCAAAAATTTATTTCCGGGTTAATTTTACTGGGTATTTTTTTTAGCATTGTTTGAAAATTGAACTTCAAATTGCTAAATGGTGGAGCAAAAACACCCAGTAAACGTAATGATCACATTTCCTATAGAAAATTTTTTAATGGTTTACGATGTGTCACTTTGGACAATGCTGAGAAAGAATTTGCTTGAGTGAGCAGCAGCTCCAGTTATCTTGGGATATTACTGGATTTTTATCTGTAATTTCTTCTCTAGTCTTTTTTTTCCGGTATTTTTTTTTCTTTCTTAATTTTCCTGTCATATACAGCTTTGTCTTAGAGCAGTAATTTTTTATGGTCATGAGCATGTCAGGTATAGGAGGGTACTCTCAATGTAGCTATATCCAATTGTGTAAATTAATCATTCCTTTTATGTTGAATCCTTATAAAAATGGAGTCTGAGACTATATAATTTAAAAATATTTTTCTATTAAGTTTCTTTTTAAACAAGTCTTCTATATAACATCAAGACTTAACTAGCTGCTAAGATGTGAACAGTGCCACAAAATACATCTTATTTCAACTGAATAAGAATATGTTTATAGTTACTCAGCACTCGATATGGAATTTGGCAAGATTTTCTGCTTAAGCTAGAGAACACACAGATGCAATTTCATGTGATTTGGTGGTGTGTTGTGTTCCCTTTTCTCATTTTAAATAGATTGCACGATCCTGCCAAATTTTTAACTCATTTTGTTTCTCTAATCTTTGCAAGTGAACTATTTATATAATATGCATAATGGCTAAAATTACTATTTAACTTCAAGCCCCTCTGAAACATAAAGTAATAAGAATCATACAGCTTAAAATCAAATAGGGAAGCAGAAATCAAATAGGGATGGATCAGCATTTTAAAATGTTCCTTTCTCCTTTTTTTCTTTTTTTTTTTTTTTCTTCGAAAGAACACTGAACCAGCAAAGCCATATCTTATGCATGGCACTGAAGAACAATGAAATAGTGCTGACTGCAAGCCCTTACTGCATAATTCTTTCCCAGTTTGGACACAGTCTTGGTGGAGGGGAGCTGCAAGCATTCTGAAGGACAGTATCATTTTGAATATTAAATGATCTTGAGAAGTCAGAGAACAGGGTATAAATCAGGAAGAAAAAGCACTAAGTATTATCCATAAGCAGTAATAATGGGTACAGAGGACAAGAAAATGCTAGATAAAGAATGAAAATGTCTGTAAGTTGACAAGCTAACCATGTCATGCTGTTTGAATAGAAACAAGAGCTTTATCAGGATATGAAACCAAAAGCATTACCCACTTTTCTCAGGTGAGGCATCAGCTGGAAGGCTGTGGCCTCCTAATGGCATATGTCCATCTGGGCCAGCTGGGGAGAACTTGGAGAAAGAGACCAGGCAAAAAGTTGGAAAGCAAAATCTCTGGGGTAGGAGGGTGTGTGTGCAAAAGTTTAGAAGAATTTGGTCTGTTTAGTGTAGAGAAGGAAAGCAATAGCAGTTCTCAAATCCCTAGGAAGTTGTTTACATGATGAATTCAATCTGTTATTTTCTGTGTCCAAAGAGATGTGACAAGGAGAGCATATTATCCATTAGAGTGGCTAACTAGTGACAAAGGTGATCAAAAACCTTGGTTTAAGTTTGCCTGGACATCTGGTAGAAACTGTCAGTAAAAGATATTAAAACAGATTTGATATGTGTCTGTCAGAAGTGGATAGAGATTTTGTTGAAATTACCTTAGATCTTTCAATCCATTGAGGTATTATTTTGCAGTCTGTTTTAACATTCTTCTACACTTCTCTTATCACTAAAGAGAAAATAATTTTTCAACCTAGTTTGACCCCTTTTGCTTTGTCATGGAATTCTGTAAATGTTTAATTAAGTAACCAATTTCTTTTTTATTCTGACAGTTGCTCTGACACTTTTACTTGAATTGTCCCATTCCAGTTTTGGCACACAGGCTTTGTCAGTATCTTCTTTATTTTCCCTTTACCTCTCATTTACTTTGTCATCTTTGTATTTACTCTGTGTAATGTTGTCTAGCTTTGCTTGCAAGCACCTTTCATTCCTTGAATGCACTATTCCACCTGCTTTTCTTTACTATTGCCAGCACCCCCTGCTTTGTACTCTCACTTTTTTTTGGTCTTTTTTTTTCTATATTTTTCTTTTGTTTTTAGTATGTACGAGATCTGATCCTTTTCTCTTTTATGTGTATCTTTTTTACCGATGAAATAGTGAAGTTTAAGATCCTGAAATATAGTTTGATGGGAAGGTAATGTGACAAATGGCAGCAGTAAAGAGTCCCTACTGAAGCCTTTACTCTAGGGATCCTCCAAGTAAAGAGGGAGTGGGGTTTTTGGATTTCTGAGAAAACAAAGTATATGGTATCGCTCTATATGGTCTGCCAGTGCCCGTACTTTGGTAGTTTTTGTCTCTTCCACCCAGATTTGACAGATGGCTAGGAGTCTCCAAGATGTCAAATTCTTCCAAGTTGCATGAAAATTGGCAGGCCCAAATTAATTCCTTATCTGAAAGGAAGAAGTTCTAACTTAGCCCTGTGCATATTCTGTAGGGTGCAGTCAGCTGACGGGTTGACGCGTCGTGAGCATCCAGCCAAAACAGTCCCATGCGCATGCCCAGAAGGGAATTCCAGGGGAAGCTGGATTGGTCACACTCAGTGACACTGGGCTTCTGTGAGGAAATATTGCACTTGTAGCTCTGGAAAACCAGCCTGCACTGATTCTAATGGTCATGGGGATGTTATAAAATCTTTTTAGCATTGTTTCTCTATTACTTGAAACATCTGTGAGATATCTCGTTAAAAACTGTGATTATTTCAAATAATATGAATTTTCATTCATCTGTCCATTATTCTTGATTGATCTTTTTTTTTTCTTTTTTTTTTTTTTTTTTTTTTTTTGGAGAACCCATTGTATTCTTCAAACTTTTTGAAGATCAATTCCACAATTTCATGAAAATCTTGGCCCATTCATGCGAGGAAGAGTCTGAGAAGATAAGGTAAACTGAAAATTATATTGCTGGTCCTTCAAATTACAAGTATTACACTGTGTACTAAACAAATTCTTGGACTTCTACATTGCATTTCTTTGTGGCAATGCATTGTATGATTGTAGGATTTCATTCAATGTATGAGATGGCTTAATAGAAAAACTTCTGAGTTTCAAAGACTTAAAGTTTTCAAACAGGGATGATCTGTGCTGATGTTAAGTATGATTTATTTGTCTCTGTTCTGTATTACCAGGTTTGTTTGTATTTCTGAAAATTAAAATGAAAGGTACTGATGATAATAGACTTGATAAGCATAAAGTAGCTCTGGAGCAACACAATCAGTACTGAATTATTGAGCCAACAAAGCTAGAGAAGGGAAAGGATGAAAGAATTCTAGTTCTGAAGCGAAAACATGGAAATTCCCCTGACCTACTCTTTCTTTGTCCCATGGAGTTATGGGATTGTTTATGGGTGGGGATTTTATGAGACATTTAAGATTCATTCTGGGAGCTGATAAGGAAATGGAAAGGAATTTGTAGATAACTCATAGGCTGGCTGAATTGACTTAATTTGTTCCTGCTGAATGCATGTTTTTTAATGCTGCTGAGAAAATTATGCTATTGTAGGACTGAGTGTCAGCATGCCTAGAGTGCTTTCTCCTTTTCTACTATTTCTTGAAACTAAAGACACACATAAATTTATCCTTATTCAATGTGAACCTCATTGCAAATGATAAAAACAAAATAACTGTATCCCAGACTGTTGTGTGTGTTTATTTTTGATAAAGTTTCTATAGCTCTTCCTGGATGTTTGACTAATAACATATTTATTATTCTATAATAATAATTTGTATTTAATGACTACAACAGAACTGGCATAATTATCAACATAAAAACACAACTTAAACAGTAATTAGCTAATGGTTTAATAGAATGCAAGAAAATATACTCTAATTATAAAAGAAAAGCAAATGAGTGAATTAAACAAGAATATGTTGTGTTATGTCTATAAATACTTGATCTCATTTTTTGTTTCTTCATTACTCTATTTTTAAAAAATGGAGTTAAGAAGTGTCTTCATTTCTAATGCTCAGAATAAGAGATGTGATTTGTATGAACATATGCAGCAATTATGCCAAAACTAAATTTCTTCAGTTCTGTGGTTACTATGGTAACAAAAATTCACTGTATTTCATTTAGACATATACAATAGAATAGAAGATGGCAGATTTAAGATTTAATAATATTTTCAAAAATATTGTGTGACACTACATGATATTTTATTTATGTGTAGGGACATAGATCAAATAACTAACATGCGTAGTAGCATGAACATTGGTACTAACCATGTTTAAAACATATTTGGGTGATTCTTGTGGTAGTGGCATCTTGGATGCTCATTTCTTACAATTGCATCACATTTTTTTGCTTGAACATGGAGTTTTCTCCTGCTACTGTCAGGTGTCTTTGACCTCCCAATGAGGAAGAGGACAGTGGTTCTCCTGTTTGGTTTCTGGTGTTGAAATGTATGAGGGACACTGAAACAGAAGATTAGGTAGCATCTTTAGTCAGAGATAATTATGTTTTATGTGAACCCAAGTTCCAGAATGTACTCTCAGTCTTAAGGTATTTATTTTCTCAGTACAACTTGGTAGAAGTATAATTCCTCTTTTCCAATTCATGACAGAATAGTGGAACACAAGAATATATAAAGAAGAGTGGGACATTCATGACTCTGTCACCAAATACCTGGATTTAGTACCTTTATATATTATAAATTACCTGTGTTCTTGATTTTCATTGTATGTCATTGTCTCCAGGTTGATTTGTTTAGAATTCAGAGTTGCACTAAGGTGTGTGGAAGAAGAATAGGTGTTAAGTTTATTTGAAGTGCAGGTTGTCTAGCTGGAAAGAACGACAATACTAGTGGAATACTCAGAAAAAATGAAATTAATTTTGATGCAGAACTATTTCAGGTATTTTCATGACAGCAGTGAGATGTTGGCTGTAATATTTTCAGCTTTGTGTATTGTTTAGAAGTTTGTGAGAGTATATTGTTTAATCTTAATTCCTTGCTTAAAGCTTAAAGTTGCTAGTAAGGGATTAGTTCTTGGGATCTTGTTCCTGCAAAAGAAAGAATGCACAATTTTTTCTTGTCCTTTGTTGATTTAATATTAATTCTAATAGTTTTCTTACATTTGATGGTTTATCTTATCCTATAAAATTTTTGCATAGAGGCTTTTTTTTCAGTGGGAGACCAGACTACTACCATGACAGATTTTAATACTTAAAATTGCTATTTTAAAACCACAAAATACTGTTTTGGAATATCTGCACGAAATGTAATTTGAGGCAAGAATTTCAGGTAGATTAACCCTCTTCTATGTATTCCGTATTAAACCTGGGCTGCATTTCAGTGTTTGAAAGGATTCACTGAATCACTTTAGGACAGGCAAAATTGTGCACTAAATTCTAGAAACCTAAAATCAAATGGTAAAATATGTTCACGTCCTGCATTTTCAGAAAGCGAGCATTTGGAGGTCAGGAAATGATAAAGTGGAGATTGTTCATGGAATGTTAGCTCCTTTTAACTGTGATTAGCTTATCTCTTCTATTTAGGCTGGCTGAATTTTGTGGAAGGACAAAAAACTTGAACACAAATGGCATAGTAACAATGAAGGAGGAATCAATGAGAACATTTTCAACAAATATTAAGGCATACTAATTGTTCTTATGAGGCAGACTTTCACTTAGTTTACTTCATGGTGAACTAGACTTTTGGTGAAGGGGTAAGTATGGAAATTGATGGAGAAAAGGTTCTTGTAGAATAAGCTTTTTATGAAGCATATTTATGAATATCCTAAGTCTCTGCTTCAGGAATGGCATGTATGGTTGAAGAATAGTAGTACTAGCTTTGTCAGGTGAATAGAAATAGAAAAATCTGGATGCTGTTCTCTTTCATTGGAAACATTTTTATCACAGATTTTGCTTTTAACAAACAATTTTAGTTTCTTATTCTTCTGTTTGAGATGTTGATATTGTAATTTATTTTAGCAGCTGAATTACTATTTCTGTTACATTAAAGTACCAAGAAAGTAATTAAAATGGTGTATGTGTTTGCTCTAGTTATATTCATATTCAGTAATATGAGGTCAAAAGATGTCAAAAAATATATAGATGTCTGTATCTGATGAAAGATTCACAACTCCTTTTTTTCTTCTTCTTTACAGAGTTGCATGGAATTACTTAAAAGTTATACTGTAGTAAAATGATCAAAGTAGTGGTTATATTCATTGGAGTGAAAATGTTGGAATTCTGTGCAGAATAAAAATTTCCTAAGGTCAGAGCTATATGCTACAAAATTATGAGTGCTAACTCACTGGATTTGTCTTATTTTTTATGTGTAAGACAATGTAGTGCGCTTTCTATTTGTATTTTGATAGCTATGGCTGTGAAACAAAATAGTGTAATATTTATATTACACTATATAAGGCTAAGATTGTCAAGAGATATGAAGTGAGCTGTGTGTTGCCTAATTTTTTTTGCATTCCTCATGGAAATTATGTTTTTGCCATCAATGGTGGATTTTTCCAATATCTTTTTTTCTCAGTGTATTGTTTTGCACAGTGGAATCCATCAGTGTTGTGCAACTGATTGCTCATCAGGAAAGTGATTTTCTCACCTTTTTCTTAACACATGCTCATACATCAGGTAATATCTGTTCATACCTTATCCTGGATGTATTACTGGCTCTATTATGAGCAACAAATGAAAACTTGTTATCTTAAGCTTTTCTTCTGGATTTCATCCTTTCATATATAGGATACTTCTAATTTTTCCTCCTTTCTCTAGAGCAATTCTGTCTGTCAATAACTTTTTTTTTCTTTTACTTACTAAGAATTTCAGATTCTTTTGTACTCTTTGTTGAGGCTGGTATGGTCCATGTGGTCTGACTGTCAGGATGAGCCTTTAGGAGATTCTAATTTCACTTTGCTGAGTCCAAGAAGCTGACATCCTGTCACAAATGCAGTTAAAAATTCCTGCTTAACAAATCAGTGCATTTCTTTGAACAGCACTGAGTCCTGCCATTGAAAATAACTGATTCATAAAATTTTAAAAGCCACCAAACTCGAAACAAAGTTATTAATGTGCAAATGACATGTGAGAGTGACTCATATAATTCATTTTCTATAATTCCTGGGGAGAGTTGTATAGTTGAAAATATGGTGACTTGAAGCTTTGTTATATATATTATAAATTTCTTTCAAAAATACCTTTTCCATAGCTTTAGTTTGAAAGATATTTAAATTTCTTGGTATTGCCCAGAGCCTCAGTTAGCTTGTGATGGCCACAGAACAATAATGCTGTCTGCATTGCAGTGAGTGGGAGTCAGAGGTCAGACATGGACTCAGCATTTCTTCTGGCAAGCTTGGCACACTTACATTCATTCCTCTAGCATTTCTTTGGAACAGGCTTGAGTCTGAGTTTGGTGGATCAATAAACTGAGGTGTGGAGAATGTGAAGTGCTTTTTTTTTTGAGCTTGCTCTGACCATCTCATAGGCAACTATTTTCCATTTCGGACAGTTTGGAATAAACATACATCTATTTTTTTCACAGTATTACTTAAAAGCATACAAATTGCTAAAATCGATAATCTGGCGGAATTTTTTTCCCCCAATATTTTGTGTTGATGAAGACTGCAATATAGATGTGGGTTTTTGCTTTTTTACTAGTCATTTTTTGAAGGTTGATAATTCAGTTGGAAACTACAATTTACTAGGAACTTCTAATATGCTAATTATACCATTCTGAAGGTGCCTGCCTGGAAAAGTGATGAAGTATTTTTGTAAATTACCTCAATTTGTGGTCCTTAGATTTAACTACCTAAGTTTTCACCCAGTATTACTTTCTGAATTATGTAAATTATAAATAAATAATGTGGATTTTTTATTGTAGTAAATTTGAGTTATACATTTATATGCAAATAAATTGATTTTTTTTCTCTCTTACATGTCTCCTGTGCACTGAAATAACAATGTTTCAATCTATAAGCTTATGAGCCTCCCTTCCACTAGCAGTTTCATAGTTAAAATTCATCTCATAGGTTATCCATTTTGTTTCCACATTTTTACAGTTAGTATTTGTTACCACTGTTATAATAGGATCCCAAAAAACATGTATAATTTAAAAAGCCAGGTCACATAGTTTGAAATTGGGTTTTCATTCTTATTTGTTTTTTTAGCTGTAATTTCCTTACTTAAATGGGGTCCAGTTTGTAATTTGTAATGACATCAACTGTTTAGTTGCTGCATTTCCCTTAGTACAAAAAATGAAAGTGGATTTGCTAACCTCTAAGAATATACCTGATACTTATCACTGATGAATTCCACTTTATATTTCCAGCTTGCTTTTATAAAGGGATTAGAAGACTTGCATGTAAAATTGCTTACATTTACCAAGGAAGACCAAAGCAGTAGAAGAACAATGTTTTTTAATTAAAACTTTTTAAAAATCTAGGGGTTTTTTTAGTGGCTATTTTGTTAGTTGCTCTAGTGATGCAAACAGAATCAATATAATTACATAACAGTAGAAGAAACTAAATGAAATTAATGCTGGTCTTAAAATCTGAACTTCTTTGCTGGGCAAAGCCTAAATAGGCTTTGTTAGGATTGTACTGTGCAGGCATCCTGTGAAGGTTTCTGGGTCTAAAAACAGGCAGAGCAAGAGTTTAGAAAATGGGATTTGTTATCCATTTTTGTGGGCTGCCTTTTTAAACAAAATAGTGCAAACCCTTTACTCCATTCCAGTACATCTGTTTATGATAAAGTTATGTTAAAAGAGCCTTATGTAACATACAGGCTGTTAATGTTTTAGGCTGGCATTTTAATTAATTAAAATACTGAGATTATTCTTTGAAAAAAACCCTAACCAAAAAAAAAGTCTACAGACTGTATATGAAGGCTGTCTGGTTCTCTTTTACAGTTTAATCTCTACTACTGCTGTTATTTTTGGTCCATCTCCAAGGCACATTGAAGCATTGTATCCCTCTGAACTTAATTAGGTTAATGTTTCATGTTTGTAGGACAGCTTCTTAGATTTTTTAATAGCTCTAGTGCTAGGTTTCAGTGTCTTGTTCTGGTTCCTGACACCTCTCATTAGCGACCTCTGCAATCAAATTCCTGTGCTGTGTATTAACTCAATAGTTAACATTCAATAGTGTGACACAGCATCATTTATTTAAGTAGCTACAAGGCTAACAGAGTTTAAAGGAAACATAATTCTGAAATCCGCTTGTTCTCATAAAACAGTTCATTTATGTTACGTTGCTTTAAATTCCCATCACAGGAGTTACTGTTCTGAAACTTCACCCCTTCATAAGGTGGAAGCAAACATTTGCTGGAACTAAGTATTGTGTACATAAGAGTAGTCTAAGCTTGTCTCTAAGTCCTTGTGACCTTTTCGATTTTGCTCTGGGTGTTTTTCTAGTAGCTGCCACATTTGCCTTTTTGGATTGTGATTTTTTTTCTGTTTGGACAAAATCCTTGCTGAGGACTAATGTAAAATCACAAGAATCTTTTCATTTGGGATTAATTATGTAAAATTAGTTACAGTGAATTGTATTTTGACCCTAGCCCTCTTTATCATATCTCATTGCTTTGAAATTATTCCTTCAAATTCTTCAAGAATTTTTTAATCTCCCTCCTTGTGGTTGACATTGTATTAGAAAAGGAATAAGAGGGCAAATTGTGAGCAAAGTAATAGACATAGCTGTTACATTCTGGTTAGTCACTTTCAAGACTAAAGTTAGTAAAGTTGCAAATTAAAGGAAGAAAATCAGGTATGACAAAATCTGATATCAGCCTGCCTTCTGTATTATCTTGCTTTCTCGAGACAAGAATAAATGGATCACCACAAGGCAACATTGCTGTGCTTTTGTAAATACTCTGTTACCCTGAATTAACAAAGTTATTCACATATTAAACAATTAGAATTAAGGTAGGAAATATGCTTCCTACTGGGACATTCAGGGTACATTTTTATCCTTATAGGATCAGATATATATTAATTAGGATTACTATGTTGATTTTTATAAAAATATTAATTTCATATGATATGTACTCCCTGAAATAGTGTCTGAGAATTTAATTTACTAGTCATTATGTTTTTCATCTACTTAACAGTTTTGGCAAATGAAAATATTTTATTGCAATCAGTATAGCACAATATCATAATGCAATATCCATATATCATCAAGATTAATAGATTCATGCATAATGAGTCAGAGTCAAGCTGATTCAGTGATATCATCTGTAAAATAATTTTTGTTACTTGTCTTGAATAGGGCATGAAATGGAGCTGAGTGACATTTTCTCTCATTTATAGTGAGCAATGTTTTTTCGTGAATACTACTTAAGGATTCCTTGATTGAAAAGTTTCATTATTGTAGAAAGACAAAATTGAAAATGTTGTGATTCTTTCTGTAACAGCACATGATCTTTTCCATTTCTATATGGATTCATAGAAATGAATAGAAACAAGAATAAAGGAAACTTTAAAAAATGGGTAGGTAGAGGAAGAAACAATCCAATATATATATAATTTTCCAGTGTTGTAAAGTCTTCCCATTAACCTCTCTGAGAACATGATTAGTGTAATTTAAATAATTCGCTTTTACTGGAAAAGTGTTTTCCAAATGTTAATAAATTTTGCATATGTCTATACTGCAGCAAGAAGATCTGATAGCTGCCTGCACAGACAAGTTATATTTAAATAATTTATCTGCAATACTGGCAGTAATGTCATCATAGCAGCACATCAGGAAAGCTGTCTCAGATTAGTATTCCACAAATGCTGTTAAATACTCTGCAGGGAAATTTCTGCAACTGAAGTAGAGATGATACAAGAATCCAAGGTGCATGAACTACTTGTAGATTTACAGTATAGACATTAATTTTACTGGAAAATTTATATTGCCTCATTCACTTTTATTTAGAATAATGTTAGAACAGCGAAATTATTTCACTGTCATAATTTCTCATCAATATGCATTAATTGGATAAGCATTATCAGGTCCAGATGTTTGTTCCTTCTATTAATTTAAATTCTTTCTGCTAGTCTTGTGTACATTTTCTACATCTCTTCTAAGTTGTTGTTACTTTATATACAGAGATTTAAAATATTCTGAAGTCTTTGGATGGTGGCCTTATTATAACTACAAGTTAAAAGGAGGAAATTTAGGTTTGCTATAGTAAGAATGTCTCATTAATCCACTTAAAAATAAGAATTAGGCATATAGATTGATATAACTATACTACAAATACAGAGGGGCTTGATTTTAATTGTTTATATATTAATTTATTTATACATTTGATAATAAATTATTTCTAGCCATGTGTTCAGTAGATATGTAATATAATACAATACAGGTATATTTCAAAGGCAGAAACTCAGAAAGAACAAGAAATAAGCCGGAATCTGTCACTTTAAATTTTTCATGATGCAGAGTACCTTATGGTGTAGTTCTAGTTACATTCTCCTCTTCAAGCTCCTCTATTAATCTTTGTATCTCATGCACCAAGCTTGGCTGTTTTGCTCAATAAACCCTGTATTAACCTGACTGTTTTTACTTCATGTCAGATACTCCTATTGAGTTATTTTCTGTTTGCCTACTTATTTAATTCTTGTTTATCAAACTGCTGTTTCGGTAACTAATTTGATGCCTTTTCAGGACCCAGTTTTCCTGTCCAATGTCTTGCAGTTTTCCATTACTGCACTGGTCTTTTTTTTTCCTATTCCCTGTATTTTGTGTTGAGCTAGGAAATCTTCCATAGCATTTCTCTTGGTCTGTTTTTGGTGTAGGATTTTTATCTGCCGTATCTTCATGACAATGAGATTTTTTTTGTGGTGCTCCTCCAAGAGTTCTTTCAAATTGATGTGTGCTCAAGTTAGGGATGTGTGTGTGTGATGTGACCAGAGGTTTTGTTCCATCTTAGCTGCATATGAAGGACTGCTATGTGCCCTTTAAGCCTCACATGTGGACATAGGTGGGTGGCAATTATCTTTCCTCCCCTGGTTTTCAACTCCAATAGGCTAATGAGCCTTTTAAATGCTCATTGCAATGATTTGCTTGTGTTCTTGACTTCTTGTGCTACTTCTTTCCCATCCTTGCTTGCAGATTAATTTTGTTCCCTGGTCCATGTCTTATGTAAATGATGTGAGTATCTTTGAAATCTGTGTGTATCATCTGTCAAGCTGAAAGTCACATACATTTAAATGATATATTAAGTACTGTTAAGTCAACCTATTTGCAAGAAGATAATTTACATCTCTCTATTTAGATCCACGCCTTGTTTTAACCTCTCTTGGATTTGAGCCAACTAAACTGGTTATGTTGGGCATTGGAACTCAGGAATTTTTTTCATTTCATTTCTTTTGTTGAAAAAAATAACTACATTGCTGTTAAAGGATATTTGTAATATACTCCCAGCAAAGAATTCTGTTTCATATAGTTTGCATCTTTAGTCAGACTATGCATTTTTAAATTAAGTTTTAAATATTAAAGAGATTGTGTGCATTTTTTTAAACCAGTGTGCAACCTTTTAAGTAGTACTAGCCTGAGGCAATCCCATCTGCAGCAAATTGAGTGATAAAATTTTTGTTGATAACAGTAAGGCTAAAATTTCACTCCAGATTTTAAGTACTTTTCCTTCTTTTAAGTGCTTGCAGATTTTAATCCAAATAATTTAGGGAATTATTGACTGTGAAATCAAAAGAGAATTGTCTTGGACCCTTGCTTGTATAATTCCGATTTTTTTGTAGATCAGCACAATGATGATGATCTCTAAGAATCTTTTGCCAAATAAAAATCCCAAAGAAAACCCCAAACCAAATGCCACAGAATGGAATGATTGTTTGGTGTATCACCAGTAAAATAGTGCTGTTGAGATGTTATACTGAATATTCTTAGAGCGCCAAAGACTTTATTTAATTAATTAAAGCTTATGTAGAAAAATTAATTTAAATAATTTTTCCTGACAAAATTGAGATAATTAGGAACTTGTACTGTTATTTGGATATTACTTACCCAAGCAAAGACGCAAAGATAAAAAATTTTCTGCCATCTATATTAACACATTTTTGTTGTGCTTTGCATTTGAAATAAGCTGGGGAACATGAAAGTTGTGTTTGTAACCAGTTGTGCTTGCCTTGATAGATGTGAAGAGTCAGCTTTATCCTGAGAAAGGAGCTGGAATTCAGACTGTGTGTTTAAGCCCTCATAAGGAACAATTATAATCTATTTTTAAAGACAGAAATGTAACCAATTGTGCTTACTGCGAGCAGGCCAGCTTTGTGTTGAGAATGAAGCTCAACTAAAGAGAATATGATTAAGTTTTCATTAAAAAATATTTCTAATGTATTTTTAAAGACGGCGAAGATGTTAACTTTGAAGCAGGAAACAGAAGCTTTGCTATTGGAAGTTACTGAGCTAATTAAGCAGATGAAGGCTGATCATAAGGGAGAAAATTCTTTGGAGTTGGAGAAACAGTGAAGGAACAAGCTTGGCATGAAAATTGTCGGTATGTCACTTTGGAGTCTTCAGCAACTCCTTGCAGCCATGCAAAAGAATACTGATATTGAAAATAAGAATATTCGTAATTTTTCGGTCAGCTCATTACGAAGAGTAAAAATCCAGACATGACTATAGTTGTGTTTACTGTAAAAGGTAAATATTGCAATATTTACATTTCTGAACTTGGATATTTCTACACTTGAATACATTTCTGGGAAAACAGTGGGAAATACTATGAAATGTTCAGCTTTTTCTGAGAAATAACATAAGAGTAGACACTTAAGATGATAATAAGTACTTAGTTTGGGGCAAGAAGTGAGAAACTGAAACATAATTATAAAATAGTACATTTGGGTTAAACTAATGATTAAACCAGAAATTTAAAAAAAAAATTGTTTTGAGAAAAATTAAAATGTAATACATTTCAACAAAATTCTCACATATTTAATACAAATTATTGGCTGTAACCATTGGGTCCTTAAAACCCCAGATTCTGAGGACTTTTGCGTTACCTTTTGTAGGTATCTACACAATAAAATTAAAGGAAAAGAAAAGATAAGTAAAAATGGAGCTAGTTAGCAGTTTGTTGGTTTTATTCTGGCTTATGGGCAAAAAGCAGGTTCTGCCTGCACCTAGGCTTTAGGAAGGTAGCATAATTTGTCACAGAAAGTTGCTAGATGTGAAATCGAGGTTGAATTTGTGGATAATCTGGTGCAAGCCCCCAGAGGTCTTTGACAAAAATCTCACAGTCCAGCGTGGTGGAAGTGCAAGAGTCCTCCATGGCTGTGTTTGGGGATGGGCAAGCACTGCATGAAGATCAGTGTGAAATGGAGATGAGCCAGTTGCTTAGTCCAAATCCTTTCTGCCCCCTTCCCTGAAGGCAGTGTCAAATAGTACACACCCCCAACAGCATAGGAGAAAAATGTTTGTTGGCTTTAGTCAGTGGCTAACTCTTGACTTGGAAATTGGAAACCTGTGTTAAGGTGCTCCCAGACTGCTCAGGTTGCTCACCCTAAAAAGTGATTGCTTCTTACAGACAGTTTATGATGCCCTGAAAACAGAGGAAGAGATTGAATGAAGCCTCTGAACTAAAAATCATTGACAGGTTAGAGAATGTTTTCAGGAGCAAATCTGTGGCAGTGAAAGGTCAATTTTACAGAAGTAAAGAACTGTGAGGATAGTAGCTCAAGATTTGAGCTGCAGAGGTGTTACTTTTAACTTTTTGATGTTCTTACCTATGATGATGTAGCTGTGAATTATCTTTGTGTGTTGCTATACATTTCTGTTGCTTTTTCTTTCGTGTTAGCATTTTCTATAAATAACGGAAGTTTAGAATCGTAGAATATAATTAGCACATTTCTGGTCTGTTAATGTAAGCAATGATGCAGCATTTTTTAAAGGTGAAATAAAGCAGTATTAAGTTTAGCTGTGAAAATTGACCAGTTTCTTCTCCCTTTATTTATCAGTGAGCTATGTCAGTATGATGTCATGTCCTTGGAGTAAATACTGTCATTTTTCAGGATTATAACTTTTCATAGTATTATCTTAAAAACAAAAAATATACTAACACGGAATTGAGGATAAAGGAATTCAGGGATGTTACAATTATCTCTAATCTAAGTATTACAAACTCAGGAGATTAATTAAGATTTTGCATGACCTATTCAGATTAGACACTGAATCCGGTTATGTCTTCAGACTTACCTTGATTTCTATTATGCCTAGTACCTGCTGCATCTATGTCCTGTAGCACACTCAGGTAATTACATTGATGTAACCAATCTTCAGAAGTTACTTTCTCTGAAATAGAACAAAAATCCAATATAAACCACATTTTATTCATCTTAATGTTAGGCATCACTTTGTACAAAATAGAAAATCCACTTCTTCTTGCAATATTTCTAACTTTCAGTAGCAATGCAATAATAATTTTGCAAATTTTGGATTTATGTCTTGTTAACACAGTAAGATTTATTGACTTAAGGGATTGCATTGAATATTTCACAGCTACTTCTCAGGAGGGTTTTTTGCATCAGTAAAATGTGCTTCTCTCAGATTTATGGCAAACTTTACTGCTCTTGAGATATTATCTGATTTTTTTTCTCACTGATATTCTTACTTTACTTTCTATAGTTTTATACCAATAAATTTCCCATCAGCTGCTGCAGAACATCACCTGTAATAAACTTTTTTTTTTCCCTAGGCAAAATAAGATAAAATACATATTGCTATTCAGCAACCAATGGTCTAGTCACCTATTTTCTTATAAAGACCCATAGGAAATTTATGCCAAATCAGAAAAGAAAATGCAGCAAACTGAATTAAGACTGACTGTGTGGCAGTCGCAAGATAATTCCTGTGTGACAGTGAGAACGTTTTGTTTGTTGGTTTTGAGTTTGTATCTTTAGTTTAACTTTCCTGAAACCATGTTTAGTTTGGGAAGAGTCCTCATACTGAAAGTAGTTTTTGTTTCAAGAGGATGTTGGATCTGCGCTTGCCCTGTTCTTTCTCTGCACCAACATATGTCATACATCAACATAGCTGGAGGCTAGGCAGCTCGGCGGAGATGTTCTTGTGTCATAATAGCCTCCTCTACATATGCCTTAAGGCGAGGTGTTTTCATTTCCTCCATGAAAACAAAACCACCCCAGCTTTGAGCAGTTGCTTGACTTACATACTGGGATAACTAAGTGTGAGTTTATAAACCAGATCCACTCCTAATGCAATAGCTGCTGATCTTTTCTCATCAATGTCCTTTCTCGGCCTTCAAAGAAACTTATAGCAAAATTTTGCAAGCCTTAGCATTATGACAAGATATTTCCTAATCTCACTAGTTATTCATGGTTTCATTCAGATACCCACATTTTGTTATGCTAATTATCTTTTCAGCAGAATTTTACATGCGTGTTTAAGATACCTTGGAGCTATGGAGGCATTTTGATTGTAAAAGCTGTCAGCTGCTGCAGGTACAGAACCAAATATGTAAGAAACAGCCAACAGAGAGATTCAGGAGGGAACAGACTTCGTGAAGAAACACAGCCCTCTGCTGGAAGAAAAGCTGAATCCAAGGGCACCGCTGTGGAGGATGTATGGAAAGGTAAATCCAGATCATACACAAAAGTTTCTCTTAGTTTCTTTTCACCATGAATAGATATATTCTCCACGTTTTGGAGAACAATGTCCTGGAAGTACAAAAGTCGGCTTTACATTTTGTACACCTGTATCACTACATACAGGCACTCAGTGCCAACAGAGCCTGGGGAAGACAATGCTGCCAGCCTTTAATGAATGTCTCTGAGGCAAACGTGGAATGTAATTCTGACTTTGTAAGATGATTTCATGTGGGGTTTTCCCTGAGAAAGGTAGAAGCCACATATGGGATATTTCCATTGATTCTCTTCACTTTTTTACGCAGACATCTGTGTTGCAGATTATGGAGAGGTCAGAAGTTTGCAAGATTCAATTATTCTTTAGTGCTGATATGCATTTTTCCTAATGTATTTACTTAAGGTATTTATTGATTTTAATATTTATAATATTTTTATGGTAAATGCCTAATGTGGAGGATGCCAGTCTAAAGAATCAAAGTAGAACAAAGTTGCAGGTAGCTTAAAATTGATTTCTAAAGCTGGATAGATACTTTGTTACTTCAGATATTAGGAACAATTATAATGTTTTCAATATACTTTCTATAATACCTTTTAAGTGCAAATCTAGAGCACAATCTCTTTTTCAAGGTACTTACAGTCTTACAGTCTAGGAGGTTTTTTGTAAGTGATTTATAATGTTGTGTCTTTTTGTTTTATTTTTAATTCAATTTTGGGGAACTCTGAAGTCATGTCAAAATACTTCTAAAATGGAAAAGTTGATTGCCTATTATGCAAATAATATAAGAACTATCATTAATTAGTTCTGAGTTATGAAACACATCACCATTCTATCAGGGCTATATGTTTGAAATACTGATTAAAAATCAAGCTGGTAACATTTTCAAGTTGGATATCTTATTTGTGTGTTGATGTCCTAAAATATAGGCAGCTAAAATATTGAGATGTACTAGAAGTAGACTTAAAATATTTTTTAAAGGCTATTTTAAAATCCACTTTTTTTGGAGTATTTTTTTCTTTCTTTCCAAAAATTGGTACTGCATATCACAAGAGGATAGACTTCTTGTTACTGTATTTGTATGTCTTTACAGATTTGTATTTATCATATTTATATATTTCATTTCAAAGGAATTTTTTAAATGTCAAGTAAATTATCTGTGACTTTGATTGTGCTCTGATTTAACTGTTTATTACTCAGGTTTGGGGTTTCCTGCCATGATCATAAAAAAGCAGCTGATAGTTAGTAACCTTTGCAATTAAAATAATTATTTAATTTTTAATATCTAGTTTTTAATATCCAGAGAACTAATTTAAGCAGCAAAGTTAAGCTAGATTCTAATAAAAATTTTATATTGTGTTGTTTATATTTGTAGTATTTTAAAAAAGCAGAGAAAACAGACATGCATATCTCTGTTTGAGAGTTGTTACAAGCTGAGTGCCCCAATATTACCTATCCCATTAAAAAATATGGTCATTGAATTGTCTGCAAAGGCTGCACAGCCTCTAGGAGATGCTTCAGTAATGATTTTGTCAGGTTACTGAGTGAAACCTCAGTGGCTTCTTTGCACATAATTTCTTTCTTTCTGCTCCAGAGGTCACTATCTTCCCATGAAAGTAGCCACCTTTTCAAAATAACTCCAAAATTCTCCAACAGAATGAAAGCCCTCTTGCTAGTGTTTTTTTTTTTAATTATGCAATTTTCCAACACATTCTGTTGTCTTTCTCTGGCACTTCAAATTTAAACATCAATTTTTTCACTGACAAGGATCAGATAAATCTTGGAGGTTTTTTTATTTCGAGCATTATGTATGCTTTTTATGTAAAAACTTTCAGAAAACTTGTTTTCTGATGTCAAAAATATGCAGTGATGTTTAATGTGAACTCATAGAAACACAAAAGACAATTAAAAGGATTGATAAATAATCTAAAGAGGCATGTATGTATGAGAAAATTAGATATCCTGAGATGTTTTGAGTCAATAAAAGTAAGAGCTCTCCACTATGGCATTATAATTCCCTGTTGGTTTTAATAAAGGCAACCAAACTTTAGAAAATTTACTTGTAGAAATTATTTTAAATTATTTTGTTTTTTTCTTCAATTAAAATAATAGAATTATACATAAGTGCTTCCCTCTTTTGTCTTAGCCTGCATTAGCACAATAAGGAAGACATGACATCCAGAATTATAATTATAATAATAATAATTTTAATCCCTTTGACACAACATTGTGCTATCATTCTTATTTACTGCACAAATTACTGGAATTTATCAAAATACCTCTTCTGCCTTTTTTTTTTTTTTTTTTTTTGTTATTTTAACAAACCAACCAAAGTGTTTTATTGGATTGCAAGGTGGCTTCTATATGTCAGTGGCTTTTGTTGAAGTTTCCTTGCTGTAAACTCTTGTCAGGTTATTAACTGCTGGATTATCAAGTAGAGCTATAGTAACATCTGGACACCACTAATGGCCAGTCACTGACAAATAATCCTTCCTTTCCATCTCTGAATATACAGACAAAGAGTCAGCTCCAAGAATAAGTGTGCCACAGAACAGGAATATCAAGTATTTGATGTTTGGTAGGAGATTACACTCGACTTTGCTGCATATGCCCATGGCTCATTGCCAGCTTTTATCTGGCAATGTAGCAAGTGACACAGTGGCCTTTTTTTTTCACTTGAGATGAGGAAAGCTCACAGGAATAATTGAAAGGCAGTAATAAATTATTGAAATATCTTGAGTGACCAAAGCAGACATTTCAGTACCACAGCGATGTGACAGCACCTGTTCTTCAAATATCAGGTATTAAAAAACTTTGCATGGTAATTATGGAGTATATAAATTTCTCAGTTAGTAATGAAATTTGGTCCATCTTATTCATTCAGAACTACCTGGGTTCACTAGGAATTTGTAGGCCAGTTTCATAATTCAGGTTGTGCTCTGCACTCCCTGAGTTGGGTCAGCATGCACTATTCTGATATTCTGGAGAGTTGATGTTAAAAATTGCCTCACTTACAGCAGGGGTTGAAAACCTGTCCTGATCGCTGATGCTTCATTCAAGGCAGTTATTCTAATGCTAATGATTGAGTTGTATGTGCAAACTGGTGTCCTTGTTAACCCCATTTCAGTAAATGTCCATTTCCCATTCTGCACAATCATTGCAAGGGATTGTCCATCACCCATTCTCTGTTTCTTCTAAAGAATCATTTTCATTTGAGGTCACTATAGAATTGGCCTCATTAGTTTACCTAAGAGCTGTAAAGGAGCACTTACAGAGCTGAAGAAATATTTCTTGTTACTGAATTTCTTATTTTTTGAAGAAACGAGGACTTTGAAGGGTGTCTGTTATCTACAGATCCATGTATCATCTCAGGTTACTGCCATGACTCTTCAAAATGAAGGCACGGATGTTCTCTTACTGCAGGATCTCTGTTTCCGTACACTGATCCATTCTGCTCACAGGAGGTGCTGTGAATGCAACATACTGATGTTTTGTAGAGATCATTTGTAGAGGAGAATTCTGTTTATTGGACTAACAGTGGAATTTCATGAAGCTCCTGGCAATAGCATTAGATTCCTCAAGGAGATGGGCTATCTGTGTCTGTGAGACAACTGGGTGATTCCACAATGCTGTGACAGTCTTTTCTTAAGCATTCAAATATGACTGAGAGCTATGATAGCTCCTCTTTCCACCAGCACAGGTGTAAAACCTGTAAGAGCTTTTATTCACTTCTGCTCAGTGAATCCTTATTTGCCAAAGTTCATTCTCATCTGTATATCCCTAAGAATCTTATGCCATAGGCCAACCCATCTCTGCCAAGAAACCACTGAAGTCCAGAGCTTGTTAGCAGAAATAAATGTTGTCATTTTCATTGTCTACAAGCCAGCAGCACACAGCCAGACTTTCTAAAAAGACAAAAGGTAAGCAATGTGAATAATTGATTGCTGTGGTTTAACCTCAGTGGGCACCTGAGCCCCACACAGCATCTCGCTCTCTTCCCCTGAACCAGGATGGTGTGGAGAATCAGAAGGGTAAAAATGAAAAAAGCCACTGGTGGAAATAAAAACAGTTTAAGAGAAGAAGAAGCAGCCATATACACAAGAAGAACAAAGCAAGAAATCAATTTACCACTTCTATGGGCAGGCAGGTGTTCAGCCATCTCCATGAAAGCCAGGATCCATCATGTCTGCCATTTGCTTGAGAAGCCAAACACCATCGCTGGTAAACAACCCCTTTCTCCCTGTAACTTGATATGCTGAGCATGATGCCATATGGTGTGGGATATCCCTTTGATCTGTTGGGGTCAGCTGTCCTGGCTGTGTCCCCCTCATCTCCTCATGCACCCCCAGCCTGCTCTCTGCTAGGGTGAGGCACAGAAAAAGGCTTAACTCTGTGTAAGCCCTGCTAACATCCCTGTGTGGAAACAGCACCACTTCCAGCACAAAACCCCAACAAAGCCTCATGCTTGCTACTCTGAGGAAAATTATCTGGATCCCAGCCCAAACCAGTATACTTACACATTGCCCACTGTAATGCCTGCATTCAGTCTGTGAAATCTCTTTTGTAAATGTGTCTACCATGAAACAAAATCAAGTAACTGAGAGAGTAGAGGGTACCATGAGTGACATTTCCATTTGATGTACCAAATAGGAAAAAAATTTATTTTATTTAAACTGTATGTCAACATCTCTAATAAGATACGTTTGAATAAAACAAGATGCACAGTATAATTTGGGAGTAAGGTATCCTGGCCACCTCTGTAAAAGGACCTATTCTCAGAGATATATAAAGAAGATGTTATAGTAGCTGCAGACATTTTCTCTTGGTTTTAAATTTTAAGTTCTTTCTTCAAGAAATAATTGGAATTAATAACTGTGGTTGTTTTGCTCACTATTTATGGTACTATATATGCCATAATTAAGAGCTGTACCTGATTAAAATAATGTGAGTTGGTTGTGTCATTTTCAGTTTGTTCAGATTAAAAGCATCAGTAACTATTTCAAAAACTGTTTGCTGCTCAGGACCTTGAAACACCACTTTTAGTCCCACAGGAGTACTTGCTGCCTGCCTCAGAATCTTAGAAGTTACTTCTACTTGAAGCAGAAAGTAACCCTGAAAAGCAGAGCATTCTTACAGTATATTTTGACCTAGGTATTATCAACATCAGGAACTCATTTCTTGAGCTAATAAGATGGGTGCTTTTGATGTCTGCTGAGCAGGGAGATCTGTGCTTGCAGGTCACAGCAGAAACCTTACTGACACATTTTTGAGCAAGGGAAGGTTGCCTAGATGCAATAATCCCATTTCTTTGAGATATCACATCACTGTGGATCTCTTTGTCATTGGCACTAAACAGCAGAACTAAAGAAGGATCACAGCTCTGTCTGTAACAAGTTCACCCCTAGTACAGGAACAGGAGGCATCTTGGTAACATGCATTCACACAAATAATGTTGCTGTTTGAGGAGTTCTAGCATTGCATTTGCAAAGTGGTGGTGCACTTGTAATATGATCCAAATTGTCCATGTCTCAGGAAGGATGAGTCGATCAAAACCTGTATTTTTCTCTAAGATGGATAACTTAGCAATACTGGAGATCTAAGTGTCTCTGACTGACTTGTTTCTTTTTTCACCATATTTAAATTTTTCCTATTTCGATCGTAACATTTACAGTGAATTTCTAAGGCTTGGTTTTATTGAGTCAGGATAATTTTGACATTATATTGGAGTTATTTTTGCTAATTATATTTTATTACCTCTAAGGTAGATCCACAGTCAACATATTTGGTTTTAGTTAACTAAGGTTTAACTTTTTAATTTCAGAACCTATTTTACAGTCTGAAAAGAATATTAGTACATGAAAAATTAAAGTTGTGGTCAGATATATAGCTAAAGTGGAAGTATTTTATTACACAAAACCTGAGAGCAGAATTTTGTAATAACACTTGACAAAGCTGGAGTGACTTCTGAAAATTGCTACGTAATTCTTCAATTAACATCACAATGTATGTCTAAGCAAAAGAAGAGGTATGTGAAGAGTAAGAAATAACACTTGTTTTTAGTGTACATGAGTCTGGGAATGCAAGCTTCACAATGTCTTCATAATATTTGGAATTTTGATTATTGTTTAAATATGTATATGGAGAAAAACGGATCAAATACTCATTAGCTCCTTTGTGGGTTCCAGCAGAGAGAAATCAGAAAGCATGGACCTTGATTCTGTAACTTGTTAAGTTCATTGCAAACCTCATGTTGATTTTAATTATGGTAAAGATCAGGTACTGAGTAAGATGTATTACCAAAATGTCATGTAATTTATTACTATGCATTCAGATGTTCTGATTATAGTAACGGTTGCTGAAGGTGATTTTATCATGTAACACCAGGAAAAATATTGTTAAAATTATATTTTTTTCCTATTTTCTTTCTCTTTTTTTTACCCTTCCGTCATATACATACTATTAAACTTTTTTCCTTTTTGATTCATATTTATAGAGTGTGATCAGCAGCTATAAGGTTTTTTCCCCAAAAAAAAATTTTGTGGAAAAATTGCTGTAGTTTAGGGCTTGAAGTCTTAAGGTGTATGTACGAATAAATATTTCTGTGTATTGTCAACTTTCTTCACTAGGCTATATGGTCTGTGACTTTGGACTTCTTTGTTCATTATTCATTTCTTTTTTCTAAAGAAATTTTCATTATTTTCAATGTCCTTTAAGAAGAATTCTGTATTTTAGGACCTTTCTAAATGCCTTCTGGTTTCTTTTCATTTCTGTGATATAGTTTTCTGAAATGGGTTGAAAGGTAATACAAAGAATATTCCAACTTAAGCCATGACACTGACTTTAAGAGGAAGGTATTACTTTTGTTTCTTCTAATATTTTCCATCCCATTTCTTGCTTAATTTAATCTTCTTAGCTTCTTTAACTGTGCTAAATGTTGAGTGGACATGTTTGTGGAAACATGTACGCGTTTCTCTCAAATAGAAACAGTTAATTTAGAATTTTATGATGTACTTAATTTCTCTGATCTTTTACTTCGAGTTTGGACGCAAAATGGTATGTGCTGGTTTGTTCCCCAGTGGCTTAGTTTGTCCTAAAATTTTTCTGAAGTTTTTTAGCTTATTTTGACTTTTCCTATTGTAATCACATTATATGCAAACTTTTAATTTCACTGCTCCTGCCCATTCACATAATTTGTAAATATATCAAAACAACAGATATAGGATTTTGAGATACCATCCTCCAACCCATTTTTTCAATGAAAATTGATAATCTGATTGTACTTCATTTTTAAATAAATATTAGAATTTTTTCATCTTGTCTTGTGACTACTTCACTTTTTAATGGTTTTTTGTGCAAGATTTTGTTCAGTTCCCTCTAAATTCTGTCATTATGTCACAGCTGTTAGCTTGCTTAGTAGTTCTAGGGCAGCATGGGCAGTTTTTCTGGTGTTTTTGGTAGTCTTGGCAGAGATTGGGGTGCTTGAGACTGTTTGATGTGCAAGAGAGGAGGTGCAGTGTTTTCCTGTAGCTAATCTTTTTTCTGAGATGCTTTAAAATTTGGTTTTTTGAAAGAAGTCATTATGTAAGTAAAATCCCCATGATAATGGCAATAGGCAAATAGTACCAAAATTAGTCATCTATACTGACAGAATAGGCATACAGGCATACATATGCCATGTATGTTTTCTGTTTCATCTAACTATACAATTTCCTTTTCATATCACATGACAGTGACATTGACTTGTGTGCACCCTGTAACCTGCTTTGCTTTTTTTGACTGTGAATTAAACTGAAAATGCTAATGATACCAGTGGTTTTAGGAATATCAGTATTTTCAGAAAAATGCAAGTAGAAAACTCTTTTTTCTATCCCTCAGTGAAGCATTTATTTTTGGGTTTTTGAAAGGTTCAGATTTTTTGGGGTTTTTGTTTGTAGGTTGGTTTTTTGGTGTTTTTTTGGGAGGAAGATTTTTGGGTGGCTTTTTTTGGTTGGTTGGTTGGTTTTTTTACTGAATATTTTAATTTTAATTTTTTGGTATCATTTGCTAAACTGGTAACTGAAGTCATGCTTACATTACAGAGAAAGTAGATCCCTTCAGCTGCCATCTGAGGGGGACTAGAATAACGTAGAGTTGATAGGCACGAGAAAGATTTGTAGTGGCACACACTGGAAAGACTGCTCGGCAGTTCATACTCTTTTCTTTATGTTCAGTGCCATCGGTGAGAAAATGATGAAGATTGCACGAAACCGAAAATACCGAGGCTGTTATAAATCACGCGGCACAGTCTGTGCCTTGCACACACGCATTGTGGCTGATGGTGCTGTAATTTTTCATGACAGCTACGACTCAGAAAGTTGTAGCTGATAGGCAATATGAGAAGAAAATTACAGCCTATGACTGTTACATGTCTGTTGTTAGAATAGTGCCAAGTACTATTTATATGTCTCTTTCATGAGTGGTGGGACCTAAGGAAGTGGAGGAGTTCAAAATTCTGGGCTTCATGCTCGTGCTATACACACTCTGTGACACCTGGCAAGTCTACTTCAGCATTAGATGAAATATTGGAAGCAAGTAAATGAAGAATGTCTCTTAAACAATTTTGCAGAAAATGCTCTTGAGTTAGTGATGAAGCAACTTTATTATTGTTTCCTCTTGTTGCAGGGTTTTTTTTGGGGTGTACTGCAATAGTTGTCTCTAAAACTCAGGTACTGTTGGTCTTAGTTCTGCAGTGGTGGATTTATTTTACAATATATGACACACTTTGGAATATGTTATTGACCAGAACAGTTTTCTTGGCAGCATGGAGGAAACTTTTTTCTGCCTGCTGAAACAATGATAAAAACAATGGAGAAACACCAGCAGCCATTGTAAAAATTTTACCTGATATGCCTCTATTTCGTTTGCCTGTTTGTCAAATCCATTCACAAATGTAAAAAAAAAAGGCATTTTTGCAGCCTATAATGAGGTCTATAACCATGTCTCATGGGAGTGTTTTCCTGACAATTGTTGTAGTTATTAGTGTCTTGTTCTGTAATTATGGCAAGCTTTCCTTCCTGTAATGCTTTTAAATCTGCTATTCAGAGTGAAAGTAAAGTCCTTAACCCCTCCTTTGACCTTGCCTTCAAGTTCATTTCAGCATGAACAATTGATGTCAGTGAAAAATTTAATTCACAAATGACATTTGTCTACAAAATTTTTTTTACAGCGCAGTGGATTGATTAAGTGAGGATGGCTCTGAACTAGATTCAGCCACTAGCAGAGTGCTGACTCCTATTTTGTTTAGTTGACATGTGAGGTATGAAAAAAAGCCTTTCTTTGACTATTCCAATACCTGCTCAGAGGTCCAATTGGAAGTTGAACTGTTGGCAGGCTTTAAGGGGGAGTGAACTGGTAGCATGAGTAGTTCCGGCTGAAATTGCATGAACTTCCCAGGGTGGGAATTTTGAAATTATCTCATGTTTACCTGTTCAAGGAACATAGTAGAGAATCATAATAAATCTTTACTAATTCAAGTCTGCTTTACATTTTCCTTTATGGAGAGGGACTACCTTGGAGTATTTCCAAATAGATAGATTCGTTTTGTGTGTATTTCTATTAGGAATGAGGTAAAGGATTCTGAATTTATTTGGACCGAATACTGTATGAAGTTAAAAGAAACAGAAGAGAAGATTATATAGGATGAAAAACACCTTGAGGAGTTAGTGAAGCAAAAAGCAGAAATCCATGAAGATGTAAAATGTTGGAACAGCAAAGTGAGTCTTGAATATTTATAAACAAGCAAGTAAATGAGTATCTGTTATTGAAAAGTACACGAATGCCTAAATATTTTTTATGTTTAAGAGTTAAGATCCTCTGTATAAGTAAAAATAAAAATATGGATTTTAAAATTAGAGGTAGTAGATTCAGTAGAGATCTCTTGTTCATTATTTTGTTTTAGTATTATTTTTCTGCTTTAATTATTAAAAAAATCATAGCCATTTTACAGTTTTGTAAGTTACCAACATATTTTTCGTTTCAGGGCAGATATCTGCCTTATATTTCTTATCTTCTTAAGCCATCTAGAGTGATGTGCGCATGTGTTGGGACAGCATAACTGTCCTCTGAAGTTAGCAGATTTTTTAATCTGAGATGGCATGTGATACACTTTTACATCATGCATAATTTTGTTCTATTTTATTTACAATTTTCCCCTTTTTCTGCTGTATTTCCTGTAATTAATTTTTAAATCTTGTACTTTATAGTCTAAAATCTGAACTGGAGCTCCTCACAGAGCCTGACTATGAGATTTCAGTTAATTGACAGCTCCTGTTGAGCCAGTAGAAAATGCCTAGAAAAGGTAGATGCTCACAACAGAATTTGGGTGCATATATGTGTGTGTGTGTGTGTGTGTGTACCAGTGCAAATAAATATGAAATTCATTCTCTGGTACGTGCTCAGCGCCATTGTGGGCTTTCCATCTTGATAAATAAGTTCTGCTAACGATCAACTGGAATCCAGAATATACAATATGGAGGATTTCTGAGAAGCTGAATGTACCAAGCATGCCCAGAATTTAACAAAAAATCCCCAAAGCACCCGCCCCCCCCCCCGCCGAAAAAAAGCAAAGATACAGTGATATTATAACCACCAATGGGCATGTTCTTGCCCTTTTTTTTCAGCTGTGTATTACAGTTTTTTTTTTCTATTAGTAGTGCCAGCAATTGCTACCAACAGATATTGAGAACACAGCTATATTCAATACAGCCAATACTTATTAATAAGCCTTTTTTGTCCTTTTATTTTTCTTTCTACATATATTTCCATCTGGGATTGATGACCAGATGTACTTCAGCAGGTACCACCTGGTTATTAAGACCAAGACAATACAAAGACAGATATGCACAACAGGGATAATGTGGAGCATGGAACTGCTCCATTAGGTGACCACTTAAAGGTGTGCCAAATTAAGTTTAGCAAAAATCTGATTTGTTATTGCAAACTTCCTTCAAAAACAAAGTTATTCTTCTGATCATCATAAAAATATTTCAGAGGTAATCGAGTTATTTTAGGAATTAGGAAAATATTTGGTTTGTATTCAGTTTCTTCACTGAGGTTTGAATTAGACCCAAATTAGAACGTGACAATTGTCACATACACCAATATGTTTGAAGACAGAAGAAGTGATATGAATGAATGTTTTTTGGCATTGTTTCTTGTAGATATTTTTTCTGTGTTAATTAATGCTGATTTTAAATGTTATATCTGATCTATTAGGAGTGTTACAACTTTTGACATAGTCAGGACAATTGTGAGTTTTCTTTTTATCATGCTACTCAGATTTACATTACAAAAGGTATCTGTACGGATTAAACCTATTTTATGTATCTACCTGGGCTTTGTTTCTGAAAGATTAGAAGAAACCCTTCTTTTAAAATCGTTCGCATACTTAACTCTTATTCTTTTGTTTTCATTAATTACCTGCACAGTGTGACATTATTTCAAGTAACTCCTGTCAAAATATTTGCTCTAAAAGCATTGAAAGAGTGAAGAACATTTCTGAATAATGTTTTTCCTATGTACTAGCAATTTGAAAACTAGGACATTTTGCTCATGCTTAATCAGTTGGTTTGGATTTTTTTCCCCTATATATATAGCCAACTCTTTGTCTTTCTCACAGTTCACTGGACTATATTTAGAATCACAGAATGGCTGGGATTGGAAGGGACCTTAAAGTTCATTTAGTTCCAGCCCCTTACTAAGGTCAGGGACACTTCCCACTAGTCCAGGTTCCCCAAAGCTCCATCCAGCCTGGCCTTGAACATTTTCAGGGTTGGGGCATTATATTTCTCAGAGTATTTTACATATTGGGAGGCTTAAACATTTTGGTTTTAATCTCCCCTTTCTATGTTAGTAAAGGTGCTTCATTGCAGGTTTTTCTCAGATCATGCTTTGCAATCCATAATCATTCGGGTTAGGACTTTCAGTCCCCAACTGTTTAGGAAGGTACAGCCATCCATGGACAATTGAGAGAACCCTAGAGAAGTAAAGCAGAGCTGTGACATTCTGGTCAAGATAAAAAGTCCCTCCTTAGCTGCTGGGACATAGTCACAAAGGTTATTACGTAAATCTGTTCTTCATCAGATGCTTGAGATACCAGTAGGAAATTACATGCCATTTTAAGTACCTGTATCCTAATTCTGTCCTGATTTTCTCACATGTATTATTCTCTAAGACTTATGAGTATTACTCATACTGCTAGATGAGTACTGATACTGATACTGCTAGATCAACCAATATGTTTGTTGCCTGCCATTTTCCAGTTGGACTCTCATCAATATGTGAATTTTATAGGATGTGGAGTTGTTTGAACTTTTGCAGAGGAAGGAGAGGAAAGGTAACAAAGTTTATTAGGCTTCATGTGAAAAGTTATGCCTTTTTCCACCTAAAACCACTGTAAATTATTTCCTTATCTTTTAGACGGTTGCTTCCCTAACATCCTCATTTTTCCTTAAGCTCTAGTGATTGATCCATCATTGATTTGAGCAGAGAAGTTACGGATTCTCCATCCATGAGAGTGTTCAAGGCCAGGCTGGATGGGGCCCTGAGCCACCTGATCTAGTGCAAGGTGTCCCTTTCTGTGGCCAAGGGATTTGGAACCAGATGATCTTCAGGGTTCCTCCCAACCACAACCATTATGTGACCCTATGAATTGAATGCAGAGAGGTATTGACATATTAAGGAAAATCTTAAGGTTGAGAAAAACTTGAGGTATTCTGCTTAGTTATACCCCATATGTCATATGTGAATTAGCAGTGTTGTGCTCTCACTGAGACTGTGAAGCCTAAAGATTCTGCATGGATATCCTGCAAGGGCAATGCACAAATGCACACAATAGCATAAAACATCCCTAATTACTCTTTAATAGTATTCCTTTTAATTTTTTTATTAAAATATTTTTTATTATCACAAAGAAACATGAGAAATTTGTATTGCTTGCTTTACAAAATATTTCTTGTATAGAATATTTGGATAACAAATAGCAGCCCAAGGAGATGAGAGTGTAGAATTATCAGATGCTGCTTATTAAATGATAAAAGCTGTGGAAGAATCAGTACCTTCTTTTCTTTTTTTAATGTAAACTAATTAAAAATACTTGCATACTTATGTCTACTGTGTTGGCCTGAAATAATTTCAGCTTATTTTAAGGTGTCTTAATGGTTTAATGTTCATTAGAAATCCATCAAGAAAGCAATCTACTGGCCATAAATCAAAGGATTCTAAATATTAATGAAGCATTGGGGAGTTTGAAATATAAAAATTAGGAACATGAGGGTAAAAAATAGAGGGTTTGTGCAAAAAATAAGAAATAGGTAATGCCAGCAATATAAATATAGGATAAATATAAATATTTTGCACTTGAAGCATGCCTACAAAATGAACCTTACTTTTATTGTAAGTCTGTCTGTAAAATCATATTTCAACAATTTCAAATTGTTTCAGGCTGAAACTTATCAGCTAACGTTTTTTGATTTTACTTGAAATAAAAAAAGCTAAAATTATGCAAAAAGAAAATACATACCTTGAAAATGAGGAAGATTCTGAAATGGTTTTTTTGCTAACAGAAACCTCAGTCCACAAAACATTTTGGTAAAAGCTTTTATAATGTTTTTTTTTTCATTTGTGATGGTTATAAACAGAGAATCTGAAATACTATTTTTCTCTGTTTTCTGTGAATTCTTTTAAGATATGCACATATATTTTGTAGCTCTTCAGTTTATTGATTACAAATATCTATACTTTAAACAATACTGTATATAATATTTTCAGTGCAGAAAAAAAATCAAATGCTTTTAGTTCCTTCTTCTTTTGAGCTCCGATTGTATGCTGGCTTTATTTATCTGACAGCTTGTTGTCTTTATCCCCGCAGAAACTTTGGATTTTATTGTCTGGTTGCAACAAAGTCATCTGAAAAAAAGTTCTTGAAAATAATTAGATTCTTAAAGGTATTTTTAGAAATTGATGACTGAGTTGAATAAATACATCCTGTCAGCATGAAAACATTCCTTATTAGATGCCAAAAATGCCATATAAGAGGTGTGGGAAAAGGGAGGGGATCAAAAGACGAAAGAAAGGAGGAGTTATGTCCAGAATCCTTATTAATGGCTCAAGTCAGAGCTCATGCCTTAACACACCAATGTAAATCAATGATGGAAAACAAATGAGTAATAAACCAGGCTTCATTACTTCTGATGTTGATGGAACTACTTATTGGGATTATTAGAATATTTTGAAATTAGTGACAGCTTTCCAAATTTATTATTTTCAATTTAATAGATATCTTTATTGATTGACAGAATTTTTATTTAACTGTATCTGTAATAATGGGGAGAGATCTTACCTGTTTTGGAAGTATTAACTGATAAGCTAAAAGAGGAAACTCAGGCTTGTAAGAATTTTTAGAGACAAATGGAGAGAATCAGGATTGAGAGGTGAGTTGTCAGAAAGCAGATTTGAGAAGCGCTGAGACCATGTTGTATACTAAAACTTTACGGAGATCATAGAAAGACTGGGGCCATTCACAAGAGAAACCCTTTGAGTATTGTCTATGTCACATATAATTGGTATTGCTGTGTGTGTGTCCTGGTCATTGTCCTTCCACATGTTTGGGAATTCAGGAAGTGCATGTGAAAGTTCAGATTCAAGTGCCAGAGAATGACAAATTCTGAAAAGTTCCCAGTAATGAGGGATTCCAGGAGCTCTATGTATGTCTTCAAAGGATGATCTGAAACCATCCTTTGAGAAGGAAATATCTCTTCAGATAATCTGCGCCATTTAATCTAGTCACAGGAAATAATGAGTGTAGGCTAAATGTAGTATTCAATTCAGAAGAAATGCTTTCTACATCTTGCTTTAGTGTAAAAACAGGATTTTGCTTCTAATACAATCCCAGATTTCTGTTTATTACTTTCTTATGACAATGTAAGTTAACTCTTACATGGACTTTCTGGAATGCTGTTTTATTGCACCCCTCCATTTTCTCGATTTTACTTTAAAAACCACCAACCTGGCATCTGACATATTTGATCTTTAGGAAGAAACCAATTGCTAATCTCTCCTAAAAGGTAAAAGTTATGTCCATTTGTTCTATGTGTTACTGAGTGCAAGGACAAAGAAAGAGAGTTTTTTGTAGGTCTGTTTATTTGAAAGTCGCCTTTCATCTTTTCTGGAGTTATTTACTGAATAAGAAATTTGTTTTAAACAAAGCTTGTAAATAAATATGGTTGAGGAGTTGCCATTCAATGCTATGAGAGAGGCAGAATATTTGGTTCTGCTCAGAAACCTTTAAATTTTTGGTCTTCCACTAATTACTTCCTTTGTGTTACCTTTCCTTCAAATTATGTTAGATATCTTGAATAAAAGGAGCTGAGGAAAAGCAGTGCATTTAACCTGATATTAACTCAATTTCCATGAAGACTGAATGCATCTTACAGGTATTATTTGACCAGGAAATCTCAGGTCTTCATGCTATGTACAGCTGCTAAATGCATGAAATATTTGGAAAATATTCTAATTAATTAATTAATTAAAATTAATAATAAATTCATTTCAAAAATTAAACACTTAGTATTGCTTCTCAAATGGGGCAGAGTTCCTGAGTAAGCTGCAGAAGCTGTGATAAAAGTTTCAGCACCTGTACATGAAGTGGACCATGGAAGACATTGCACCAAAGAACTTCTTTCAGCTGCAGTCCACTTGGTTTTCTGCCTGAAATATTTATGTTTTTCTTGCATCCTGAAGTGCTTTGACTTCCAGAGTCATGGGTAGCCATGTATTCATGAAAAAAATTTTGCTCCACATGGAAGGTATTAGCAGTCAAAATGGAACAATTATTGTTTGGTTCTTTTCATTTTTTTCCAGCTTCAGCACACATCTGCTTACTCTGCACTGTTGAGACAAATTACTGTCTTGGCTTTACTGTTTTGAAATGTAAGTCTTTTTATAACCATAGACATTTTGGAAGGAATCTGTGAAGCTGTTTAGCTTTGCCTTCACCAAAAGAAGATTGACTATTCATATATATTGTGAGAAACAAACAGAAGACTTTTTTAGGGTTTTCCATGCTTACTTTTTCAAAACTTCCTAGGAAAAAGTAGTTAATTGTCCAGTGACCTCTTGTCAGTATTTTAGGATATGGGTTATGTTCTTCAGTTAATGTTTTTCAGGTAGAAAACTCTTTTTCCTGCATAGTCCTTATTATGACCTGCCTCTGATTAGAGTGAAATAAACTGAATAAAAGAGTATTGCAGGGAAGCACCAGTGGTGTAGTGGTATCATGCAAGATTCCCATTCTTGTGACCTGGGTTCAATTCCCAGCTGGTGCAAGGAAATTCCCAACTTCCAATCTGTGTGGTGTACCTCACCCACAGGTTTGGGGTAAGTCATGAGGGTATATTTTGGCAATATATTCTGTCTTTTGTTTTGTGTGTTTTGTTGCTTGAATTTTGGGCAGGGCTACTGAGTTGCTGTGGGTTTTTTGTGTGTAATGCAACGGTGTAGAGTGGTATTTTTAGATTGCTTCTATTAAAGAGTTCACTTCTACTTAAAGTTTGCTTTTATGCAAATAAATTGTTTTATGTGACCTAAGAATTCTGGAAATTGTAACTTACTTGTAATTTGAACTTATCAACCATATAACTAACATACCTCTGCACTGGTATGAAATATTCTATACACAGCCATTCATCATAAAAGAGATGAACTGGGAGTCTTTGACCAATTTAACACTTTCAGATATAAGGGGTGTCCTTGACACTTTCTTCTCATCCAAAATTGATAGTTTTATATTATATTTGGGAAGAGGGGCCAAAAAAAGCTGTTTAGTATTCACATATCATCTCCTTCAAACACAAGAGACGTCCATTCCAATGAATAGGAAGTCAGGCAAAAATGCCAGGAGGCTTGCATGGATGAACAAGGAGCTCCAGGCAAAACTCAGATGTAAAAAGGAAGAATATAGAAGGTGGAATATAGAAAGTGGGATCAGGGACAGGCAACCTAGGAGAAATACAGCACCATTGTATGAGCATGCAGAGGAAGCAGTTGGAAAAGCTGAAGCCAAAATGGAATTGAATCAGGCAAGAGATATCAAAGACGACAAGAAGGACTTCTGTAAGTGCAGAAATCACAAAAGGATGACTGCAGAAAATGTGAGCCCATTGCTGCTTGGGGCAGGAAACCTGATGGCACAGGAAAATGCTGCAGTGGTGAATTCCTTCTTTTCTCCAGTCTGTTCTGCAAGGGCCAGCCTTCCAGAATTCTGGGTCCCAGAGACCAAAGGGAAAGGCTGGAGAAAGGAATGCATACCCTTTGTGGGTAGATCAGGCAGTACTTATTCAAACTGGAGATTCGTAATTCCATGGGCCTTGATGGGATGCTACCGGGATGCTGAGGAAGATTATGACTGGGAGAAGTACTGCTGGACTAGAGAAAGGAAAATGTCACTCCTGTGTTTAAGAAAAGCAAGAAGGAGAAATCAGGGATCTACAGGCTAGTCAGCCTTGCTTTAATCCACAGAAAATGGTGGAGCAGCTAATCCTGCAAAACATTTTCCAGGCATGTTTCAAAAAGGCAAGAAAGTCTTCATGAGTAGTGTGCATGGATTCACCAAAAAAATGTCGTGCTGGACCAGTTATCAAACAGAAGTGACTAGCCTGGTAGGCACGGGGAGAACAGTGGATTTTGTCTGCCTGGACTTACACTGTCTCCCATTAAGATTCTCATAGACAAGCTATTGATCCAAGGGCTAGGTGAGCAGACAGTGAGGTGAACTGAAATTACCTGAACGGCCAAGCCCAGAGGTGGTGCTCAGTGGCACAAGGTCAGTTTGGGGGCCACTGCTGTGTGCTGAAATATTTACACAAATGGATGCTCCACTGTACAATCAGGGGAATTTTATGGTTTAAGTATCTAAGGACTGTTAATCATTAGTCTTAGAAATTAGGATTTTAGAGGTGATTCAGAAAAACCCTCTGTTTATTTGCTGTCTTACATCTTTTATTAAAATGTATTTATCAAATACCACTTAGGAGTCCAAGTAGACTCTATCACCCATATATCCCTTCTCACATTCTAATTGAATCCTTCAGAAAATGGATGAATTTTGAGGCACTGCTGCCTGGTCATGCTGATCCCTCTCCTGTGTATCAAGTTGTCCATTTGGAAGCAAATTCTTTTTTTTTTTTTTAGTAGCAATTCAATAATTAATGAGTTATTCCATAATAATTCAATAATATGAGATTGCTTCTTAAGACTTTATAGATTTTATCTTTTTTGGAATTTGGGTTCTTTTTTCCCCTCTATCATGCTTGGTTTTCTGAGTGTTCATGATAAGTGTTTCTAAGTCCTTGTGATCATCTGTTTGCCCTTCCTTTGCCTCTAGCAGAATTCCTGTCAGAGATGTATTTGAAGAAATACTTTGTTTATGTCTCTTGCTGGTATTTCTAAATACTCTTGTTTACTTTGCTTGATTGTGTTTTTATATTTAAATAAGCAAAGATCAGGTTGTTTTCTGTTTTCCTCTTTTAGACATATTTTCAACCTTTTGTCTTGCTACTAAAAGTCCCCCTTCTGTTAGCAACACTGGGTTTTTTCTTGATATTTCCAAAAAGTCTGTCAATGCTTGGCTCACATGTCCTTTAAGCCTCCAATAGTGTATCTGTAAGTAATCTCTCTTTGGCTTGCAAGTATTTTATTTTTAGATGTTGGACCATAAAGTTTTTAATAAACTTTAATTTAATTTAATTATTTGAATAATAATTGTGATAAAACCTCTTTTTTTTCTTTTATTTTTTAAATTTTATTGTGACTACAGTGTTACTTTTTGGATTTTGTTGTTCTTTAAGCTGTCTTTGCAAGTTTAGTGTGTTAACCCTGGCTGCATGCCAGGTGCCCACCAAGCTTCTCACTTCCCTTCTCAGTTGGACAGGGAAGAGAAAATATAGCAATGGGTTCATGAGTTGAGATAAGGACTGGGAGAGATCCCTCACTGAACACCATCACAGGCATAACAGACTGAACAAGGAGATATCAGTTGAATTTATTTACAATTAAATCTCCTAACAGGACATGGAGAAGTAAAATAAATCTTAAAAACACCTTCTTCCCATCCCTTCCCTCTTCCTGGGCATCTGATTGACTTATAATTTTCTCTACCTCCTTCCCCAGAGTAGCACAGGCACAGGGGGATAGGGAATTGGTGCTCAGTTCATCACACGCTGTCTCTGATGCTGCTTCCTCCTCAGTGAGAGGACTCCTCCCATTCTTCCCCTGTTCCAGTGTAGACAGTGTTCCACAGGAGGCAATGAGTCAGTTGTCCATGAAATTGTCCTGTATGGGTCCTTACCATGGGCTTCAGCTCTTCACAAACTGTTCCAGCATGGCTCCTTTCCACAGGGTGCGGTCCTTCAGGAGCAGACTGCTCCAGGATGGGTTCTTTGCAGAATTAGTCCTGCCAGCAAACCTGGTCTGTTGTGGGCTCCTTTCTCCACAGTTCCAGGTCCTTCATGCAGCCTGTTCCAGTGCAGGGTTCCCACAGGTTCACAGCCTTCTCTCTGGCATCCACCTGCTCCAACATGGGGTTCTCCACAGGCTGTGGATGTATATCTGCTCCAACCTTAACCTCCATGGGCTGTAGGGAAAATTCTGCCCCATCACCTTGAGTACCTTCTCCTCCTCCTTCTCCATTGACCTTGATGTTTACCGAGTTGTTGTTCTCCTATATTCTCAGTTCATTCTGATTTTCCCATGTGTGTTGGGTTTGCATGGTAAGCTTCTAGACCCTTGTTGCCAGAAGCTTACCATGCAAACCCAACACACATGGAAAAATCAGCAGCTGCTGAACTGACTGTGTTATCAGAGATGACTGCCCAGCAACAAGCTGTGGGCAGTCAGTAGATTTCCAGCTGCTATTTTTGGGCATCTCCTAAGAGGAAGATGAGGGGGATGCAATGACAGTGGCTGTTCAGCCAACACTGGCTGCATACAGAACCCTTGCACAAAGTAAAAGCATGGCCTTTTTCTTATATAAAATTTGATACCAGATAAACAGTAAAATTAAATACATTCTTCTCATCCAAACTCTCTCTAATGGCTGGAAAAGATCTCCTCTGATGCATTGTTAGCACACCAGTGTGTAAGAAAGACATCCTGAGAGACTTCTCACAGTTGGTAGGTGGGTGCCTTTGAGATTCGTCAGCTCTTTCTTCCTATAAAGGAGACCTATAATTCCTCTGGAAGAAATATATTTATTATTAATTCTCCCACACTTAACATTATGTAATAAAGGATTTTTTGGTTCCATTGTTCCTTCCTGCTCATCCTCAAATGAACACAGCCATGCTGTGAGTGTTCTGATGGATTCCAACATCTTATGGGATCAGAAGAGCAAGACAAAACTGGAAGGAGGCATTTCAGTCTTCTACTACAAGTCCTTGGGTTAGAACCCCATTTGGATCCTTTTGCAGTGGTCTCAGATAGGAGAGATTTACTCTGAGAGCTATCAAAAGCTATTTTGCATTAGAAAAGAATGTTGGATTTACTGTGATGACCAGAAGTCCTTCTAAGATTTTTATTCTCCCCATCTTTGGAGAGAAGCCTGAACCTTTTTTATTTTCTTCTGAACTGTGACAATCTCCATTTGCTTTCGTTACAAAACGTGTTCCCTTCCATTCTGTGACTTTGAACTGTGCAAGAACTCAGACTAGAACCTGATATCTACATGTCCCATTTATAGAAAGATAAGCCTAAGAGAGATCCTGAAATTCCTGTTTGTCCAAGACATTAGCAGAAAGTGTTGAATGTTCCTCTTCTAAGCTGGGTGATGCACAAAGTCTCCATCACATGTATTTGTGATTGATGCAGAGCTGCTCTCAGATTCTCAGGCTTTGCTTTAGAGAAGGCTGAAAGGAACATTTCTAAGCCTGACTGACACAACATGATAGGTTTGATTCCAAATATCTTCCTCCCTTTTTTATTCAATACTCATTCTTTTGGATTACTCATTGAAAATAAAAGGCTCCTTTGTCTTCACTGGATTATTGAGCTAGATCCTTAAGTGGCATTTTCAGCCCATTGTTTTTCCTTTTATAGACAAAAGCAAGAGAACACTTTCCTAATCAGAATTAAATTTTGTTCTCAAGATTTTTTTTTTTTAATTGTAGTTCATGTTTTGTCATGATAAAGGCTCCTTGAGATGCTTGTTGTGCTTCTTTTAGGGTGGTTGTTAAGATCTGTTTCAACTAAGCCTTTTTCTCCTATTTTTCTTCCAAAGCCTTATTTCTCTGTGTTAGACAACATTCATATCCTTGATGTCAAGAGGCTTTCTCTTCCTATTAGAACTAAATTTAATAATGATATCAAAGGCTGTGGAAAGTACAAAAGCTATCGTTTACTAGTGGTGGTCAAAGTGCAGAGTGGTTTAGATAAAACTCTATTCTGAGACAGCCAGAGGAGAACTTATAATGCAGCAGAGACCAAGAAATGTTAGTGATTTTCTGGGAAGCTTGTCCATTCCATCTGCTAACCAAATTGTCACATCTGTACCTTTACCTAATATTGTGCCGTTCTATAGGGATTCAGAAATTATGCTGTCCTTCCTGCTTGGAAGACTCGCAGTAAGCATAACTATGTTTGTAGACCATGGTTTAAAACACAAAATGGATATGTTTACCACCAACCACTATATTTTGAAAATAGAAAATTGGGACTAGGTGATCCTTAAGGTACATTAACATTCGATGAACCTATGAAGATAGGAGGAGTATTGAAGAGACTGAGAGACAAGTAGCTGATTTAGAAAGGAAGATACATTTCAAGACAGCCACGAAGTAAAAGTAGTAGAGTCCAGACCAGTCACTGGCATTTTTTCTGTCATTGTTAAAAAACTCAACAGTTTAGACTCTGATCTTTAGACTTTTGGAATGTCTTTTTCTTAGGCAGGGGCTTGTTCCTTTTCTTCTTTTGTGAATTGGCTCTGAAAGCAACAGGAAATGTGGGAAAAATTTAATTTGTTTTCAGTCTTATGTCATATGTGAAGCAGAGTAGAAAAACTAGCTATTAATTAAGACAAGGAGTTTTCTGTGAGCCATGTACTTGTTAGAGAACATTGAAGTATCAGCATCTACTGAGTTTATTAAGTTTAGATACAGTATTTTTTTATTTTTTTTCTCAAAGCCCAGACACAACAATTTCTACTGTATCAGCAGGGAGGGTGTTTTTTTTCAGAATCAGTCTGTAGGTTCATAGTTCTGTTATCCAGCTGCTAGTACACAGCTCGTCATGGAATATCATCTTCAGGCTTTTAGTGTTATTTACTCTATTTGAAGGGCTCTTGACATGATCTGCATGCAGCAATACTTCCCCACTTTTGGATGAGAGATGGGGGATGTTGAATGGTTTGAGTTCACATAATGGATTATATGGTAGTTTATTTTTAATGCAGACTTAATAAGTCAAATTGAAAAATTAAAAAAAAAGAAGATTCTTCTAATACCTAATAGTATTTTCAAAACAAGGCATTAATGGCAGTGACTAATGTTGTTAGCCCTTCCCCAACTGAAACTAAGTAGAAACAATGTGACAAAGATCACATCATTAGTTTTGTGGAAAGCTAGAGAGGTGTGGTAAGAGTTATACATCATGGTCTACACCTGTGTATTTGATTCTGTGTTAAAAGCTTGGAGAGAGTTTGCACAAGCAGATTGGTATGCAAATGAAATCCAAAAGATAGTGGTAATTTCCAGGGAGAACTTTCTCCTTGTATAAAGCTTTTCAGAATGGAAATATGAATACCTATTTTAATATTTCTTATATTTCTACATGGAATTTTAAACTTTGAATAGTATAAATATTATGCAATTCATTTAAGCATATTTATTAATGCAAAATTTTCCTTACTACATGTATTAATCATAGTTTCTTCCATTTAATATTTGGTGCTCGTGTTAATGATGCAAATGAAATTACACAATAGACAAGAACCGTTTTTCTTGAGATGCCAATTAATAATAAACTGTATTAATGAAAAAGAGAAACATGAGATATATTTTGACTTTAGAACTTTATTTAATTTGTTTTTCTGCAAGATGAAAAGTGTTTTACGAAGCAGTGGAGGTATTTTCTATTTTAAAACAGACTTTATCATTCAAAGCATACAGTATATAAACATACATGATGCCAAAATAAGTATGGAAGGGAAAACAAAAAGAAGGTTAGGAATGGGAACTGTGAAAGTATTTAATGACTAATGCTTCTTTTCTGACATCTATAGATGTAGGACAATAACTTTTGAATACTAACACATCTATTTATACATTTTTCATACATTTTTCAGAAGGTCTCCTATTTGCATCAGAGTGTACATGAAGTAGATAAAGAGCAGAAGCAAACTGAATAAGTGGAACAAAAAAAGAGAAGTATTATGAAGCAACAATTAAATGGTGTAGGGGTGAATAATTTAATGCTTGCATTGAAGTATGCTTAATGTTGTAATACTTTTTTGAAGTGTGTTTAATCTCATGGGTTAGGCTGTCATTTCTGCAGAGTTGCCTTGGAACTATATACATACATACACTTTATGTACTATTTTCTGTCTCTTTTGAACTAACCTATGAGGTCCATAGCCTTGAGACAGCATGAAGCACAAAGCAGAATTGATATTGGGGTCATTGAGAAGTCCTTTGCTTTCTTCATTTGCTGCACTGGCTCAGATTGCTTGAGGGGCTTTAGAAATGCAAGGGAGAAAATCAATAAAGGACAAAAAAGATTCCAGTGTAATAGGAAGTGCCTGCTGATTGCATGTTTGCTCAGCAGATGGCATCTTCTTGTAAATGATGGCTCGTATCTGCTGTATCACTTGCTAAACTATAATCCACGAAAGTGAATTACTGAATTTCATTACTGAACATTGTGCTTTGTATAAACACGTTATTAGAAGAAACAAAAATTTTTCCCTAAGATTCTGTTAATTTTTATTACTCTTTTATTTCCATCTTGTATAAACTTGTTAGATATTACAGCATCAAAGATGAATCATGTACATACATATATAAAACAATAAAAGCTTTCATGTTGTTCAGAATAGCTTTTAGGAATCCTGTAATTTCTATGGGAAAATTCCAAGACTTCTTATATATCACAGAATCTTAAATTAAGCATGGGGAAGTTCATTCTAAATTTGACAGGGAAGAGGAAGTTTATATATCCCTCTCTGTTAAAGGTGATGCTCTACCAAACTGCAGGTCTACCAGGAGATCTTAGAACATGTGGGAATGACTGATGAATCAGCATGCAGATAAGCAGTAATTCTACAATGTTTTCCAGGGCATTTATTTCCTATACTTTTTTTTTTAATTGTTGTTTTTAATGCTGCCTCTAAATAACTGTAACTCTAAATAACTGTATCCATTATTTACTTGAGTAATATTTGAGTTTGTGTTCTGGAGGAACACAGGGCTGCTAAGTGGAATAAAGCAATGTACAAAGCCTATTTTATGAGATTTGTAGAGCTCTGAACTGGTAACAGTGCTTGGATACTTTAAACATTGCATTTTTAGAGCCTGACACAATTCCTTGATTGTAGAAATTAAAGTTTTATAAAAGGGGCTGTCTATTTTTAACAATAACTCTTACCACTAGTTGTGCAGGATTATATTATATGATTCCTCTAATCAGGCTCTTTGGTTTTTCAGAAGAAGTTTTTTGAAGTTGTATTCAGAGATATTATTGCTCTTCTGTGATTAAGACATTGTCTTGTTAAAGCTAGTGTGTAGCTTACATGATGTTATGGAAAGAATGGCTATGATTTTATAGGATTTTCCTTACAGGTGCAATGTAGACTCTCCTGCTTTCAACTGACCAAGCAATTCACCCAGTGCTTCATAGTTTGCCTATTTTAAGTCAAGCTGAATCGCAAGTAGGAGGCTACTGCATCCTTCCATTGAATTTGGAGGGACTTAGTTTGGTCAGCTGACATTTAAATGTCAAAACGCTAAATACCTTGTTAACAGCATATGAATTCTACCTCATAAAGCACAAGTGGTCTTGTCCAGCAACTAGCAGGAATGAAGAATATTGTGCATGTATTGAACAGCTGAATGACCCAGTGCCAAGGGACTTGTTCAGCTTAGGCAGGACAGTGGACTGTTATCCACTACAGCAAGCCATTAAGGGCAGATATTCAGTCAATTGATATTTGGATCACAGAATCTAGAGTATCTCACCATTCTTGTTTGTTTATTCCAAAAGCTGAAGGTGAATACTCTCTTCTGTAATAGGTACCAGGTTGCACTGACTCAATGGCTAGCATTCTATATGTTCAGAAGCCAACCTTTTCAGGTTTTGCTTGCCCTGGTTAAAAAGTCCTGAGAAAAGCGCAGGAAGTCAAAGATGCTAAATTCTATTTCATTGGCAGTTTTGTTCCAACAGAGCTCAAACAGGAACCTGAGTCTTTGGTACAAAACATGTCATGGCAGGTTGTGTGCATGTTCATGTCTGGACACGATATATGAATCATCTCAGGTTTGCAAAGTTTAAGGCCAGGATAGATCATACAGAAATTCCATATATGACAGGGCATCACCTTGCATCAGGCTCTCCTGGTACTGAGCCTAAAACTTTTCCTGAGGAAAAAAAACCTGAGACTACCTATTGGCAGTTCATTTACATAGGAATTTACATCAATTATTATACCTTAATTTTCTTTCCCATGATTCTATGTTTCTGCAAGAAATCTGACCTTTTCATCTAATCCCATACAGATACTTATTACACATTTACAAAGTCTGAAGGTCTTAAAAATCTGATATCCTTGCACAACTTCATATATCTGTGCTAACATCTGTTACAAAAGTTTTGATTCCTAGTTATTTTTTATAGCTACCTTTTAAGTATACCTTTCATAAGGAAAAATATCCTTAGATGATGCATGATACTACTGCTCCAAAAAAAATGGGACTGTGACTAAAGAAGAAATTTTAAAAACACTGATTTTAAAATACTATGAAGTAGTCTTTGCCTATGATGAGGTCTTGAAATCTGGTATTTTTACATGTGTGCACTTAACTTATATGTGTATTTATATGTATATATAAGGATAATCAAAAGGTATTTTCCTCCCTCTTAATTTAACCCATTTAGATAGCTGCTTACAGCCCATTAGTCTGGGTTACAAAATCTAATGCAGCAAGACCACTTTACAAGTATCACCAAATAGAAGACTCCCACCTGTTTATTACTGCTGAACTGCTACAGTGCTTTATGTTTACCTTGTTCATTGTGGGGAAGCTGCAGCTTTGTTTGCCAGATACTCTTGCTCTTGAAAGCAGTGTTTTCTTGTGTTGTGAATGCTCACATTTTTTGGGTCCTGTGACCATCTGTCACATTTGGTACAAGAAAGACAGTGCAATTTAACCTCTCTTCCATAGAGCAGGGAGTTTAGTGAAAACACTTTATAATTTAAAGGTTTTGAGCAGCTTAATGTCAGCATCACTTCAAGTTGCAGCTGAGGAAAGGAGTCATTCTCTGTGCTTTAATCCTCCACTGTCTGTGGAGTATGGACAAAAATGTTATGAAAAACTTGACATCTGAAAGAAGGCAACTCTCTATTTAGGCAACTAAATGAAAAATGCTCTGGGCAATGGCAACAAAATACTGATTTTTCCTAAAATCCAAGTGGTTTAGGTATCATCCTAAGGCAGCATTTTATTTTGTAAGTAGTTAAGTAGTCTACCATTGAAAGCTTGATACTGACTGCACATGCTGAAATAAATAATCCCACACTTGAATCACATGCAAATATTGTTACTTTTTGTTGTCATTAGCGAAGATTTTGCTGTGCAAGCCAGAGTTTAATTACAAAGAATTTATATAAGGGAAAAAAGTATAAGGGGTGTGTATTTTTTGAAGAAATTGGCCTACAAATATGCATAAATCCACATGAAACATGGGCAATTGCAATAATACAGGTGTCACAACAAAATCTGTGCTCTTATATACTACAAAATCTGTGCTATTATCTGTGCTAATATATACTACAAGAACTGTGCGACAAGCTGGAGAATCCTGACTAGATTTGTGAATCTATTCTCTTACATAAATGCAATTTTGCCAGTTGCATTGAGTACTTTAAGTGCCTTCTCTGAAAAATTTTCCCTTTCTTTGGGTATATATTGTCATGAATTTTTGCACATATATGCAGGTGCTTAAAACACAGTACTTGGAAATCTAGCCTTGCCTAATTTACATGGTATGAGATTTGTTGCTGTTGATGGTGTTGGTTGGTTGGTTATTTTTAAATTCCTAGCTGAATTGCTAAAAACTATCACACTATCGAAAACCTAAAGAATTAATGTAAAAAAACTAAGTTAATTATGGAACATGAAACAAAAACAGATAGACAATACAGAAAAATCTTCATTGATTTAAGGTAAGATCTATCTATTACTTGAATTTTAAAGGATAAGAAATGACATTAATAACAGTAAATTAGTAATTTTACTTTATTGTGAAAGATGGTCATTTTACAGTATTATTTCTAGAAAATACGTACTTTTCATCAATAATTTGAGAGTATTTTTTGTATGATAACTTCTTGTAGTTTAAACGCATCTGTCGAAATTATTAGTGAGAAATTGTCAGTCTACCAAACTGAATTTTGGTCATTGAAATTGCTTTCAGAATTCTGATAGTATTCATGGTCAGTTGCATCCTTAACTAATGGAGGATTCAAGGCACCTTTTTGTGTTTTCTTTGGCTTAAGAAATGTGGACCTGAACTTACTGTGACTGATGATGGCTGAAAATAGTCTCTGAGGGCTCTATCCGACGGGTAATGCAGGCTGCCTTCTAGGCCATGCAAGCCTTGGAGGGCTGTATATGCTGATTGCACAGCAGGCTTGCTCTTCAAGGATAAAGGTGAGCCTGCTGTGCAATGTCAAAAGAAAGCAGCTCAGATGGTTGAATTGTACAGGACGACTAAGTAGTGAAAAAGTCATTCTTACATCATTATACTACAGCTCTCTTTCTATGATCTCCTTCATTTATGCACTGTTGATGTTGAAAGATCTTTGAGAAATTATTCCATGAAATTCTTGACTTGGGAAAAAGAAGAAATACATGTACATTTTTTAGATTAATATGTGGGATAGAATATGTTTTTTCCCAGCTCTTGGTTCAAACACAATGATTCAGAGGGACCCAATGTGCAATGGAACTTAGAGAACTTAAAGAAGTGAAGTCATATTTCCATGACTGCAAAAATTCCTCATTTTTCACAGGTTTTTAGCCGGTAGTCAGTGGTTTCATATCAGTGACATGTTACATTCAGACTCAGCAAAGAAATGGATAATGTCAACATAAAGTGGAACTGAAAGTTCATTCCAGCAATTCACCGCTTCAGTGTAGTAAACAAGTTCATCTCTCTTTCACAGAGAAATTTTCTTGCAAATTCTGCAACTTCTAGACTTGAAACAGATGATAAAGAAGCCAGCATTTTTCCCGAGAACCTGCTTTTAGAGCTCCTACCTAGCAGGAAGAGGCCTATAGTCAAAGAATTCCCCAAACCCCACCTCTGCCGTCCGCCTTGCATGTCCCAATGGCTAGTGTTACCTTTTGTCATTTTCTCAATGCAGAAGGCAGAGCACACAGGAATTTCTCCATTGTGTGACCTGCTGGAAACTGGCAGCATGGTTCTCTCCTAACTGACAGAACAGACTCTGTGCATAAGGGGGAAAGGAGAGGAAGAGTTTGGTGTTGCTGGTGCTTTTTCATTGCTTACTGTTTTTCATTAGTGAAGATTAATTATGACAACATTCAGATAAAAATTTCTTTCAGACTAATCTGTTTTATTATTTTTCTATTAATATTTTCAGTTATAGGCCATATCAGATGGCATTTCATCAAACTAAACTAACATGGTCTACTCTAGTAGTTATTCCCTGTTACATTTTGTGTTACTCCTATAGCTCAATATCAAATATTCTTATTTATTTGAACAGATCTTTCTTCTTTTCATAAAACCTGACTGACTTTTTAGAAAACCTGGGAATAATGGAATACCTGTTTTTACATTTACTCTTGTCTTTTATTTCCATTTTTCTGGCATCTTGAATTGGTAGAGAAATTTGAAATAAATGAGTCCCTACTGCTTCCAGTCTGTTATCCCTTAGTAGGTACTCCCTAGCATCTTTCTCTGAATAAAACTTCCATGACTTATTATTACTTACTATTAATGCAATAAAAAGACAAAATAATAGCCACTAGAGTGAAATAGAAACACTGACACAATGGTTTCAAAACAACATTTCTTTTAAGGAAATACTTTTCCACAATAAAATTTACTACTGAACTGAACTCTACTACAAAATATAGCCTAACATTCTACCCAAAGGAAATTACAAACCACAGGTATCCCATCTAGAAACTGTCATAATTTCTGAAAAATTGTTTTTGCATTTTAGAAAGAGAAAAACATCTTCATATCTGAAGTTAAAAATGAAGACAAAATTATTCATTCAATTATCCTTATCTCAGTGAAGTTTGGTGCTAATTAAATTAGAAGAAAAGTAAGCGGATCCTGTGAATTCAAGGTTGGTGTGAGGAGCATATTTGCATATTGACCCCCACATTTATCATCAGTTGCTGTATGTATTTCCTCCATAAGGAAAGGAAATACAGCAGGAAACAAGATATGGGGGTATATTGGAGATTAGGGAGGCTGGAAGGGTGTTTTAGTGAAAAGAACTCCAGGTAGTTTCTGATGGCTCCCCAAGCCCCTCTTTAGATCCAGATGTGTTTTTCCGAAGAGTCTCAGTAAGAGACTTGTGACCTCCAGAATTTAGAACTGGGTTCCAAAACTCCTAAATACATCTGCTCTGTCAATTATTAGCTAATCACTAAGAAGGATAACAGCTTATTATTGGTCCCAGCTATTTCTTTCTTGATGGTGTAAATGGCTCCTGAGCGGTCAGCTTCATTGTTACATGACAGATTCTTCACTTTCTCTGACTGTTTATTTGTTTTAAGGTTAAAAACACAGTTAATTTTAGTGTTAATCTAACACTGAATTTACATAACCATGCCTTAACATTGGAAAAAGTAGGTTTAAACTGGTCTCCTGAGTTTCCTTTTTTCTTGTGTGCACATTGTGATGCAGTCTTTATTATGCAGCCGCCAGTTACATTACCTCCTAGGCTTTAGTTTAGGTTGTCTTGCAGAAAATCACTTAGAAAAGCTTCCCCCCCCTTTTTTTTTTAATATGATTCTGTCTATAAGTAACAGAAATACGGAACCTGAGAGATCAGCATGTCAGTACCCAGTGAAAACATCTGAAAATTGCTTAACTACACATATTTAGTCTGTACAGATTAAAGCAACCATACTAGGTATGGACAGAGACAAAACCAGAATACTGCATGTATGATGTGAAGCTCCAATAAATAATGAAACTGTGGTTACTTGATATACCATTGGTCATGGGCTAATTCTGTGTCTCAGAATATTATTATTTAAGCAAATGTTTAAATGTGGTAAGCCAGTCCATTCTCTCAAAATGTTTTTCAAGACTGTGGTAGTAATGTATCTCAATAGAGTCATTGGATAAGGATTGATAGGAAGAATGTCTTTAGGTGGTCTAAATATTCCTCATAAGCTGTCATATAACTTTTTTTTTTTTTAGGGTATCATTACTTGGGAGAAAACACCCTTATCTGTAACAAAATTAAAAATGAAACTTGTAAGCAAAGACTAAAAAACAGCACATCAGAATATTTTGATTATTTGATTGATTTTTCTTCTCTTTCAAATAAAAAAATGGGTGGTATGATGTTTAAGCAGCAAAATGTTCAGATGGTATTTAATAATCTCCAAGATAACATGGCAGAATATGAGAAAGGTTAAAGCAGGATTTAAAAACATACAGAGAATTTCTGCCCAAGGATAGAAAGATATAAAAAACAGCACATCAGCTTCTCGAGTACAGATTAAAGGAAGCATTTCAGGAGTTCTGGGGGTTTCTAGAAAATCTAGTGAGATTTTATACTAAATGAGAACTGCCTGGCTTGATAGTGGAAAACAATAGAATACTATTGTTTTCTTGTTCCCGAGTATATTGAACTACAGAAAGTAAAATTGGATGTTCCCTCTATAGGTTGTGCATATATATGGTAATGCTGGATGTACTTGGGGCTAAGGTGAAAACAAAACCTCGAGGAACTCAATGTAAGTTGCATCTCTTAGTCTGGGCAAAGCATTGTCAAATGCTTTGGTTGATTCGGGAAGAGATTTAAGCAGGAAAACAAGCTCTAAACTGAAAATGCAAGGTTATAGTTCCTTGTGCTTAAGGAGAAATGCAGATGTATGTGACAGTACAAATAGAGCAGTGCAGTTTGGAGGTCAGAATTACAAGTCATTCTCATTATCTCATTTTTAAGATGGACAGGGATGAGCCATTACACCTTATGCAGAAGAGAATGATGAAGTAATAAATGGAAAGACCAACGAGATGGAAAATCCCACTCTGAGGTCTATGAAAAGGTCCACTAAAATGGCCTTTTTGTGGTTACTTGCAGGTTTTGTGAGGGTGAGTAAAAGCTAGTAAGCAAGAACAAAAAGATGGAATGACTTTTTGCCATGGAAAGAAGGTTGGAATTAGCTTGACAGGAAAGATATAGAAAGTTACATCTTTGTTCAAGCAAGAAGTTCCCTCTCTCCTGGAGAATAGATGGGACTGTTAAACACCTAAAGGAAATAAAACAATCTCTTGTCATGAGACAAACTGACCCTAAATTAGGTGAGATACTTGGTGACAAACTAGGGATGCTTGTTGTTGGCATTATGAAGGGAAACAGAGTTGAAGAATGGTCTGGTAGGGGAAGAATCTTCATTAAAAACTAGGGGCCTTGTTGGAATCCATAAGGTTAGAGGGTTTTTAGGAAATGGTTAAAAAAGTATAGGCCTCAGACTGAAGTTTTGTTAGCATTGCAAATACAGCAGAAAACTTTCCCAAGCAGTAGACGTGACAAAATACAATAGGTCTCTGTGGAATTGGCTTTAGGATGGCAACAAGGTTATTTAATGTATATCTTTAGAAGGTTAGCATGAATAGAACTCTGTTCTTTGTCTCTTATGAACTAGTTTTTGTTTTAGCTACGATTACGTATGTTTTATAAGATTGGATAGAATGCTTGTCAATATGTGTTTTCTGTGTCTGATTGGCTGAATTCTAGTCTGAGATGATTTTATGTATTGCTGTATGAGCCCTGTTGGAGGAGACATTTTTGGTGTGGATCAGTGAGCTGTCATGTCTCCATTTTGTATTTTGAGACCGATGTGCTAGAAATAAAAGCAAAAATCTCTTCACTGGTCTGGTTACCATGTTATCCATATTTGGATATTTTGCCGCGGCCTAGTGGGTTCCTTTATTAAGACATGGGTTCCTGACACAATTGGACTTATACCTGTCCCGTCCCCCACAGGGCTTCAGCGCAGATACAGAGAGAGAAAGAAAAGTTGTGAGGTGACTCTTGTGGTGTACTGAGGGGTGGAAATCACCTGTTCTTGATCAGGACTGACAGGGATGTGCAGCTGAAGCATCTGTGTGTCTGGCTCTTGCAGGAGCACACATCATGTGTGATTTGGCTGGAACAGTGAGTTCCTGATTTGCAGTCCTCTTCGACCCTGCCTACCCACAGGAGAGGGGATTGCTGAGTGATAGAACAGTGACACATGAAGGTAACAAATGTCTCAGGTAAATACAAGGTGTGACTTTTGATTTACTAGCAGCCATGCCACTGAATGTGGTGCAGTCTCGGGGTGTAATGAGGAAGTTACACCTTACAGGCCTATTTTATCACTGTGCTCTCTCTAAGTGCTCTCACAGCATCTCATTAGCTCCTGTTCTACAGAGACAGTGCAGTCCCCAAACTATCATATTGCCACTTGCTTCAGTGCTGATATGTGCTGTATTAAACACACAGATAAGAATTCTTTGACATAACAATTCCTAATGAGGGTTGGATCACGTTCAGAATGATTATGTTGTGCCTTGTTTTCTTAACCTTGAAACAAGCCTGCTTGTGCTTATTTTCTGCTGCTAATGTGATTATTGTACTTGCAATTAAAGGAACTGTAAAAGCGATTACTGTGGATTTTGGAGATGGAGCAAGACAATTTGAATGACCAAAACTCTTTTGAAATGTTAACATTTGTCCTCATTAGTATTTGCTAATGCATGATAATGTATTTTTGAAAATTTGAAATTGAGGTGGATACAGACTTATATTTTTATAAACATATTAAATATCAACATATTTCAATCTAATATCAATAATATCAACAAATTTCAAAGCTTTAACAAATATACAATGTGCTGACTTCCTTTTTCCTTTGAAATAGTGCAATATCCTAACTCTATTAATTAACACTAGACTTCTGTTAAAAACCCTCTTATATCTCAATAGTTTTTCCAAATTTTCTGTGACATATTTGACCGTTGCATGATACTGGAAAATAAGACAGTAATAAATTGATATTTCTTTAGCATCGTATCTTAGAATTGCACCAAGCTCAGCAATGTTTCTTCTAAAATTAAATGAGAATTTCTCAGGTATATAAAAGGACATATGGAAATTCATCTAATGGAACAACATCTCCTTTCACAATTCTGGAAACTTAAAATAGAAGAATATACTCTAAAAAAATTTAAATTTTATAGATCATAAAATAAGCCTTTTATCATTTATTATTAAAAAACCTGCTGTTTAGTCTGCAAATGTTTGATCAGAATATTTTTATTTGATCCTAAATCTTTTTTCATTTCAAATCAAATCAGAGTATTCCTATGAGTACTTTCTTTTTCACAGAAAACCATTTTCCATCTGGGGAATGATATATGAGAAAATCCATGTCTGGTTCTAACAGCTAGTCATGATATGTTGTTTCATCAGATATTGAGAGTATTACTAATGAAATAATCTACAAAATGGCATATTTCAGAAAGGTTTGTTATAGAAATATGGTAATATACTTCTCAAAGCTGAATTAAGGAGAATGGAAAAACTGATTTAGATCCAGAGTATCACCATGGTATTAGGTAAAACCCACTGGGTCTCTTTTATCATTTACTATTCATCTTTTAGGTTATCTTTTCTTCTTGTCATTTCTTAAGTCTTACTGCACTAATACTTTCAGTGTAGTTTCCCTCTCTTACTTTCAAAAAATACTGTTTATCAATATTAATGTTACTGGAAAGCTTTGTCACAGCATATCCATGTAAACACAAGAATTACATTTACAGATATATGGCAGTAAAAGATTTTTTAAAAAAGTAGAGAGCCATTGCTCCTTTAGGCTATTCCATGTTATTGCAGACTACAGATAACAAATTGTCTGGCTATAAAATTGTCTTTAATTAGTTGACTCAGTGGCTTCCAGCAACGTGTTACAGGGGTCTGTGGGACTCCCATGTTACAAGATAGAGGTTTGAATCTTCCTCCACACTCCTGGGTAGTCTTTGCATATCAACTTCCATGCTATCCTGTGGGAAGTGCCAGCAGAATTGCCCAAATAAACATCCCACTGATTTTATTGGCTCACAGGGAAGTCACATTCCTTGCCTTATGAGGAATAGGGAGAGCTAGAGGTTAGGTGCCATGAGAGAAATAGTACTCTGAATGAAACTCTAAGGGATGTAAAAGGTGAAGGTTAATTGACATTTTAAGGGATAGCTTTATATTTCTCCATTGAAAAACAAGCCATATGCATAATAATTAAGAGCGAATTAACCCTCACTATATTTTAACTGGCATGAGTGAGAATTATTGAAATGGTCTAATTTTTAAAACAATTATTGATTATTCTTTCTTCAAAGACAAAGTCTCTTTCTAACATTGCAAACCAGTTTTGATTATAGTTTTGTCACTCATTTTAATAACACTTTGGGTTTTTGCTAAGGATGCTATTCTAATTCCTTTCTGTATTTTCTATGGTGGATGTGGGAATTCAGGCAAAGTTTCCCAGAATTTGTTCTCATGTACTCTAAGGTCTAGTGCAAATCTGAAATGTGCATGTTGAAAAATAGTAATTAATGCCTGAAAGTGCAACTGCATGATGTGTGGGCTTGGGAAGTGAAGAATTAAATCCAAAATTTCAGACACAGGACATTACGTTTTTTTAAGATGCAGTTTCCAGTCCTAGAAGCGTTTTCACATTTTTCCTTATGCATTCTTTTTCCCTCATAATAACAAATTTCAAGTTATGATAATAAGCATTGGATTATATTTGTTTTACAATGTCGTAAGCATATGTGCTGCTTTGTTTTCTTAGGATGAAGTAAGCATTTGTACTTATATGGCCTTAAGGTAACAAAATTATATTCTTGATTTTCAGTTGAAGTAACCAAAAACCAATACACAACATTAAATATGAAAGCTCCTATCAGTTAAAAAATGTTGGACTGTTTTTGTTTTCCTGAAATCCGTATGTCTATGCTGATAAAATACTGTTTTTA